>NC_092864.1:52871893-53143541 GCF_032062135.1 Pyxicephalus adspersus | reverse complement strand
TTACAGTCTCAATTGTCAAATCTTGAACAAGATAAGTTTAGTATTATTGCCTTATACAAGTTCCAAGTGCAACAATTCCCTAAATAATTACCCAACCTCATCCACAATCAATTTGCCTGAACTGGTGCCCAGATTTGGTTGGAAAAGTTTCATGTTTTAAATCTCAAAGAGAAAAAGAGGACCCTTATTGTGTGTATGACACGTCTAGTTCTAAAAACAATGGACATCGCTCATCTCACAAAACTGACCAGCTCACAAGGTATGCCTAATTCCACATAACCAAAACCTAAGCCAAAGATTTGGCTGTTTCCAACTTGTTTTTTCAATATGTCAGGTTCTTTTCATAGTAATCAACACTTTTTTTTGAGTACTGTGGAAAATGATTCTGTCATTAAATGATTTATTTAGGTTAGAAGAGGAATACTTTATTGTATTGGTCCTCTGTTCAATGAATTATTAGGAAACATGGGGCTGCAGAGTTTGTTAAAGGAAGCTTTGCCTATGGACAACAAAAGCTATAAAGTTCCAAGAATGCAGTTCAGCTCATCACTATTTTATACAGAATGATATGGTTTTCATTTACTAACTTCCATGATGTGTATATTAGGTTATTAACAGACTTGGACTGGACTCTTTGGCTCCCTTTGAACCCAAGAAAAGAATAATTGAGTAAGTAGATCTGCGTTTAGACAAAGTAAATAGAATCAGGGCATTAGTCTTTAAGTTTATGTAAAGACAAAACGTCCCCCTTTATATTTAGATCCTAAAACTCTAGAATTGCCAAGAGAACAAGAGAAACTAAAAGGAAATATTCTCAGTAGGATTCAGACTGGTGGTGGTGGTGGGGGGGAGTATTTTTTAATCTTTTTCTTTCCATGCTTTTACACTAAAAAAAAAAGTATTGGATGTAAAGAAAATAGATACAAATGAAAATACAAATTACCTTTTTTTTTTTCTTCCTGAAACCAGGGATTTTATGGACGATTAGAGTTACTTCTACACACCAAAATTATAATAAAAAAATGAATATTAACAGATATATTAAAAGAAGTAATAAACTAATTGTGCAACATATCAAACTTGAGTTGTCCACAATAGTACATGTTTCATTCAACATACAATACTTTATTCCAGAGCTCCCAGAGATAATTTTGATCCAATATTTTTTATTCACAAATTCTATAAGTATCTTGTGTTGTTTTTTTAGAAGCTCATATACTCAAAACGTTTGATAGGCTGCACAATTTGTTTATTTGTTATATTATTATATTGGTATGTAGAAGTAACTCCATTTGTCCATAAAATCCCTGGTTTAGGGGAAAAAGCAAATTTGGATTCATATTCTATATTAGAAGGACTGGACAAAGCCAATATTACCGCGTGAAATATTTGTGCAATGTTTAAGTATTCTCAATGAAAATTGTTAAAAAAATAGCCTGTTAAGGTGGCCAAATAAATCGAAAGGCTCTTTATAGGGGACAAATTACACCAGTGGGAAGGTTCTAAAAGCAGGTAAACGAAGCCCCCTCATTTTACTTACAATTGGCAACAAATATATGCAACTGGTAGAAACCATTGTATGTATCAAAAGGTTTATAGAAGGCATCCTCCTAGGACTGACAGTGAATGTTTTAAGATAGGTCTAGGCGATTAGGACCTACTTTGATAAAGTGTTCCTCCTATTCTACTAAGTGCCAGACATTCTTGGTATAAATACTAGTAAAATTACTTGACCACAGTTTGGCCTCCTTTTTCATGCATTGTCTGTTAAAAAACTTCATATTATATACAAGTATTGAGATGTGTGCATTGCCTAAAAGATCTGAGAACCACATACAGCACACAACTATTCTTTCATAGAGCATGGTTTCACAACTTTTATGTTAGTAACTATATAGTTATGATTGGGTAATATAATCAAACTATGTATTAACTTTAAATACAATGTATTTTCAGGTACCTTGTACAGGATGACTCCTCTGGAGCTCTAGTTACTCTAACACTGAAAAGGTTTGTAAGCAGCGTGGGAGCTCGCACAGCCACGCCTGGTGGAGGCTCGGTTTCAGCTGCTGTGTCTGCCATGGTGAGTTGTTGGAGCACAACTGGCAGAAACTGCACAGCTTTACTTTTTACATGTAAAAAAAACTTTGTTATTTCCAAACATAATGTTGCAACCGTAGACATGGAAAGGGAGCCATGCAAATTTTTCCTACACCAGAGTATACCTTATACCTTATACCAGAGTCTCTATACCTTAGAGAAGGGAACTCAGAAGAGTTCTCTTAAAGCACACCTAAACTTTGTTGGTGGGTGGTGAGCTTCTGCCTTAATCTGCAAGTATGCATAGCATACTTGCCATTATTAGCACATTCTTAGCCTGTGCAGTCGCCCTGCATTGCTGCAGGGATGGGAGCCGCCATATTCACCAATGGCAATCCTCCTCACTAATTGGATGATGTAACAATATCCCCAACGGCTGGTTCTGTGTGCGTTGCATGTGCCATGTAGTTTAGAGCCTAAACAAAAAGCCCCTAGGAACCTGGGGGAATTTTTTTTTTTCAAAACCAGCTTATGGGTTTTTTGGTTTTTAGGTCTGATTTTAATACCCAATTACCATACAACCTGCTGCTACATAATCTTTTCCTTTCTTTCAATTTTTTTTCTATAATTTTCATATAATCAGGGAAATATAGAAATGTTTTCACAATACCAACTACCACTCAAGATCACAGATATAGAATACCACTGCTTTGCCCTGCCCCAAGCTATTAGCCAAAACAGCCTCCTAGGTTTTTATTTATGTATTTGTGGAGCCCACAAGGGCTGGATCACATAGATAGCTCTTTTTGTACGCATGTATTATATACTGTGGTCAACAGTGCTGGCGGGCCGAAAATTATTGATTTTATGACAGAGGCTGCAGGCCTGTGGAAATCTGAACAGCGGAAATCTGAACTGCAGGCCAGCGGAAATCTGGCCCCCGGGCTGGACTTTGGACATGCCTGGCCTGAATTATTTTTTTTAAAAATGGGGGGGAACATTTTTTGTATGTTTGTTTGTTTGATTTTAGCGATTGTTTGCTCATTATTATAATGTATATTTATGGAGCCTTTCCTAAAGTGTTTGTAATGGCTTGTAAAGTGTAGAATACACCTACAAATGTAATGATTTAATTTCTATACAGGGGGCTGCTTTGGCCTGCATGGTGGGTCAGATGACTTATGGAAAGCGTCAGTTTGAAAGTCTGGATGGTGTGATGAGAGAACTGATTCCTCCTTTCTATCAGGCGATGGATGAATTGCTGGAGCTCATAGATGCTGATTCTAATGCATTTTCAAGCTATATGGTAAACAAGTTCTTTCCTTTTTCCACCATCTAGGGCTGTTTGAAGTGGAACTATACTCTTGTAGTTTTTTAAGGCAATTGCTTGCCTTAAATAATGTGTCCTACACTCAAAAATATAATTCAGTAAGAGACAGGCTGTTTCTCCAGGTAATAAATATACCATATACTCCCTATTACATATCTTGCTCTCCCCCTTGCATTTTGGGGTGAACAGTCAGTATTGCCTAAATAACATTAGCATGAACATTTGGATGTATTTTGCAACCAAAGCAGCAGATTAAGTTTTGTATGTTAGTAAGGCCAAATGGTGACTTGATATCTATTTTCTTTGTTGTGTTGCAATTATTTAGCCTCACAATTGTCACAGAACTGGAAATGCTAGAAAGGCCACTTGCCACGCTAAGTCTGAGGATCAGACCTATTTAACCTTTCAAAGATGCTTTGTGAATTTTCCACTTCCTCCTTTCCTTGTTTCCTAAGATGGGTTATTTAATAATAGACCAAATACTGCATCCCCTAGTTCTTACAGGCATGGGGATCTGACCCATGCACTAAATTGTGTTGCAAATGAAGCAACAAAATGACTTTTTGCACATCAGCTGTTATCCATATACTGTTTGTCTATTGGAGGCTTGAGTAAATATCAACTGGTTTAAAATATTTTACTATAATGTATGTGTTTACAGAATCTGTATTTTCTTGTTCTTTTCCTTTCAATATACATAAGTTTCAGTTGTTGCACATGTTTTTTTTACTGTCTGTCTTAGTCTGTCACTTGCAACCCCTATTTAATGTACAGCACTGCGTAATATGTTGGCACTATATAAATCCTGTTTAATAATAATAATTTTCATGGGGAAATGATTCCAAACTGGGATTACCCTATATACTCTTCATACAGTTTTTTTTTCACAGGTTCTGCTCCATTTAATACATTTGCTCCCATATAATGTCCTGATTTCTCATAGGCGCTTTGCTGCTCTACAAGATGGTCTTAAGGAAGCAGTGGGAGTTCCATTAAGCTTGGCTGAGAAAGTCAACACCATGTGGAAGCCCTTGTTAGAAATGTCAAAACATGGCAATACTTCATGTATATCTGACCTTCAGGTATAGAATGTGTTTATTTCAGGGTCTGTCAAAAAATAATTACTATATGATGGCTAATACATTGTTCTGCATTTTTCTGAGTTTTCTTTGCTGCATTTTAACCAATAAGGTTTGATCACCAATATTAAAGTGTATATGCCCTATTATGCTGTCAGCAATATACCTTGTCAATCCATATCCATGTATCACACACTGCCCTACATCTCTCCCTGTCTAGGCGCTGCTGTGTGCTCAGGACAACTATAGATGTTGCAATGATTATATCAGATTTTACTACAGACTTGTATCTGGTTCTATTTCGTATACATGCAGTGGCAAGGCTTACATAATTTTCCAATGATGCAAACTCTTTCAATAAATTCACATTGGCCTTTTGGTATTTAGATAGGCACATGCATCTAAATTGAATCTTGCATTGTTTCGTACGTTCGTAACTATATGTGACCTATTCACAGGTGGCGGCGAAAGCTTTAGAAACTGGAGTGTTTGGGGCCTATTTTAATGTCCTTATCAACCTTCGAGAGATAAAAGATGATGAATTTAAAAGTCAGGTAAAAAATAACTGCATTGATTTCTATATCATACTGAATGACTGAGTGTCTGCCTTCCAGAAGCCTGATTTAAATAGCGGGGGCACCATATGTAATGTGTAGAATCATAAGGGCCAACAAAGGAAACCTGATGAAACGAAAATAGCCTCCATACGAAAAACTGGGATATGATTTAATTCCCCTTTCTAAAACCTCTTTTTGTCTGGCTTCATTACATCAAGTCTGTCTTGAAATAATTGATTTGCATGACAGTTTAATGACTGTGATTCTAAAAGTATCAATGTATGATGCTTCCAGCAGACATAGCAAACCAGTGAACAATAAGTGAAAGTAAACATGCTTTGGGTAAATAAAGTTTGATAGTTCATTTTGTTTTTTTAACCATTTTTGTCTAACTCACTGTGTCTCTTTTATGCTTCTCTGTGAGTCAGGCTAGAGGAGCTTTTCCTATATGTTCAGTTTGAGTCTTCAACAGGTGAGATCTGTTGATCTTATTATGGTGCTGTGGAGCTAAAATGTCTTTATGGTAAAGTAGAGCGAGAAAAACTTGGGTTTGGGGAAAAAAGGGCGGGGGGATGTAAAGGAAGAAAGGAATGCTTATAATACAGAAGTGTAAAACTGCAATATGGAACGATTTTGGAAATAGTTCCCTCTTTCTTATGGCTGTGAGATGGGTGAGGAATATATTATCAAAGCATACCTGTTATGAAAAAAATATAGCTGGGTGTGACTGTTTGCCTACTGCATTTTTCTTGCAGACTCAGAAATAGTATTTTAGTAAAAAGTCCTAAAAAAAGCTGAGTTTATTCTCTGAGTACTTACAATAAGTGATTATATAGGGAGAGGTTTTCCAAAAGCATGGACTTTGCATTGGTGTTGTGTATGTAAAACCAACACTGTTAGCAAGCGTGCTTTTCTTTGATTAAAGCAGTGGTCCTCAAACCCCTAGGCCGAAGACCAATGCCCGTCCATGCCTGGTAAGATGTGGGTAGCTGTCCTTGTGGCCCTTTTTATACTGCTCTAAAGCTAGTGACAGTGCGACAGTAGGAGCCCAACCAGTGGGAGAGTGTGGGCGTTTCCCCTCACACTGCTTACACAGGAGTTTCTTAGAATGGCAGAGCAATGTATGTAAGGTTTATACTTCTCTGACATTCCCAGCAGCTCTGCACCTGACAGCACACCAACTCTCTTACATTACTCTTGCTATTCTCAGCTAGTGTGCTGACAGGAGGCCGAGCTGCTGAGAATAGCAAAGAAGTGTAGGCCGTACATATACCGGGCCGAGGCAAAATTTTATACTATGTTACCGGGCCCTGCTGTCAGAAAGGTTTGGGGCCCACTGAATTAAAGGACTTTAGACTCCTGGTATTACGGAGCCAGAGCATAGTCTAACTGATTCTATTGTACTTGTTGAAATCCATGCCCCATTCTGAAAAATGTATTTATGGTTTTATTGAACTTTTTTTGAATTTTTTTTCTTTTAGACCCAAAAGAAAGTGACCCAATTATTGGAGGAAGCGAAGAATAATGTTCAGGCCGTGCTGCAAATCTGTGAGGGACGCAACTAAAATCCCTAAAAATAAACTAAAATGTATAAAATACCAACATCTGCTTTGTCTTAAAGAGGCCAATTGTATATTGATGAATGTGGAATAAACTGCTGTTAATGAAAAATGTAAACATCTGCTCCGCTGTTGATTTGGATGTATTTGGGTGCTAACTCCTCTTTGCTGATTACCCTATACTTTTCTTTTTGTTGTACCAATCCAATTATAATTTATTCTTTTTGCTGTTTTCCTCCTTTTCTTTTTTCAGTAGGCATGTGTTGTAGTGAGACCTTTTATACTAAATATTTTATTGAAAACATAAAGTAGAAAATAAGGTGATATGCTTTTGCTTTTTTTCTAACACAAATGCTTTTAATGCCATAAAAGGTGCAAAATGGCATGAGAAATATAAAAGGGGGAAATTAAGGATTTTCTTGGTGTATGTTCAGTATCTCCCACTTGCCCCAGTGTATGTTTATTATAAAAGATATATCCTATTTTGAAGCTTTGAAATCTTTTTCAATTTTTCTGCCTGTACAACTCTATGCTTCTTTAAAAACATCTTGAACCTTTTAACTTCTTCCTTACCCCTAAACCTCCATCTCATTACAGTAGCATACTATTTTCTATGTATGGATATAAAAATCTAAACGTTTGGTTTGATGGTTTGCATAAAAATAATAGAAAATATGTATATGGATTTAGCTTTGCTTTTTAATGCAACCTGTACCTGTCACAAAGCCTGTAGCTGACTCATACTACTTCTTCTTTCTACAACAAGATAACAGCCACCTAATTTCCTAAACTGCTTCTGCATGTGAACATAAGTTCTAAACTCCCAACAGAATGACGCATCAGTCTTATTAATTATGGAGTTCTTACACCATCTGCACCTGACTGCTGCTTGTTCTATTTTGCTGTATCCTTTTTCTTATCATTCCCTTGTTGGCTTGGAAACCGATCATGTAGAAACACAATTTGCACTGAACACACCAATACAAAGTAAGCGTATCTCTTATGCTTGGCAAACACTATACCCTTATTCCTTTGGTGTTTGCTTTAATCGACACACAAATTAATCCTTTGCAGTTGACTACAAGTAATATACTTGTTCAATAATTGATCTGTACTATGTCGGACTTCACCAATTTATCTAATAAACAAAAAAGTAAAAAAAAACTTTATGCAATAGATGTTTGACTTGATATAACTTCATATTTATATTGTTGATCGCAGTGGTTTTATTCTTAGGGTTAAACAGGCAATTAAAAAGCCTTGAAAATGATCTTGAGAAAAGTGTGTGTGTGTGTGTGTGTGTGTGTGTGTGTTTTTTAATTCACATTTCACAGTTTAGAGGTTAACTATCTTTTTTATGGGGATGCTGCCCTCACTTCCAAGATAGCAGCACCTAACAGGGGTTTTGGATTTTGACTGCACCTTAAGAAGGGAGCAGTAAAGTATGATTTACTGTATGATTTACAGCTGGGGTTGGTGGCAGTCATTTTCCATAGGACTGCTGGCAGTGAAACCACATTTGATTTCTGCAATGCTAAAGTGGCTTTAAGTATCTTTTAAAGGACAACCTCAGCTTGTAAAGCTGGTGACCAGCAACATGATTTATTTCTAATTATTGGAAAGCACAGCCATTCAAATGACTATGGAACGAAGGAGTTTTTTGAGCCATGGTATGCTAACCTATTTACAAGAAAAGGTTCTGTGGTACCACACAGAGCAATACAACTTCCAATACTCCTTTCTTCATCGCTGCCTGATGAAAATACCCTGTATGGGGGTTCCCCCTCCCCAGGCCCGACCCTTGCATTATGGAATGGGGTCACATACTCCCCCCAAATATTCAAGTACTGGATTTTTGTGGAAGCTGGGAGAGAGACAAGAATGGTAGGGTAATACTGCAAAGGTTGGAATTTGTTGCTTGGTGGTTGGGCTTTAAAAAGACTTTGTAACTTAGCTCTGAATTTGGAATAAAATTGGAGATTGTAGTGAATACAATGCTCATGCAAGCCAATCATCTGCATAACTAGTTACTGTTTCTTAATTATTTTCACGGCAAATGATTTTCTATTATATAGTTTTTTTTTTATTGTTAAGCAGCCCCTAATAGTCCATGCTCTTTGGATACTTTGGATAGAGACAAATGCATTCTGGGTCAGTAACAATGGTCACCAGAATTGTATGATTTAATATACTTTTAACTGTGGCCCTAACTATGAGGACAAGTTGTATGTGAAGCTTGCAACTACTGTAACAATAGCTTATTACCCATAAATTTTACCATTGCAGAGGCTGAGCTTGAGGTAAAATAGCAAATAAATGGCCCATAAAGCTAAAGCTGTGTCTATCCATTATACCTACAAATTTTGAAAGTCAACTGTGACTTCCTACCCTGTGGTAACCAAAGACTCTGTGACTATTATCTGACATGCAGATGGAAGGGATTCTAGAAGAACCTGCACATGTGAATTTACAAAAGAGAAAATAAAATCTCCTGAAAGTAACCCAGCAGTGGGAACCACACCGGTTCCTATTAACATGTATCCAGGCCGAAAACATTGGTATCTCCTGTTATTAACCATAGGGATGTATGTAGCCTATTACAAAATTCTTATACAGTTTTTAGGGCTAGTTATTCACATTTATAGATTAGTTTATAAACATCAGTTCTCGAATATTCCTTTTTTTATTAAAGCCCACTCTAAAACATTCTCCCGTGAAGTTTCTTGTTTAATGAGGTTTCTTAAAAATGTAATGTTTAGCTCAAATACATGTGGAAGTATCAACAGTTACAAGGAGTGCCCTGTCATTCTTTTGCTTTGTAGAAAATGATGTCAATGGAAAAACTCAACCTGCTTCTGGTCCCTCCCCTCGTACCTTACACTCCCCTTGTACTCATATAAACCTGGCTGGTTTTTAGTGAGCAGAACTTCGTCAATCCACAGAAAGGTATGTATGACATTTTGTCCTCCTGCGTAATTTAGAATAATGTACTGGATCTTATCAGTAAATTATTCAACTCAATAGAGTTCCTGGTTCTTATGTGAATGGTAATCTTTTTATATAAGTGTGTTTGTGTATATAAATATATATTTTCCTGTGTTTTTACAGAGGCTGCTTTGTATGGCAATGAATGGTTATGTAAATGTACTTTGAAAAGGAACACTGCTTGAGTAAAATTAAAACTAAACATTTGCATGTTAACCACCAAAGCCTCCTATTCACTGGACTGTACATACTACATTGATTCATAAAGTGTAGTAACCTGTAGCAACTAGTCATATAACTGCTAACTCTGTATATCTGTGAAAGCTGAAATACAACTGTTTGCAGTTATTGTGTCAGGTTTAGCATGCCGGCTGTGTTGTATAATTTTACCCTAACATTCTAAGCTGTTTAAGACACGCATAGTCTTCTTGCATTCAGTTACAGTACTAAGTGAACAATAGTAAACTTGGTTTGCTTTTCATTCACACAGTGGATCCAAATTATATTGACGTCTGCCTTAGGCCAATATAAATTTACATATGTGTACATAAAAGATTTGCTGACACTTACCAATAATATATCTAATATACTTTACAATGACATGCACAGTATGTTCAAAATTGATATAACCTATAATGAAATGTTAGTACATTTTTGTATGTTTTCAATAACATTTGTATGCCTGTAAACACCTTTCTTTGTTCTGACCTGATAGACAACATTCTGTTCAACAGAACCTATCCCTAATATGGGGTGTTGCACCTTCTGGGTGGTTATGGTGCATTCCAAGGGAGTGGAGCAGCTGTGAATAGACAGGTTTAGCAAGAGGTCTGTGTGAGAACCTGGTTATTGCCCAAGGATTTTCTATAATTTATGAATTGCTGTTATGTAGGTACTAAGCTAAAATCATTATCAATAGGATAAATGATTGACTGTGTAGGAAGCAATAAGCAACATTTATCAATATTGTTGTAAGTATTGTGTGTATTTATTGATGCATGTAAAAGTTTCTGTAACACAGAATGGAAGGGGTCAGCCACAAGCCCTAAGAGAGTAGCAACAAAGATTTTGTCAAAAACTGCCTAGATTTATTTATCTCCTCAAGACAGAACAGCCAGGTCGGTGACCTACTTTGCTCTACTGTTAAGCAATATAGCTTGGTCAGCCTCTGTTTGGATAATTAGGAGGAAGACAGAGATTGATGAGTTTATCTCTCTACTCCTGTCTTTACAAAAAGTGTGCATGCAGGAGATATACTTGGCTCAGAAAACTGACCCTCCCTCTTCCTGTGTGCAGGCTAATATCACTACAGCTTTTAGTATTTACAATATAGTCATATTGACTTTTAATTAATACAAAACTTTTGGCATGACATTCAGTTTTAAGCGATAAATACCACACAACATAAACATTTTTTTTGCTGTTGCGGTGGATGATGATTTTGCTGGAAGTGTGGTAATCCTAATCTACTAATCCTTAAAACCAAGTTCAATAAATAATCTTCCTTCTGCATTGATCTGCCTTCGCTCATTGTAATTATAAGTTACAATGATGAGGAGAATAAGGAATAAAGTTTTTTGTCAAGTCTTCATATAGTTCACAAAAATCTAGACTGGGATGTGAAAATAGGAACAGTTAGAAAATTTGTACTTTGTGTTTTTGTATTGTAATTGCCATTTGTTAGCTCATACATTTTGTATGTTGTTTTTTTTTAGAATTCACTGAAACTTTCATGTCAACCCCTTGCCTTGGCTTAACGTGCTAAGTTTCATGTACGCAATGCATTTCATGATATTCAAGGCCAGGACTCTACACTGAGATAATGGTCCGTATTTATTAAAGCTCTCTAAAGCTGGAAAGGTTACACGTTCATCAGTGAAGCTGGGTGATTCAGAAAACCTGAAATGGATTTGTTCAAAGGTATTTGGTATTTGCTAGCAAATGTTTTGAATCTTGGACCAGATCTTTTCCAGGTTTGCTGGATCACCCAGCTTCACCCGAGAAAGTATATCCTCTCCAACCTTGGTGAACTTTAATAAACCAAACCCAATATATGATGATTGCAGCAGGATTAGTAACTTCCCATGCACATAACTGAAATCACAAATATGGAACACCTTGTCCCTTTGTTATGTTAATCCTGATTATTCCGGAAAGGCAGGAGTTTGTCCTAAATGAAACAGTTCCAAAATCCAAAGAAGTTTATCCCAAACATAAACAGTTTTCTAGATCAGAATTGTCACCCTGGGGCAGGAAGTCTATGGGTAGTGCTATACTACTATGGGTAGCAATTACTTGGCATTCCACTGAAGAAAAAACGTAAAAAAAAAAAGAAAACTAATTACAGTATGTCACTGCATCCAAGGACTGGTAAGCTACAATATATTCATGTTCTGTTTACCATGTCAAATATTTTGAAGGTTAGTGTTGCCCCCTCATAGTTTGCTACCCCAGGCACAGGCCCACAATTGCATTATGGTAAATACAGAACCTGCTGTTGTAAATTCCTGGGCTAGTAGGGCATAAAAGAACATGTCACTAGTTAATTTTGTAAATCTTTTATTTTGTAAATCTTTGACAAGCTTGTTTGTATGTTATCACTTTAACCTTGAAGAAGGGGACAATACTCAGGTCTACAATGTTGTATAATAGTTTGTAAGTGCATGTAGTCTGTTGTGAAAAATTATGAAGGTTGCTGGTAACAATTTATCGACAATGATGAATATTAAAGACACCTATAGCAGTTCTGGCCAACAAGCTGGATAAGTATAGTAAGTGGGATCTTGTTTTATAATTTATCATTGTCCTAGTAGTGGGCATTGTAAATAATATGGTAATCACTTTTTTGGGTGAAGGAGCAGTGAAAAAATGTAAAGACATTTAAACAATTTTTTAGTGGCTAAAGCCATTCAAGTTTCTGTTTAAATAATATTGTATTTATTTAAGATTTTTCAGATCTGACAACATGTGGAATCCAAACCAAGGTAAGGCCAATATGATTCAGTCTATGAAATTACTTGGAGTTCCTCTGTCTATTATCAGTTAACTCACTTTTGGCTGGTAACTTCACAGAGTCAAAATGTATTTGTATGCTCACAGGGCTATTTTATTATTATTCACTTTTATTATTATGCTTTATAGTACCTAGACAACAAACATGAAAATATTGGATTGTCTATATAAATACAGCAAGATGATTGTCATGAATTACTTTTATAGTGTAGATTAGAAAACGAAATTTGTCACTTGTCAGCCTGGTGTTAAATATAAAAGTTTTCTTTGGTGGGTCTGTCAGAGCTAGCGTACACATGAGTACACAGTACTTAGGAATGAGTATACATGAGGTTCCATACTGTGTTCTAGAAGTCCCAACATTTCATGCACCTCAGGAAACTCACTTCTGCCAGCAACCCTTCTGTTTGTGCCATACACCCTTTAGTCAATTCGTGGCTATACTGTGGATATTTTGCAGCATTCACACCCTCCCCATTCTAGCTCTATGCTGAACGGATTAGCCATACAGGTAGTCCCTGGGTTACATGAGTTAGGGACTCTAGGTTTGTTCTTAAGTTGAATTTGTATGCAAGTCAGAACAGGTACATTATTTTAATAAATGCAATTAGGACAGATGTTTGTCTCAACATATTATTAGGCAGTGTGGTGTCAGGTACTGTATAAAATTCTCACTGTTAGTTAATCACAAACAAAGCAAAAAAAAAAAACACAAAAAACGTTACGGAGCCTAGACATTCAGTAACTTCTGGAGCAAGCTGTGCTTTATATATGCATATATTTTTATATATGCAAAAAGAAACAACTGCAGAGTTTGGGTCATTAAAGAGTTAGAAGAGCTTGAAGAACAGCAAAAGACTTCTTCTGCAAGTCATGCGAACCGCCGCTCCCCCCCATCAAGTCTCTGTCCTGCACACAAACGAGCAGGGAAGCCCTGTTTGTATCTAGGAGTCGTCCGTATGTAGGATGTTCATAACTCAGGGACTACCTGTACTGTCATCTCTAATATTTTACATTTAGGTGTTTCAGTTTCAAAAAGCTCTTCCCCTTTTGGTCCCATTTACCTGTTGATGTAGCTGATTTGTAAGTTCTTGAGTTTCCTCACATTTATTAAATTAAATTGTTTGGTCTGACCCCACTTTAAGTTAGCAAGACTGGCAAAATCCTAGTTTATGTTGAAAAAAAAAATCATTTATGTTGATTTATTACTTATACCAGGCTCATTGCAGTACATTGTAAAGCAAAAGGCTGCAGTTGTCCTTTAAAATGGGTTTGAGAGATTTAAAAACAGTTGCATTTCCACATCTGCTCAGTGGGTTCCCCCACTGTTTGCACTTACTGGCAGTCTATTTACTTGGCAAGATTTTATTGATGGTAACCCAACCACTATCAAGGAGCTGATACACTTGAAGCACTTCTGTCTTCCAGATTCCAAAATGGTAAACATTCTCTGTTTTTCTATTTTAGGAACACCATACGGGCAGCCTGGATATCCAGCTCCTGGGTGTCCTCCCCAACAAGGGCCTTATCCAGGTCAATACCCTGCTGGAACATATCCAGGATACCCTGGACCTACTCAGCCTCCTCCAACTGGTGGATATCCTGGAGGCTGTGCTCCTCCTCCATGCCAACCCGGACAATACGGGCAGGGACATCATGGGCATGGACAGCATGGGCATGGACACCACGGGCACGGAGCCCCTGGATGCCCACCTCAATACCCTACAGGATATCCAGGCGGTTGTAATCCACATGGAAAGCACAAAAAGCACAAACATGGACATGGACACGGACATGGTCATGGCCATAAAAAGGTAAATATTATAATCCTAATGACACTATACAGTGATCAATTCCTGATGTTATAGCCTTCTGGTGCCCGCCAGCATGTCCTAGCATTTTGGTGCCTCCTAAAGTTTGTTTCACAATTCCAGTTTACAGTGATATATCTTCTGCAGTATGTCCCCTGCTTTACTGTTGCACCATTTTCTGTTGTTCCCCACTGCTGCCCTACGGTGCACCAGTTCTATTCACACCAGATCTACATTCCCTCTCCAGATTGCAGCTCATTCTTACTTTCTTGTAAATCAAGCAGTTACGTGGTTAGTGTATTTTTAGAAAAGTGCTGACATGGCATGCAGTTGTGAAAAGGGCTGCAATCTAGAGCAGTACTGGTGAATATACTCATCCAGCAGTCCAGAGAGTCATTGTGCATATGTGAGATCTGAATATTTTTATCCCATTGAAGAAAAAGCTCTTTCTGTGCATACTCCATCTCGGAAGGCTCTGTGCTCCTATTCTTTCTTGATCACTTTGAAAGGAGAGGGGCTTTACCATTTTTTTTTAAAGGGTTTAAAACCCTCTTCACCTAGAAAAGAAGCTTTTTTTACCTTATATAAAAGGATTGCCTACCTTTTTATGTAACATACATATTTTAGTTTAGATCTGCTTACATTTTTTACAATTTTTTTGTCTTAAAGTAGGTCTTCTTTTATGGGTCCTTTCTGTCAATTTGCCCTTTTGAGGATAGGTCTGTGATACCCTGCACTCACAAGATTTTCTGGTGCTGGTGGATATAAAAGGAAATACAAGAGTAGGTGGAAGTTAAGGCCAGAAAACTTTTTAGTTTTATATTATTTACAGGTGCTGAACTTTTGCAAAAAAAGTTTGATATTAAATGTATATATAAATGCTATAGCACCTACTATAACTATAGCAACTATATAACTAAAGTTACTATTTCCTTTTTCTTTCACAGCACGGAGGTGGATCAAGCAGCTCTTCAGACTCAGACTGAAAGGCACAAGATAGGATTCCTTTTTGAAACTATATGTCGTGGTCTCTAAATGCTGATTTAGTGCTTAAAAGAAAATTACCGTAAATGGCAATGTATATAAAATCATTATGTACATGCTTCAGAATGGGTATATTTTTGTGTATGTTGTGAAATAATAATAAAAAAAAATTGTGTCAGTGCTAGCTTTGGACATAAACTTTTATGATTCTTATATTGCTTTACATCCTACCCGTATTAATGGACAACCTACAAGCAATACATCTATTGTCATTTGTCTGCAATGGATATTCTGTATGACAAAAGTGTCCTTTTCAGCAGTCTTCACACTGTGACTCTTCGCTAACCGAAAACCCATTTAAATGGTCAAACCTTTTGTTTGCTTTATAGTTCTGTAGCACCATATGTCATATCTTTTACCTTTTTTACAAGGGAATATTCTAAAATTATATACACTGCCATGTGTTTAGGTTCAATTAGAAATATCCTTGTTTTCCATGAAAAAAGAGTTTGAATAGAACATAATGCAAAATTAATACAAAACAGTAATTGCCAAAGTTATAAAAAATTTTATTGCAATATTAATTTAAAAATAATAAATCTTCACTTTGCAGCAATGACAGCTTGGCAGATGTCGGGCAGTGAATATTTCAATTTGTTGGGGTCTGATGAGATTTCACCCCATGCTTTCGGGAACACCTCCCACAAGATGAATTGGCTTGATTGGCTCTCTAGTAGGGTTTGGATCCCGTGACTGTGCTGGCCACTCCATTTTCTACATGGAATTTAAACAGTTTTTTTTAAATAGTCCTGGCATACATTGGAGGTGTGCTTTGGATCATTTGTCCTGTTTTGGGACAAAACTGACTTCTATCAGACACTGTGCACAGGGTATGGCATTGTGTTTTAAAATTCACTGATAGTCTTCCTTCTTCAAGGTTCTTTAACCACGTACAAATTTCCAACTTTACCACCAAAGAAGCCCCATACCATCACATTGGCTCCTCCATGTTAACAAATGGCGTAGGCACTCTTCTAGCATCTTTTCTGTGTATCACACATATATTCTTGGGATAAGATTGGATTCGTCCATCATAGGAAGGGGTCTTCCACTCCAGTTTGTGCTTCTCTGTTAGGGGAGTATTACACATTATTGTAAAAGATATTTAATTTCTTGGTAATTTCTCACATGGAATATCTTTCATTCCCCAGTACAAGAATAGACTGATTAGTATGAAGAGAAAGTTCTAAGTTTGAGGACATTTTGAGTCAGTAGTCAAAAAACCCACATAGCTGATACAACATATTCTCAACTAGCCTGGAATTACTGCATGTTTAATTAGTGTAGTTGTTTTCAGCTGTTCTAAGGTCATTGCAAAATGTTTATTTAATGATTACTTAACCTTTCACACTGACAGACATTGCATTAGTGAACACAGCATTCCATTAGAATTCATAACTAGTTGATGCTGATAATGGCCCTCTCTACCTTTATACAAATGATCCATTTATTTACTGTTATTTCCAGCTACCACAGTCATTTACTGCCAGACAGTTTTTTTGCTCATAATATATTTTTGTATATGTGATTAATATATATATATATATATATATATATATATATATATATATATATTATAAGGAAACATTTTTCTGTACTTCCTTTCTAATGCTCTGTGCTGGCATAGAATTATGATCACACAGGCTTGTAGTGAATCTATCTGATTGATTCCATTTCCATGATATAACATGGATTTAAAGTACTGAAGCAAGGCACCAGGTCCTCTCCTTTATTACTGATTTATAACAAATATGACCAAGGTACAGCAATTGCAAAAATCCCATGCCTGGGTTGAACGTTCACATCATTAGGTGGTCAACATTTTGGGTTTTTCAATACACTGTTAATACCCACAGCCTCCCCTGATCCAACCTTTGAGTGATCTTTGGAATATGAAAAAATAGAAAAATATCCACTGAGCGATAAAACTCCATAAGCCTTGGATTGCATTTCTAAGAATAACCATAACATTATGGGAAACTAATGAAAAAATTATCAATAATTGTAGGAGTCAGTTGCAAAACAGGAAAATGAACAAATGATGAAGAACAAGAAAACTAGTTACGTGTATATGTTTTTTTATTGGTAAGAGGATTCTGCAATAGAATGTTCCAACTACGGAAAAAACTATCATGAGCAGCAAAAGAAAAGAAGTGTTCTGTAGTTGTTGACTTTCCCCTGCAAATGCTCTATTGTCACACAGTTTGTGGAATCTGATGTCTGGTGCCAGAGATAAAATATTTAGAATCTTCCAAAAGTTTCTTGGTGTTTAGGTCTAAATTATTTATTCCCGATTAAAACGGCTGGATAGTGGGAAAAACAGTGGAAGAGCTTTCTTAGTGCTTGAGATAGGATAAAGTTAGAAGAAAATAGAAAAAAAGCCAAACAAAGCAGTGACAAACCATTATCAGACTGACACTTTTTTATAAGTCCAGTTCTATGTATTTTTACTTATACTGGGTTCTTTTAAACCTTATCAACATTTTTGTTTCATGCATGATTCATATGTTTAGTAGAGGTGAAATATGTCCAGACTGGACAAAGCCTTGCATGGACTAATCTATTAAAAATTAGCTTTTCAGATACAAACAGTTGAGTTGAGTTAGGAGGCCCACGCTACTCTTGTATAGCCAGATTGAGTACCTCTACAGTCTGTATAGATTGTTATCTCTATGCAGTGTTGATAATATGGTGGCAGCAAACGTCATGCACATGTAATGGAAACCAACAGAGTATATCTTATCACCTGGCAAACCAGCCAGTTCCCACCCTGCTGCCTTTCTATAAAGCTTTTCCCATTTTCCTCAGAGAAACCAGAGATATTCAAGCTGTATCCAGTATAGGTACGTACACAACTTGTCTGTATCTGACTAGCTACTTTCTTATCTTGCTCTTACAATGAACATTCTGCAACTTCAAGGTGGCAAAAACACACATAGAGCCTGTTTGTCACCAAGCCATAATTAACATAAAAAATAATTCTGGTTCAAAGATGACTTTTACATGTTTTGCCTCTTACAAAACTAGACATGTGTTTCTAGATTTTGCTATCTAGATTAAAATTTAGCTTTTGTAAAATAAAATATGTATTTGTTAATGGTGTCGGTAGAAAGACACAGAGTGGGTGTCATAAGGTGGCCCTGACTCTCTGGCTTAGTTTTGTGAGTGCAGTCTGGGCCTTATACACATTTAATGGGTACACTAATAAAGACTTTGCTGAATATAATATGTAGGCTGCGGAGGTACCTCACCTCCTGAATATCCTGGTTGCCTGATTGTCATGCTGGCTTCAGTTATTCAAGTTACTAATCCATAAAAATTATACAGGAAGACTTTAGATTATTCTGCTTGTATTTGCCTGAGAAGAGAGAGTGCTAGGTAAATAGATATTCAGAGGGAAGCAATCAAGTGACCCTGTCAGTGGGTCAAAACAATTACAAAAGCACAAATCGGATGGCTTTAACAGCACTCCCACCACTTGCCAAAGATTTGCTTGAAAAAGTATGCAAACTTGCACAGTAAAATTTTCATGTATTATTATACAATATAGTAGATAGATATCATTGCATATGGTTCAGAGTTTTAAAGCATTAGGCAAGTATGCACTATTTTTTTTAGATTCGTGGTAGAAAAATGGCATTTATGTCTTTGGACCTACAGACCTTATTACCTCTCTCCTGTACTGGTGTTTGTACATTCATGTACATATTGTGCCCACCTGTTCATCATAGCAGAAAGGCCCACACATGGCTAGTATCCTGTAGAAAATGACTGTATAGTTACCATTATTAATTGCTGTAGCCGCGTCCAGTTTTTTTTGCACGGTAAACCAAATTTTTCAAGTGCTTGTATGTGACAAATCATTTAGTTCTTTGGTCAAGGAGTTCCTGCATTTGCATAGTTAGAGGTTAGCCCTACCTTTGTTTGTACATGATGTGTCCGATTTTCCTTGATAAAAAAAGCAATAGTGAAAAACAGGGATTCCTGGTTAGCATATATTGTGAAATGTTCAAGATTAACCTGAATGCCAGAATTTGCTAATAAACAACACAAAGTTTGCTAAGGAAGTGCCAGGGTGTAAGGCCACTGTACGACGTGTATTATAGATTTCCATCATCAATGCAAGCAGTTGAAGTGGCTAATTGTTCTTGCAGCGTCTAAACTGTATAACAACACAAATGCAAGCAAATGCTGGTAAAAGAAAGAGAAAAAACAAACCTATTTGCTGTAATGATAAACCTAAGCTGTTAGATTGATCCCTATTCTTAAAAAAAGTTTTGCCTTTCACATACACTAAAGATTGGTGATTAACCCCCCTGGCGGTATTCCCGAGTGTGGTTCTGGGTAAAAAAAACATGGAAAAAGCGGTAACGCCGAAACACTAGGGGTAGCTAAAAACAGCTAAAACCTGGTCCCATCATGTCCTCCGGTGTCCTGTCCAACAGATGTCATCCTTGAATGGTGTCCTCTTCTTCGGATCTTCAGCCTTCAAGTGCAGTGACCTTCCCGGGGAGTTCCCAGTGACGTAGGTGCATGCGCCAGTGTGTGCGGGAGGCGCGACGGGAAATTCAAATAATTTTGTATTAGATTCAATACAAAATAGCTGTATTTAATCCAATTGTATTTTTATGAATCCTTGTTTTAACAGATTTTTTTTTATTTAAAGTTTGTTATTAAATTTATTAAATAATAAACATTTCGGTAAGTTATGCCTAAGAATTATAGACCTACAATGTAAAGTACATTTCCATGCAAAACAATGTAACGCTTTTTGCAAAAAAAAAAACAAAAAAACGGACAGAATTAGAATGTCAGGGGGGTTAATGTTGTCAGAGGGTTCCCTTAATGGAGACTTATTCAATGCTAACTATTTTATTGTATTCATACATATATATATACATGAGAAAACAAATGAAATACCTTCCTACTGTGCCATTTTGGTAATCAAGGTCACTTTTGATAGCTTCATCAAAGTCCAATTTAAATGGTTGCTTAAATAAAAAAATATTATTCTACTACATATGCCCATCCAGGCTTTTTGGCTGTTTCCACACATTTGCATATGTCTGTTGATTTTCTCACAATATTAAAGTAAAGCAAAAACATTTGACGATGGCCACAACTGGTTGATCAGATCAAAGCACATATATCAAATATTAAGGAAATTGTAAGGTAATTGATTTTTTTAGCATCTGCCAAAATGTATAATGAATATTGATTATATAGGCTCTTTAATCCTATTTATATCCTTTGATAACAATCTGTGCTCTCCAATTTATGTAAAATGCTTCATAATATGTATAGGTACCCAAACTAATAAATGCATTATCTCTTTAAATTATTTTACAGATCTGCAGTCATGTGGAACTCAAATCAAGGTTAGTGATCTTATTTTCACACTTCCTTTTACAAACATTTAAACTCAACATTTGCAGTAGATGAGCAAGCACAAATGTTCTTTTACTTTAGAGTGAACAAACCTGAAATTACATACAATAGTGCAAGAAACTATATAAATATGTTGAGTAACCTACAGCAACAGATATAATGTCTAGAGCTTTAGGGTTTTTTTAGTTTGCTGTTAATTACTTTACATCTTAGTGTAATGATTTTACTTAACATCTTATCTGTAATGATTTGGTAATACAAAGTTTATATAAAAAAACAAAAAACTACAATATCATATTTCAGCCTAAATCACTGAAAAATATTGCATAACCTTCTGCAGCCTATTTGAATTACTATTTATCCTTAGGTAAGGATATAAACTACAGCTCTTTTGGGCTAAATGATAAATGAAATTAATTCTGTAGCACCAATCATATTATGTTTCAGGTAATGCAAGTGGGTATCCTTCATCTGCACCTCCATCCTATAGTAATCTGCCATCTACACCAGTAAATCATGGTCAGTTTCCAGCTGCACCTCCACAGTATGGCAATTCTCCATCTGAATTCCCACCATATGACCACCATCGCTCTGAACCGCCACCATACAGTCAGGCGCCATATCAACCGCAAAGACAAGGCTATTCTACTCCACCAGCATACTACCGTGGGGCCTATTCAAATTCTTATTCCTACACTCCAGCCAGTGTGCATCAACCTGGACAAAATGGACAACATACATACCATGAATCAGGTGAATATCATGAGTCTCATCATCATCACCGTGGACATCATCATGGGTTCCTTCATAATCACAAGCACCATGGACCTCTTCATAGGTTCCTACATCATCACAGGCACCATGAATCTCATGATGGTGACTGACATCGCACAAATGGTTCTTTGGTTTGGAAAAGTGAGTGAGCATTTTAGTTGAATGTCCAATCAGTTTAACTCTCTTTTATTGAATACATGGTACATTTTGAACGCAAAATTAGTTATGGTCAGAGAGCTGAAATGATCCATAACAAACAATGAAAGAATACCTACATTGGTATAGCATACATATTAAACGTTAATTTCAGACAAAGGTAATATCTTATATTTTACCACTGTAAACACATTGGACCTGATTTATTAATTTTCTCCTAGACTGGAGAATATAGATTATCATAGGAGAACCTGGGTGATCCACCAAACCTGAAAAAGATTTCCTAAAATCATTTGATATGTTTTGTCAAATGTTTTTAATCCTGGACCAGATCCATTTTCAGGTTTTCTGGATCACCCAGGTTCTCCCATGATAGTATATTTTCTAGCCTTGTAGATCTTTAATAAATCAGGCCCATTGTTTCAATCAAAGCATTTCTTTGAGTAAAAAAACATGAAGATTGCCTAAAAACATCACATGACTGCAAAAAAGATATCAATGTAGAAGAGATTTAACAGTAATAAAGTTTGGATTTGTCAACTACTTTGTAACTATTGTAAGAAATACAAGGATATAAATTGCAAGTTGTGCTTCCTCTTACTGTTCATAGCATTTGTGTTCAGCAGCAACTAGTACATATCCAAAGGGTACCTATAGTAAAAAAAATATATGAAATATGATATAAGAATTTACAGTGTTCTTTCATGCTGGTTTTTAATATAATGCGGATTAAGTTGTTACAATGACCCTTTTCTTAATTCCAATAATATCTGCTGCTTTCTGTAATGTGGTGATGCAAATCTTCTTAGCTTTTTCAATATGCATTGATACATCACCCATTCCAGGCAGCTTGGCACAGGAACTATACTAGAGCTACTAGATGTTGTAATCGCCCAGAAATATGTCAGTGAATTCATCTGTGACTTATTGAGAAAACTACTCCAATACACTGAATGTAAAAACAGCAGGAAAATGTAGTGCAATAAAGAAATGCATGCTAACATCCAGTGATGGCTCCAGGAGCTCTTGAGTAATTATAATGATAAATTGCAAAGTTTTTGGAAACATTATTTTGACATGTTAGGAATTCATTTAAACAAAATTGCAAGGTTCATAAGAGATCCATTTATATGTAATGTTACCAAGAAATAATACTTCCCTCTGTTGCAAAAAAGTGCTAAAATATAGAATTACAGTAATGATGTATTTACCCATTATTACAGTTTAAATGTTAAAATAATTTCTGTAGAAAATCTATTACTATATCTAAAAATCTAAAATTACTATAAAGTAATTATTTTTTTTTCTCATTGCTTGGAATGATTCCACATTCTCCTGGTAGTACCAAGTGCTGCCTGGAATAAACGGTTTGCATACCATGGAAACTGCAAAACACTGACATAGAGTAATCCTATTTGTTTTACAAGAATTTAGAGTATTTCTGTACATTGCCAAGTATTAGGTGTTTTACCGCTAGTCTGGGTTACCATTTACAGAATTATTATTATTTAACAAGAACTAAAAAAACATAAGCCAAAAAATATCAGTAGAACTAATGGTGTATTGTAAAAAAAGAAAGTTCATTTACTCTGTCAGCACCTCCCTAACCCTCATCTATCCCCAGCCCTACCCACTTAGTATATTGCCTCACTTTTCTTCTTTCTGTCAATCTTTGTCTTTGATATTATATTTAAAAATATGTGAACTGTTACAACATTTTATGATTCATGATTTTGTTTCTGTATGCATACTTTATTTTCAGTTCATTATTATAAAGACATTGAAATTAAAAAATACACCCATGGTATTTAGAAGCCAATATTGCCCCCGTCCACTACCCACTGATAGGTAAAAGCACCCATGGACTCTATTTAATCCCCCTTTAAGGTATCCCTGCACTTATTTTTTTCTTTTTTAATCTTATATACATACCTATTTTCTATAATCCTTTGGTTCAGTCTAGTGACATCACAGGTCCTCTTCACTCTCTTTTTCCTCCATTGGTAGGTTGGTTCTAAATGCTGCAGAGAGTGATGATAGGTAATGATGGGGTATACCTCCATGCAGTATTCAGGTCAGTCCAGGGTTGGGATAAGATGGCGGGGTTCACAGGAAGTTGGTTGACTAACAATGGGCACCATTTATTCCAGAAGGGTAGAAGCACCACATTGCTGGATCATTGAGTGTCTAAGGACAGTTCTGTAGATCAGGTGAGTTTGGAGGTCAGAAATATTTTTTTAACTTTAACTCCTGCCCTGGACTTACAATTTCTCGCTAAACTAGACTAAACTAGAATAAGGTTTTAAATTCTCTATTAGATATAAACAATGTAACTTATTTCCTATATATATTTCTGCATATATAAGTAAGTGATAACTCTTTATTTCTGTATTGCAGTATGGCAGAAGACAATTCGACTACAAATTCCCACTCAACCATTTTTTTAATCTTTTGATAGTACAAAATCAAGCACTGTGTTATCTATTCAGATAGGATTTATAATTTGTATACAATAAAGCACTATACTGTTGGTTTGATACTGTACCTGTAAAGTCAGAAATAAAAGTTAAAAACACATATGCTATTGAATTCCTTGCTTCTATTTTCACTTTAAAATTATGTATAAAAGGTGGGAGGCTATATTTGCTCACTACATGAGCAAGCTCTGATTTCTGCTGTACCTTCAGATCCTCCTATATTGCTGCATTGGCAGTATCACCAATCTTTTTCCCCAGCATTACAGCTCTATTACTCTAGAACTCTCCAGTTCTCGAGTGCCACATACAGGTTAGACTTGAGTAGAAACAGAGTCATGTTTTCTTTACTCTGTAAACTTTTCCTTACTACATTTACTTTTGTCCAATATGGAAAAACTAACAATATGTTCGGATTCTGGCCCCAAAGTTGAGGACCCCTTCCCTAAAAGGAGCAGACTGGGTTCTTCCACTGGAATGTCACTCTCAGTCCTTCACTTGCTCTATGGAGATGAGCACTATTCTCATCCCATTACTTACTCCTGGCCCTGTAATACACCAACGGAGGGGAGAAAATGCTGTGCCATCTGTCTATCTACCCTGTAGACTCAATGTGGACAGAAAGTGGAAAA
Source organism: Pyxicephalus adspersus (assembly GCF_032062135.1). Lineage (NCBI taxonomy): Eukaryota > Metazoa > Chordata > Amphibia > Anura > Pyxicephalidae > Pyxicephalus > Pyxicephalus adspersus. Next base: position 53,118,700 of record NC_092864.1, on the reverse strand, counting down.
GTCACCTTAGATAAAAGTGGCCAAAATTGGTATTGAGAAGATTTTTTTCATTTTGTAAAATGCATTTTTAAGAAACAAAATAAAAACAAATAGTATGACAAAAGATAAAACATTTTCCTTACACTTTGACGCGGCAAGGTAGCATGACCATTGTCAGGTTTTAATTGCTGTCTGTGTCCCGCTTAGAAAGATTTACTTTCTATTACTCATTCTAATGGTCCTAATCATCTTTTTCACAAAAAAATGAAAGTAAGAGTGCATCAGAATTTTTGAATTGACAATAGAAAAAAGAGAAGGGAGAAATCCCCCAGTGGGATACTTGTTTATGTTACTATTGCATATGATACCTTATTCTCACTTCCACATATTTAAAAGACATGGGCCTAAAGGGGACAATACGGTACCATGGAACACAGGCAGATAAGGAGGCAGGACAACTTTGTAATGTAAAGAACAACTGCAATTGAAACAAAGCTGTTCATTTATGGTATAGACTTCTCTTCTTGGGTAAGGATAGGGAGATCCCCCCAACATTGGAATGGATTTGATAGGCAAAGTTTGATCTCCAGCCAAGCATATATATTTTGCTCCAGTACTGATCTGCAAAGATGTATTGGGAGTGGGGTGAAGTTTCTAAACAGAGTCTCTAGAAGATGAACTCTGCAGAGTATCCCTTTATGATGCAACATTTTGTATTGACAGCACATTTTTTAAAATCTGTAAATATAATACAACATTATTATTATCATTGATCAACTTTTAGACTTTTTTTCTAGCAGGTCATGAAAACATAATTGTACAGCTGCACTTTATTGTCTCTCCACTAGAGGTCAGAAAAATGTAACAAATAAATATCATACATGGCACAAACATACACCATATCGCAGGCTACAACATTGAAAACCTTTTGTTACTTGCATCAGACCTTACAGTGAGGAATCCCTTCTTTATCCAGAGAAGAGTGCCCTCTTGTCCTTGTAAATTACCTTAACGTGAGTAGTTGGGAAGAGAGTTCTCGATATGGCCCAGTTATATATTTATACAGGGTGATCATATCCCCCCTTAAATGTCACTTTTCAAGGGAGAATAAATTCAGTTAAGCTAATCTCTCCTCATAGCTGAGCCCCTCCATTCCTTTTATTAGTTTAGTTGCCCTTCTCTGCATCAAAAGTGGACTGCATATTCCAGGTTAGGCTGACCAATGCCTTGTACAGTATTTATGACAAGATGGCAGTGCCCCTGGGTAACAGGCCAGGTCTGGTAACATGCAAATCTTTTGAAGGTTTCTCAAGAGATAAACACAATCTGTTAGTAACATGTAACAGTAACAACTTTCTTGATTAATGTGCTTCTAGGTCAGGTAGTATAGGATCAGAGCCTTGTTCAATAAAAATGAATTACTGGGCAATTACATACATGTAACTCCACACATCTACTCCCTACCACGGCATATGCTCTCCTAAAAAATATCAAATCAAAGTTATCATGAATATTTAAAGACTATACTGAAAACATTTGGTATACATTGGCCAATATCTCTGTCATTCTTCAGTTCCCATTGGACTCCTTTAGTTAGCATTAGATAGATGGAACCATGTCTTATCAGACATCAGCTGACATTACCAATTGATCTCTTTACAACAGGGAGGTATCTTAAACATAGAGTTTCAGGTCTATTTCTTTTCACATGAACATTTACTTTACCTTCAATCTGCACAGGTATATTCACATTCCTAGAATGAAAAGACACAATGTTTACTGTAAAACAATGTCTTAATCAAAATGGCATACCCTTTCTTAAATATGGGCTATTGTCTGGCCAACTCTTTGACTTTGGACCTGTGTCTCTTATCCAGGATCAATGGGGGAAAAAATGTTTGACACTTTCATGAAAGCCCTTGTTGTAGAACCCTTGTTGTAGAATAATAATAATAAGAATAATAAGAACCTCAATAATTAATAAAATGTCTTATTGTTTTTTTTAATTTATGGATGAAGTTATTACTTTCATATGATAGATGCCTTTAAGGTCACATTTTCTGCTTCTTTTTTAGAGGAGTAATTAGGTGTATAGTAACAGTTGGCCAGCTAATGAAATATGCTGGAAATATATTTGTCTATAACACTGTGAATATATAATATATATAAGTAATATATCTTGTATTTATTATGGTCAGTGAAAACTTTCACCGTGCTACCTGGGACCAAACAATATTTCCATTTCTCAATATATTTTTACTGTGCCCTAGTAAATGAGTAATGCATCCTTGCAAGGGCTTCATAATATAGAAATATATATGGGCTGCTGAGAAGAGTAACACAATACTCTGTATCTCTCTCTGCTAGCTCAGTTTCTCTTCTTTATTATTGAATTTTACCTTTTAATGGAATATGTATTGGAATTTAAAATTGACAGCATACTGGATGAGATAAGACTTTCTACGAGACATATGTGATATTTAGATGACAAAAGGGTTGAGGTCTTTATTTGGCACTTGTTTTTTTGGCCATATGATCTCTGAATATAGTAGTTTTAAAGGGAATATATAAATGTAAGAAAGATGTTTAATAAGGACAGTTTTGCTAGAGAATGGGCTTCACAATTTACTTTTTACTGTTGCTGCAGGGGCTTAGTAATATAGATTTCACTGTACTAGTGAGGGCTATACTGTAGTTTTCCATATGCACATATTATAGTGCCATTTGTAATATTTGATAGCTGATAATAGAGGCATTTTAAACATAAAGGCATGCAAGCACCATAAACATGAATCATGTGATTATAAAATATTGTGCCACATTGGAAAAATAAAGGAGAATACTGAAACTCAATTAGCATTCAAATATCAAAATGCTGTCTCATCATGTACAGTAATGTATCTGTGACCATGGCTACATAATATACCTAGCAAGATCATTCCAGCATAATTATTGGAATTGTAAATGTGCCATTTAATTAGGTTTATTGACAGTAATGTCATACCTTTGGCAAACTTGTAAGGACAAATAAATGTGGGTGTCTATTTAGATGTTGCCGCCCTTAAGAAAGTAAATTACACTGTGATTGTGACATGATCCTTACATTTTCTTCTGTTATTCCGTTTCTCTTACTTGGGTGGAAAGTACCCACAGAGCAGTTGCATACCCTATATAAGGGATCATTTTGTATGGCACATAGGAGAATGAGAAAAGGATCTTGATGTGCACAATATATTTCAGAGGTGGATGTGTGAGAAAGATTTTATTAAAATAATGTTGAGCGTTTTTATTGTTTAATGACTGGCATAGTCAAATAGACAGGGAGACCAAAACCTGCAGATAAGTCAATCAGAAATGTTCATCCTAGAGCCCTTTTTTTTTAAATAGGGTCATTCCCTGATACGAATCTTCCTGGTCCATGTGTTTTATTGGCGGTAATGGATTCCCACAAGGGAATGTTTTAAGGAATGTTGGATTCCTTGTTTTAAAAATGCCCTAGAGGTTTCAGAGGAATTACTTCATTATAGTAAAATGAGATTATTATATACACATTGCTATATATAATACACATTGTTTCCCAAAGCTTGGTGGGGTGTAAAGTTCAGGTGCAGTGGAAGCAGAATATGCTCACTATGATGACGTGTATTAGGCAGCAAAAGAATTATGAGGACTAAGTCTTTCCTGGGGTGTATCGGACAGCCTTACAAGAGGACCAGCAATGCCCTGATGCTGAGGAAGGAGATTGCCACGCTGGCACTTTGCCTGTCTCCTTATGAAGAGGCACTAAAACTGACTTTTTGCAGCCAAAGTACAGAACATGTAGACTAAAATGGAGTATATCTGAAAAGAAAAACTGAACCCATAGAGCAAAATCAAGTCTTCTGGTATCTGTCATATTTTCAGCCTGGATTTGACTTGGATATCTGTTAGAATAAGACTGTACTGCTGGTTGATTCACCAAGGCGGTGATACTGCATGTAACAACAAGTAACAACACTAAGGAAGTTCTTTGCTCTCTATTCATTAATTACTGCCAACGTTATGCCAAATAACATATTTAGCAGATTAGTCTATTTGATTTGCATTTCAACAATCATTTAACAATCTTTTACGGACTGCCAAGAAGTCAAGACTTCTGTCATTAAGTTTTATATGGTCACGCCTTCGTTTTATGGCATTAATAAAAATCCTGCTGATGCTATTAAGGCAGTCATACTCAAACATAAACACAGGTTGCTACAGTGAATTATAAAACCAGAATGTAAGGCAAATTATGCCAGCCAAGGATTTTCTGAACAATTAAACCTTTCAGAGTTCCAATGTACTATATAATAAAAGCAGTGAAATGTAACAGATAATGTCCCATCAGTGTAATATTGAATAAGAAATATACATTTCACTGTGCCCTAGTAATTGAGTAATGCATCCTTACTGTTCCTGGAGGGGCTGTAATATAAAAATATGCATGGGCTGCCATGAAGAGTAGTGTTGGTTGAATATCTCAAAATTCGATTGGACAGCTATTCAATCGAATAGGAGCGATATTGTTCCGGTGATCGAATGTCGTATTTGAACACCATTAAAGTCAACAGGAGGAAAATTTGGGTTATTTCCCAGGGGGGCAGAGCTCCACTGATTGCTCTTGCAGCCCTAGCGTAATTATAGTATGTGTTCTTGGATAGAGATTCTCTATCCGAGAACACAGGACTCCCACGGGATCCCCGGGCACTAGAGGCTAAATGGGGACAAGTCTCCCCATTCATTCACCTCTAGTGCTCTGTGATTGGCTGGGGAAAGGAAAATCCTGAAGAGGCTTGAGCTGTCATCGGGGTTTACCTTTCCTCAGCCAATCTCAGAGCTGATGAATGGGGAGACTTGTACTCATTTAGCCTCTAGTGCCCGGGGATCCCGCACTGACAGGAGGATTCCTAGGGCTGTGCAGCCGTGGAAATCATCATGTCATTGTGGGATAACCTGTAAAATAATAAAAGTTAGTTACACAAATCACACACATTCAATAAACACGAATCCTGTGTTTTTCGGGTCAGGTCTATCCAAATTTGAACAGCCATATTCGGGTCGAATATAAGGACAACACAAATTCGAACACCAACACTAGTGAAGAGACACACGATCCTCTGCATCTCCCTCTGCCAGCTTTACCTTCCAGTGAAAGTTCTGAATATTTAATAGACAGAATAGAGCATGAAATATGACTTTCTATGGGTCATATGTGAAAATTAGATAACATATATGCTGACAAAAGGGGTGAGGTTTTTATTTGAAATTTGTTTTTATGGCCATAAAACCTTTTGTGTATATTCTTAAAAGGAATATATAAGTTTAAGAAACTATTTTAATATTGGCAGTTTTGCTAAAGAATTGCTTAGATTTTTAAAAACACCTACGCTGAAAGCCACTATATCATACTTACAGATGAGTCAGAGTAAACAAGTACAGCGTGCATAATGACAATTGCTCTGGTAATTTATTGGGCTGCCTCTGATCTTAAACCCAACCTGTGGTTTGACTATTTTCCATGTATCACCACACGTGAGCATATATTTACCTTTCCTTTGTTGTAACACACTCCATGAGACAGCAGGTGGAGCATACGATTCATCTTTACATGTTTAACAGCGGATTATTACCACTTTGCTGGAAATGAGTGAAGTACTTTGGTAATCCCAAGGAAAATAGGTACAGAAAAGTCAATTTAAGTGTTGCTAAGCCTGAAGTCATATGGTAAATCAGTTTAAGAAAAAAAAGGCTTTCTAGCAATCTTGTTTTAAAACACATATATTTATTTTGAAAACATTTGCCCTAGGTTTAACATAGATCTACTATGCTAATACCCTGGCTAGACACAGTAAATCCTATATTAACTTGGTATATATTGAACCCGTGTTATAGATGGCACATGGGGTTCTTTGAGACTTCAATTGGTACCCAAGTGTCTGTTGAATTGTTTCGTAAGACGTTAGATGTAGATGACCAGATTTGGTCCAGAGTTTTCTAGGGATTTGTTAAGCAATGGGCAGATTGTGTCTCTCTATCTTTTTGGCTATCTGTAAAGGTGGCATTCTTCCCACTGGCTACCAATGTAAGAGGCATTCTTCCTACTGACCGCTCACTAATATACTGTGAGCTGGGGATATAGTAATTATAGTAGATATTCCCTGAAAACCTGATAAGTAATTTCAAGGGGTCCCCCCATGTTATAAAGTTTGAGAAATACTGGCCAAACCCTTGAAACCCTTTGTGCCATAAATTCAGAAAAAAAGGTAAATTTGAACATACTTATTACAGAGGACAAGATAACTTTTCTGCCGTGCAAGGAGAGCCATTACTTTTGTGTTTTGTTTGCCTTTTGGAAAATAAAAGTCTTTTGCTCTATGACTATACAGCTGCTGCAGTGATCTCTGACCCCCTGAACTTTGCACAGCATATATAACTAATTTAAGGGCTCTTCGTTTTATAGTCACCTAGGACAAAAGTTATAGAAATTATGGCTGTATAATTATTTACTTTTTTAATTACAGTATATTATATATAGTATTTTATAATTTTCTAAAGGAAAGGTGCCTTAGATGAAGATAAATTAACCATTTTATCTCTCTTACATTTAAACCCCTTAAAGCCCTTTTGAATCAGTATGTACAATACTTTTGATAAGATTGTTTTGTAAATGTAGGCATAATCGATGTAACAAGTAAAAAACAGTTTTTTTTTTCTATTTTGACCAGTTTTAAAATAAAAGTCATTTTACTAAAAATTAACTTTTATATTTACTTTAAATACAAAGGATACATTTTTGTTATATTTTGGTATTGTTTATTGTTATAATATCATTTGTGTTGTATCAAAAATTATATTTTTTGCTACAAAGTTTGCAAAAGTCAAATGGAAAAACAGGTGTTTTTTATTTCAATTTTGTGTATTTTCTTGATAAGCAACACTGAAAAGTACACACAAAACAGGTGAAAAAAACAATGCATAAAAATACAAATTACTTACCATTCCCTATGTAACCTGAATGTTCACTTTACAAAGTCAACAACCTTATTCTTTTAGTAAAGAAATCTTTAACTGTATTTACTTCAATTATTCAATTGCATATAAAAACATTTTTTGCTTTTTTCCCTTTAATTGTGTATTTATTTCTATGCATTATTTAAAGTGAAAACCGGACATTTTCTACTCCTCTGTTTTCTACATTCTATATTCTCTATGAATACCGTTCCCTCCCACCTCTCACACACACCCGCATAATTTGTCTCATGGACGGCATGTTTTAGGTTTATGTTTATATCTACTACTAAAAGCTTTGTGTGTTTAAAGGGTGCGTGTAAAACTGGTAAAACCAATAAATGCTATTTTCTACATTCTCCTACTTTGCTGTTATTGGTAAACTTTGTTCACAGTAACACACAAGGGGGGAGTGTTTTGTTAACATATTGAAGAAAATACAATAATGGAATCCCCTGTCGTCACTTGTTTTGGTCTGTTTTTTTTTTTGCCCCTCCTATTGCCCATCTTTCCTTTAAATAAAACATTGTCATCCCATTGCCAAGTCATCATAGGATCTCGACTGGTCAATTCTACACAGAGGTATGGTCTTTTGTTCATGTTCTGTGTTGACTTTCAGGTGTTTTTCATTGTGTTTGCATTTGCAAGGCTCAAGAAAGTAATAGTGGACATACACTATTTGATTTTTGCATGATCAGGTAAAGGAATACTTTACTATCAGTTGGAGCCACCACCACAGGGTTTGTACCCATCACTGCAGTACAAAGCCATGCAGTTGTCAATTACTCACTTTTTATCAGATATCAGCTTTTTTTTTATCAAGTATCAATATAGAATAATCCAGATTTGCATTCCCTTTCATGTTTAATTAAATTTACTATGGAAACTATAAAAATATCTAATCTGTATGACTGGGCTTGGAGGTTTGTTGTACTGGTAGTTTTAAAAACCTATAAAAAGCTTTTGTAAGAATAAAAGATCTCTGTTGCAAAAAATATGATATAATGTTATCTGTAAGTGATTTGCAGGGTAGAAAGTTTACAAGTGGGTGAGAAGATTTTTAACAGGAAAGAATTACACAGTCTCCCCTGTTTTAAAGAAATCTGCTGTTAGCACTTTTTTAAACTGTTTTAGCTGTAACTGTATGTTTGTTTGTAGCTAGACAGTGATGGAAAATACTCTAAATATGTGTAATTTGTGCGTGTGCATAATGTAGGTTTGTGTATGTTCATCCAAAACTTTTGGTTCAGTTACAACTAAGCGCTAGATTTTTTTCACTGAAGAATCATTCTGATCACCTTGCAAATAAATCTAACATTAGTACAGATGTCCCACAGTGTCATTTAGTAATCCACTTTGGTGGATCACTAAATGACCAACTGCTAATGAGAACTATTGTAGTCCTGGCAGTGGAAACATGCTGATCACCCTCTCCCCCATTCTTTTCTATACTGCAGAACCGTTTGCTTGAGTGGCGCATTAGCTGAGCGGCCTGTCTGTAGAGCATTGTTTGTTCCTTCTGTTGCCCAAAATAATTACTAATGATAGTTTTAAGGGACAACTATTGGGATCCAGTAACTTTTTTGTTTTTGTACCCCAAGTCCCCCTCACCCTTATCTTAAGTTTACCATACACAATACAATACATTCTGACTGTACAATCTACTTTAGATTTACCAAAACTATGTAATATGAGGATCTATGTGACCTATCCAATTAATTTGCATCCAGTTAGGCGGACCCCTGCCCTTTATAGTTGTTGATGGATATAAAGGAGATTTATTGCTTGCTAGACTAGATAATGCCTGTTCCATGAATTGAATGGAGTATGTAGAGCACATATGAAGGCAAAGCCAGGAAGATTTGGTGGTTAAGTGCCAACAACACAACAGCACAACTGTGCATTGGCTGCACAGCCAATATCTGCCTCCTTTGGAAACCAGCGATTATACGAGTTGGGGTTCCCTATGACACAGCTATACCTAATCAAAGATTCAGTTACCCATTAATTATTTTCAATCTGAATGCCATTTTAAGCCTGTATTTCAATACAGTTTTAACATATTTAACAGTTTTTTTCTCATTAGGTTTGACATCATGCATAAACCACATCCAGGTAAGGATCTTGGTAACCGGCTTGCATACCCCTATTACACATTCTGCAACTATACTTTCCTATTGTTTACTTGAATTCCAGCTTTCCAGTCTAGTGTTTAACACACCACTTCTTACTTTCACTATCTGTATTTCTAACTTAACAATAACCTTTCCATATTAAACAAAGCCTAGTTTAATGACTACTAGCACAGAATGAAAAACATATCACATATGTAAAATACCAAGTTAGTTATGATTGATTTATTTAAAAAATCTTAAGGTAAAAAATAATGAGTACAGTGGAATACATTTCAAACAAAACAATTTCAGTTAGAAATTTTGGCAGGAGTTAGTACAAAGCTTTACCCCCTCAAATTACTTTAATTACTTTCAAAGCAAAGAGAAAAGCCCTTGCAAAGCAAACAGTTAATGCTTACATATAACACTGACTATGCCAATATACTGTGTTTTGAAAAAAATCTTTCTAGAAAAGCTTTTACATCTGAAAAAGCTTTTCCATGAGCTAGAAAATAAACACTAAAAATGTAGCCACACCTCTCTTGTCAGGACAATTTAACTGTAAACAAATCAGTGGAGATTACCCGGAAATATAAATCAGATTATAGTTATCAAACTAACAAGTTTATGGAAAGTATTTAAAGGCTGCTTGACTGGAAAGGTCTCACTTACTATAATGTAGACTTTTTCTATTCAAGACATAAACTCCTACCGGTCGACTTTATCATTTTAAAATGTTATCATGTAAATTTTTTTCTTAAACTTACAAAAATATACATTTTTTGGGACAGTTGATATGAAAAGAGGTTGTCGGATCCCCATTCCAACCCTATACGAAGGAAGTACTTTTCTTCAAAAAATGTACCTAAAGCAGACCAAAATCATGTTTTTTTTCTTTACATAAAAGGGTAGACAACACTTATATCTACATAAAAAAGTATAATTTTAAAGTGAAACACACCTTTTTTTTAAAAAAAGGATGCAGCACAGCCCCTTTAAGTCATGATTGCCACGGCAATCCAGACTTAATGGGAGCACAGAGCCTCCCCGGATACCTACTGTATGCCATGCATCCCAGCAGGCTCTTGGCTGCTCCTGTGCATACATGAGATCGAAAATTTTTTTCACTAAGGAGAAAGAGATGCCGATTTTACACATGTGCAGTAAGATTGGCTTTCTATTTTTTCCCCTTTGCAGTGGGCTATGTCAACTGATCTCCCACCTGTGTGGTGAGAGGTCAAGTGATGTAGCAAGATGACCGAGAGAAGACTGTAGATGGTGGCACCCAGCGCTTCCTCTATGCTTTAATTGTAGGACGATGGTGGTAGTGGTAGTGGATCGGTGAAAGGTCCATCACCATCGAAGTATCTCCGGGACTAAAGGTAAGTATGATTTTTCTTTTTCTTTAGTTCCGCTTTGATGAAAAAGAGACACTATCACTTTTTCAATGCAGGTGGACAGTGATGGAGTTTTTGTAAAGTACACACTAGGCCCAGTCCACAAGGCCCCTATTTTTCTATCCTTTTTCCACTAAATCTAATAACATGGTACTTTTGAGTATAAAGGAGTACATCACCTGCTCTTTGTATTTCATTAACATTACTTGGAGTGACAGCAGTGAGTTTCGGCTGCTATTTGCAAAATTATTGTTTGAACCCAATAATGTAACATCAATGTTTTTCAATATCTGCAAGCAACAAATACCATGTTCTGTTTCAGAAAAGCACCATGGTCATCCACCAGGTCACCCACACCAAGACCCACACCACCACCCAGGTCATGCTCCACATCATCCTCCAGTTCATCATCCCCCTCCACATGGGCATCATGATCATCATAATCCTGGTACTCACCATCCTCCTGGCCACCACGGACCAGGCCCACATGGCCACCATGACCATCATGGAAAACATTAATCCTTTGCCATGTACAGGTGGGTTTGGTTAAAAATGTAAATAAGGTGATTTCTTTTTAGGCCTTCTATAGAAGATAGTCCTTAGCAACATTAGAATTAGAATTATTGAGTGCTGTAAGGGGAGAACTGTTCTGTTTTTTGGATTAAGGACAAACAGTGTTTATTAATTGTTTGTCATTACAAGTAATATGGCACAGTGTATCAATAAACAACATCACAAAACAGCTTTATTGATGCTAAGTTATAACTAAAATTAATTACAAAAAAAATTGTAAAAGCCTCAGGTTTAAGACTTCTGTAGTTTAACTATTAACAATTTATTTTGACCATTTAAACACAAACCTCTTTTCCAAAACTGTGTTCATTTTCTTTCAGATTAATTAGTATATTGCCCATTGTGCTTATAAACACATCACCAAAGACAATCATCTCTTTTATGGAAATCCTAAAAATATATTAATACACTGCCCCAGAACATTAAGGCAACCTAGGGTGCAAAAACAAATATACATATATATATTTATCATTAATTAAATTTTAAGGTATATTACTTTAAATACAAACTGTTTATCATAAAAACACACAAACAATCAAAAAGTAAACTGAAATTTGTGTGTGGAGATTTGAAATCATTTGTTGGATCAGTTTTCAGTAGCTCTTTGTGGAGAAGTGACCAAAACTGTCTGAGCTTCACTGCAAAATAAATATTGTAGCTGAATTTTTTTTTGCTATGGGTAAATAGATTTTTTGTAAGAACATATTCTGATTAAAGCTGCAGTCATCACCATCATGTGATATTATGATTTAACAGGAGCCTAGTTATTAAATATTAATCATGGCAATGCTAATATTTATAGACAGTAATTGATTCTCCAATTTCCAAAACAATGCTAATAATGTTATACATTTCTTTTGCTGGTGAATTATTAACTTACTGCACACATACCAATGGCTACCTTACTAAAATATATATATAGTGTTAGGCCAGGGCCCAGCAAACGCCAGATACGGCCTAGCCGGTAGTTCGTTCGGGCCTAACGCCCCCTGGCCGATCCAATGTTTTCATGGCAAAAGCAAGCATGCTAAGCATAATGTATGTGATACTATATCACAAATGTATTACCTGTCAAAAGAGTCACAGTACTTATTTTATTATTATTTCTACGCCCTACTCCTACTTTTCTGTTTTATACGTATTGACATTTCAGGGATAATTTTTATTTTCCTCTTGTTGTTCACCAATTTGACCACCTACAAAATATTTCTGCCAAGTAAAACAATGATTGTGATACCATATCTGAATAAAGAAAAAGGAATTTTCTGGTATATTTTACATAAAATTCATACTTATCCTTCATTATTTCTTTCAGTTGACTAGCTTTTCTTTTTTCTATTACAGCATAAATATGCCAGCAAGATGATGAAGATGACTTCAAATATGATTTTACATATCTATAGAAATTAATAACAAGCTGAAGCAAGAAATTAAAGTTTATGTATATATATATATATATATATATATATATTCACTGAGACACAGGTGGTAACTTGACTGTGCTACAATAATATGAAATCCCAGCTCTTCCACAAGACAATCCAGTATAAAGTGTGCAAATGGACTCCCCAAGTTTATACTTTATGAACAAAGCACAGAAACATGTACCATCACATTTCATTTAAAAAAGACACATCTAATTTACTAATATGTATAAAAAAGTTTGTAAAACCTGTGTTTCAAAGCTCTGGCTGATCAAGTATAAGGCAGGACATCCTTATAAACTAAAGAATAACATTATGCAATTTGCTATTTAAACATTTCAGCTATGCATGTATGGACATTACTCACAAACAATGTCTACCTATAAATAAATCATGCCATTCATTTGGCTCAAAATTTGTTTACGTCTTGTTACCTAATGTTATTATTTTTTTACCAGTATTTACTGGTATATAGGCTGACTAAGCTGTCTGGTTTTCTTTCTATATTTAATATTGTATGTATAATTTATCTGAGAAGGTGAGTTTAGGGTTTTATCCCAGACAACCTGAAGCCAATAAAAGTGTTCCCTGATATTTAATTTAAAAATGGGAAGAGATATGTTGCTGGTTGTAAGAAAAAAAACTCCCCATAAAATTCCATACACTGAATAGTATAATTAAAAAAAGTAATACCACCTTGCTTTATTGATAGTCAAAAAATGTATGTTAAGTATTTTTTATTGCATTAATATTTTTTAGGCATCCACAATTTTATATTACCATGCATTTATTTAATAAAACATAAACACATTTTAAAATGTACATGCTGTAGCAAAACATAAGCTGACCTCTTTCATTTATCTACTTCATTTATTGCTCAGCCACGTCAATTATGCGGCTCTGTAAACAACATGCTTTTTTAGTTAAGGTTATCCTGCAAAAAGATAAGCTAAACTGGTGTCTAGAAAAGTATATTTATTTGCAATTTCATACAATATTATAGAAGTAAAGAACTGAATTTGAAGTATTCAGTCAGCGTTTGTTTTTACATCACATTTCAACCAGACAATTTGATCAGACAAATGATGGATAAAAATGCAGATAAGCTGTCAGCCTAATTTGTTTAAGTATATACATCTGCATTTTTCCTTTGCATGCACACATCCAATTGCTTTAGCCTCAGATTGCACAAGAGTAATTTAAAGCAGGTAAAACTGGAAGATGTTACCTGCAAAGCATATGGTGCTAGATATTTATAAAATTGTGTTAAAGTACATCCAAATACACAATCAAAATGTGTGTTACTAAAAACAAACACATAAAATACACTACATAGACATAGACACACAACATAGAAATGGTGGGAAAAGACACAAATTATATATATATTAATATTATTATTATTACACAGTATTTATATAGCACTATCACATTATGCAGTCCTGTACAGAGTCTATAGTCATACACAGGGAGAACGTGCCAACTCCATGCAGATAGTGTCCTGGCCTAATTTCAAACCAAGGACCTAGCGCTGCAAAGAACAAACACTATTTACCAATGAACGGACCATCACACACCGTACATTGGGGTTGATTTACTAAAGGTGGGGTTGATAACTCTATAATGAAGTGTTTCCTAACCATGATTCTATGGAACTCTAAGGTTCCTCCAATGTTGGCTAGGGGTTTTATGAGCAATGAACAGTTAGTACATTCCAGGTCGGTTTACCTGACACCAATGATCTTTTTGGCTATATGTAAGGGTGACATTTTTCCCTCTGGCCAGCAATACAAGAGGCATTTTTGCCACTGACTGCGACAATAATATACTTTCACTGCATTCAGTATGCATATTGCAAATTATCAATTGCATTGAGACAATTAATATTTACTACGTACACAGGCTAAACAATTTTAGTAAAAAACCCCAATCTAACCCCAAACTTTAGCATCCTAAAGTAGACAAAGACTATGTGATTTTCCCAGTCAGTTTGATAGATCAAAATGGATTATAAATGCAATCAATTTTTGAGCAGAATGTCAACATTTATTGGGCAATGATTTTTCCATGGTTGATGGGTTAACCAACACTCTAAAATCAAAACCACTTTTTGTGTCACAACTTTTTTAGGTATACAACTAGGTATATTGGTGAAAACAATTATAATACTGATTAAGTATCAAGCTAGCTAGGATCATTGCAAATCAATTGTAATTGCTGTTTTAATATTGATTGAAAATAACACCAAGAGAAATTAAATTGTGTTGCCTAGCTTTATTATGACATCACCCCAATGGTCAGGGCCAGAATCCCTGGCATTTCTGCGGCTCCCTTTGCTAGTTCTCTTAGTAGTAACATTTCATAACATTATTATTAAACATGATTTATATAGTGCCAGCATATTATGCAGCGCTGTACAATAAATAGGGGTTGCAAATGACAGACAGTGACTTGGGAGGAGGAGAGGACCCTGCCCCAAAGAGCTTACAATCTATGAGGTGGGACAATTAACACACAATAGGAAGGGATATATGCAGTTGTAGGATGTAATGAGGATTTCAAAAGACAGAAGAAGACGGGCAGGCAAGTTTGAATAAATGGGTTTTGAGTGCTCTTTTAAATGAGCAGAAAGTAGGATCAAGCCGAATAGGATGAGTAAGACCATTCCAGAGAGTTGGGGCAGCTCTGGAGAAGTCTTGTATCCGTGTGTGTGATAAGGTTATCAGTGAGGAAGTCAGTTGTAGGTCATCAGAGGAGTGGAGAGAGCGGCAGGGGGAGTACTTTTTACCAGGTCAGAAAGGTAAGTGGGACAATAACTGTGTAGGGATTTGAAGGCAAAGCACAGGAGCTTGAATTTGATTCTAAGGTGAAATGGAAGCCAATGAAGAGAACTACAGAGGTGTTTGGTGATCTCTCGGGACAGGTAGGGGTGGATTTTGAAATGTTGTGCAGGTGAAAGTGACAGGACCTGGAAAAGTCATGAATATAAATAACATAACATCTTTTTGTCAGCGTCGGTCATTAATAAGGCCTTTGCGTGGCTTCACTGTAGTCTGGACCAAGGAACAATGATAAGTATTGCTTATTACTAATTAAAGGATTTTAGAAAATCTCAAAATGCAACTGAAATTTTCTAGAGTTTCTTATTAAGCTGGTAATGAGATTCTGCTTTTGCATTAAGCTGCTAATGAGATACATATATTTAAATGTTTAGTTAATCTAGGTGGTAATATTAGAGGAATCATAAATGCATTCATTTTAATTATCACTAGCTAAAACAAACAGGACCTTGGTTTGATCTCCATTGAGTCAGATAGGTTTAGGTGATTGTATTGGTTAAATTTAATAAACATGTTTTTTTTTTCAACCTAGATATGTAGCCAGTAATAATCTGAGAGATGCCTTCAGCCACATCATCTATTATCATAAATGGACTATTTACAAAGAATAAATAAACCTGAGTTTCCTCCAAAATGTTTTGATGGTGATGGTTTGTATGAAAAGAATCTCTAATTCTTTAATCAGTCCTGTCTGTTTCATGTGATTGTGGTCACATGTCTTGTAGCTCGTTTTATTACCATCATCATATGAAGTAGCAAATGCCAGATACATAAATCATTATATCTAACTACTGTATTGCTTGGCATATTGCCCATTCTGCACCCAAGCCTGAGAAAGGGTGTAATATCTATTCCTTTTTATGTTTTAAAGAGTGCTGCTCATCTTGCCTTCACACTGCAGATTTTATGTGACCTACCTATACCATGGCGTAGTGCATCCTAAATTTTCCATAGGCCATGCTCTCTAACTAGTTTTTCAATCTCTACCTAAAATACAGTATGACAGCCAAAGCACATCTATCAATCAACAACAACCCAGTTACTGTATTTGATCACACGTTTTAAATGTTATTTACTAAACGGATTTTGGTTTAACACTAGTACTTTTTCACATTTTAAAAAGATGGATATAGAAATTATTCAATCCCTTGAAAATATTCACATTTCATTTCTCATATCTTTGTGTCTGCCCACACACTTATTTCCACTAAAAGTGTACTCTTCGTCCTTCCATCGAAGATCTCTATAAGCGCATACAGAATGTTCACCTAATATAGTTATACAATAAGCTAGACAAATTTGTACTGATATGGGCAGACTGTGATTATTATCACATCATATATCATCACATATCACAGCTTAACACCCTCACATTGTACCTATGGAGCCTACCCACCACAATCTCCATATCGTACCCCCACTGATCTTCCCCCTTTTTTGTTGTTATAAAATAATTTTTCGTAATAAAAATTACCTGTGCTTACTCAATACAACAACAACCTAAAAACAACTAAAATAAAAAAACCAACAATTCGCAACAAAAATCACTGGGATGGATAAAGAATCACCCCTCCTAAAAAAAACTTGTAAACTCAATCAGGTTTAAGTAATCACCGTCTCCATTGCACACCAAGCTGTGTATTTTGGTTCCACCTTTTTGGTTTTGATTAGTTCAGCATAAAACAGCTCTTCTAGAGTATTTCAGTGGTTGGTAGTGCAACTTAAAGCAAACAATCTACTATGGGTGACAAGACACAAAATATCCAAAAATCTCTGGGATATCCATTCTGTTGACAGGTACAGGTCTAGGTTCTATACCCACTATGAAAGTTGTTTTATCAAATTTTTTGCTATTTTCTTGCTCTTCTGCCTAGACAAACCTTAAGCTAGAAGTATGTCAAGGAGTATGTCACTTTTCCCTTAATTTTATTCTAAGGGCCGATAAAGTACTCACTGAAAGTGTTTTAACAGTACAATTAGTAATACTTGCAATAGCAATTTGTGAATGGTGTCTGGAAATGTGATCTATGGATCACAGGATTAAGGAAATAGCGGTTTATTTACCTTTATTAAAGTACTCACTGACAGTGAGTTTTAACAGTACAATTATTAATACTTAGATTGGAAAAATACCTCTATTGGGAGAGCAATAGCAATTTGTGATTGGTGTCTGGAGATGTGATCTAGATAAAACACAGTATTATGCAAATAGCAGTCGAAAAAAAGCTTTGTGAATTGGGACAACGCTTGTTATTACAATACAGATTACTTTTGTAGTTTAATTTGAACCTTTGTCCTGACTATACACTAAAGTATATACTAATAATATGTTGGGACAAATGTCTGTCCTAATTGCATTTATTAAAATAATGTACCTGTTCCAATTACATATAAATTCATCTTCAGAACAAACCTACAGTTCCTATCTCATATGTAACCCACTGTATATATTCTTAACAAGCCCTCACTCACCTATGTAGCTTTTGGCAAAATGAAGAAATTAATTCTTAAAGTTCACAGGGGCTCTGGAACCTTTGTGTCCCAATAGCCTCCCAGCCTCCTACGTAGTCAGAAAGTTACCAAAAACCCACTTTAGAGATCTTGTTTTATAGGACACCTACAGATGCATGTTGTGACTATGGATGGCCAATTGCATGCAAAAGGAAATGAATGGATATCAGTCTTTTTTAAGTTTTTTAAAACTTTATTGCTGATCTCCCAACTGGCAAAGGTATTCATGCTAATAATTTTAATGGATAACTATGTGATGGAAAATCAAATTTTAGTTATCACAGGAATAGAATTAAGAGGGAAAATCTCCTAATCTGGACACCTGTTCTGTGAACTGTTTAAGAAAGGATTTCCCTTTGCTTTGCTCTAATGTCTGGTTATGTTTATGTGACATTGGTAAGGACAAATCCTTCCAACCATGTAAAGACAATAAGTAAGTAAGATAAAGTACATTGCACACTATCTAGGGGCCTATACAAGATAAAAATAAGATGTGGAGAAGAAGAATAAACCATGTATTAGAACAATTACTAGAGGGTACAGATATAATAAGTTTCATAAACTGTGGCACTAGAAGAAGCAGAAGAAGAGTACTGCCCAATAAAAAAAAAAAACAATTATTGGGTTGTCTATTACATACTATCCAAAACATTAAAAAAAAGTTAGCATTTATTATATTATAATTTAAAAAAAATCATATAATTTGCACCTAAACATATTACTACAAATACCCTGAGTTTACCATGCATTAAAGTTTTAGTGTAAAGTATAACAAGGTTTTCTTTTGCTGGCTTGATTTTGGTCCAGGTGTTTGTCACCTGCAATATGATAATGAAGTGACATGTTGGGTTGTTACTGTTAATGAGCTTACTGAACAAGTGTCTCAGGTATTAGGAATTCCAGGTAGTTTAAAATGGAAAAGAAATTAGGCTGGTAACTAAGAATAACTGTAGAACATAGAATGTCAAATGGAACATGATAAGCAAAAATGGAGTTAGTCATGTTCATTATTATTTATTGTCTCCTCCCCGCGTTATTATTGATATAAAAGTGTCTGTTTCTCTGTGGATAATATTCAAGTTCTTTCTACTGCAAGGAGTCAGCTTCTGGTACGTAAACCATGTTTGTTATCTGATAGTCTTTGTAGAGTATACAATGCTAAAGTGTATATTGTTTTTGTATTGGATAAAGTAGGGAAGGATTGAATGGTATGGTTTTTTTACTGCCGTCTATTTCTGATTGTCATTGAGTCATCCCTAGAGTTCCTTCAGAAATTGCTGGGGGGTTTCTTGAACAATGAGCAGTTTGTTACGTTCAGGTCAGTTTATCAGATTCTAATGATGCTTTTGGCTATCTGTAAGGGTGGCATTCCTCCCACTGGCCAGTAATGTAAGAGGCATTCTCCTTACTGACCACCACACTTATGTACTGTGAGCTGTGGATAAAGTCATTATAGCAGGGATTCCCTGAAGACCAGAAAGTCAGTTTAAGGGGCTCTCCCATGTTTGAAAGGTCAGAAAACACTGCTCTAATAAATTTCAATATAATAGTAAAAGCCAGACAGACATATGATCTCTCCTCAAAACAAATATGGATTTAGATCGCATCACACTCAATGCTGGCAAGAAAATATCTTGTGGAATGATCTTTTCTGTTTGGGATATAATCATTCAACTTTTCATTTTCTTTTTATTGTTTTCAGTCACTGAGGGGAAGCTGTCATCAGCCTAAGCAAGATTCCCAGACATAAAGTCAACTGGGCATAGGGAAATATTTCAAAATCAGCTCAAAATGAGTTATATAGAATTAGAATTTGTGAAAGTCACTGTTTTGATTACTAAAATAGACAGTAAAATAACATTTGTTATAAATGTTATATGGTAAAATAATTTGATTTGACAATGATTTTTAAACTCAGAAACTTTGTTGAGTCCTAATATGCTAGCTTGAGTAAACTCTAATTTATTGATTAGATAATAGCTTGAACGATACATACACTCACTACTTTCAAAAAACAAGCCAGCAAATAACAGCTGTATGTAATTGGTTTCCTTCACGTTTTAACAGTCCTTTTCATATTTTCATATGTTTTAATGGTCAACCGTTTCAACTTTTGCTTCAATAGTTAAACATCATCCATATGTTTAGAAGGGTTTGAGTGTTAAAACCTTCAAGCTATGAGAACAATTATGGGAATTTTTTTAGGGATTATATGCTATGCCTGATATTTTAACTCCATTTATCTCTGTTTATCTTTTAGACCCACAATCATGACTTTATACATAGGTGAGTAACTAGATTCATTATCTCCTAATTTGAATAAATACCTCCTATTTCATTTCTTTATCAGAGGCATTTTAGGTTGTTGATGTGCTCAAATCAGATTTTGAAGCAACAAACTGATATACCTCTGTCACAATGCTTTCTCCTCCTATCATCATATTTCTTGTTATAATCATTCAACTTTATTCAACCTTCAACAAATCTGTATAAAAAAATAAATTAATTGATGTATTATTGTATAAAAAGCTTCATTGATGTGTGCCTTTATATCTGTCTGGATGTCAATTTTAAAGGTGAACTCCAGCCTTGAGGTCTATCTTTAACAGATGTGCGGGCTTCTGTCTTGTACAGAATCTAATGTAGCTTGATTTTACTGTACTCTGTAAAATTCCTATATAATTCATTGATATTAATGCAAATCACATAGAACCTGCCCTATTTCCCAGCATCCTCTAGCTTTTTTCTCCTCAACCTTCTGAAATATCCATGGCCTGCTCTTTTTATATTTTAAAGCAGTTCTTTGAATTATGAATGCTCAGTATTGTTTGTGAGTATTACTTCATGTTCCTTTTTTAGGAAGCTATGTACAACATCCAGCTGACCCCTGTTACCCACCTTGATCTGTCTGCATTGCATAAAGAATCCTCAGTAAACTAGCAATGATGTCACTAAATATATCATGTAAAAAAGCAATACTTGTATTTAATCAATATACCTCATTAGCTTGTTCAAGATAGAGAAAAGGAAAATGCAGAGGGGACAAAAAACAATCACAATAAACTTCAGCTTTAGGTATTATATCATGGGTTCCATATAACAGATACAGCATGTGGCTTAATACTTTCCTTTATTTTTCAGGTGGTAACTTTGGGATTGGGTTTGGTGGTATCAACTATGGTGGGTTCAGGCCTGGTTACTACAGACCCGGTTTGTTTCCTGGAAACGGTTACGGTTACGGTAATGGTTATGGTCGAAGGTATGGATGGAATGGAGGCTGGAACCGATATGGATATGGCCCCCACAGATATCCTAGATATGGCTATTGGTGGTGACATGGGAGTGAATGTAAGTTGAAATACTGAGTATTAAAACAAATCCTTTTCACAGGTTATAGCCAAGCATGTAAATATAATGTTTCTTTGGTTGCAATGAAAACAGCATATTTTGCCAGTCTAAAACAGAAAGATGCTTCTATGAACAACATATGCAAAACTGGCATTCACTCAGTGATCAGATTTTAATGAAGTAAATGCAAAATACATTTACTTTTGTTTTATTAGATATGTTAGTTTTAGGTATATTTTAGGGCAAAAATAAAAAACACTTTCATTTCAATAGATGCAAATCTTTGTATGTTTAATTCCTTTAAGAATCTGTTCTGCCCAAGCCTGGTGCGGGCTGACAACTCATTTTTATTTACATTTTTTCAGGCAGTGTAGTGTCAGCCCTGTGCTGTTTGTTTGCTACACTATTCAGACCAACTCTCATAACTCCACAACATAAAGGTTAATTACGTTGTGAAGAAATGGTGGGCATATTATGAATTACACGCTTTAAAACATGTACACGGCGCCTCTGCTGCACGCCGTGCTTTACCTCCATCCACTAATGCCAACCTTCAGATCAAACTGGTGTCACTTTTAGTGCACCCGTTTCTCTATTACATCTCTTCATCATTTGCAAGATGAAATCTGACTATACAAAGTGTTTTACCAAGTCCCATAAGAAAGTCTAAGTAGGCAAAACACATCTTGACACAAGATTTATTATTACCTATATATAGAAAATCCAATTATTGTCTAGTGAAAGCTCTGTTTTTTCCCCCCTCTAAGCTGTCTTTGGTGGGGAGAACCAGCGCCTTTGTAAATATTGTAATTGTATGCATAGGAAAGACAATAATTCTTTTTGAAACTGTTTATTTAATACATTTCACTGCTATTGAAACACCCTGGCTTTTTTTTCATTCTTTATTTCAACCTACAATTATATATATCGGGGTATAATAGCCTAATTTTGTATGGAGATGTTCGATTAGCACCCCTCGCAATACTCTTTGAAACAACACAGGTATTGTGCAGAAGACACTGGGCAGTTTTGTATTTTTGACACAATCAAGGTGCAAATAAAAGAGATTTATTGTTAAGATTTACAAACACTTTAAGGGTTGTGAATAAGGAAAACATTTCACAGTTTTTTACTATTTAACCTAATACCAGTGTAAATAAACCTGTACCTCTACCAGTCCTAAATACATTTGTCCCATCTCAGATCCATTACAATTAAAACAGAATACCTAAACTCCAGCTTGGGATGTTGTTGCTTAATTCCATATATCATTCTATTATATGTCCTAACCTAGATTTCATGTTTCATTTTATTTTTTTTTGCAGTATTGCCTTGGAAGTCACATGGATAATTAATTGATATTGAAAACTGCACAATTCTTCTGCCGCATGCTATAAAATGCTTTCATAAAAGTGATGTTTCATCTGATGAAATACCGGGCCAAATTTTGTTTTTCCTTGTGCAACATGTACGAATGATAATGCAAATACTAGCAATAATAGAAATAAAAAATAAATGAAACAAACATCTATGTGTATGTGCTGTGTAACTATTTCAGTGTCAGTGTTAGGGAACAGATATATCTAGATGTGCATTTCAATATGTGTAATAATCATTAGTTTATAGGAATACATCTACAGCCAGCATAGCTTTTAAAGTGCCATACTTACAGGGTTTTCCTGGAGCAATCACTACACTTGCTTCCCTTCTGTAAAGACAGGCAGTATGTGTAAAATGCTTGTGCATAACAAAATATGTTGTAATCAAGTGATTGGTAAGTCAACTATGGCTGAGTTTGGGTGCAGTATATCAGTGTTTTTCAACATTTTGTGAGCCACGGCACATTTTTTACATTGAAAAAATCTTTCCACACACTACAAACCAAAAATGTTACAAAATGACACTCTGTAGCTTAACAGAGTATATATAATGACAATATAATTTCTCAACTTATTTATACTCACTCAGTGTAAAACCTGGGCCTGTTTAGAAGACTTGGATCAGGGGTGCCCATATTTTTTTTTGCTTGCGAGCTACTTTTAAAATGACCAAGTCAACATGATCTTCCAACAATAAAAATGCTAAACATATATATACTTATATATATACTGAGTATACTTTATATTTAAAACATACCGTATATTGTTTACCTTGCAAAACAGCCTGAGCATGTATGGCACTATACAATTTTTTATTTCTTTTATTTTAGTTCCGCTTTAAAATGATCAACAAACCTGGAGATTCCCAAATTTAATTCAACAAAATTACACCTGCCACATCCTGAAATGAACAAATAATAGAAAAAGAAAAGGTGGAGGACTTTAAATGCGGTATATATATATATATATATATATATACACATATGACTATGTTACAGAGTAACTAACAGTTGTAAAATTCAGTAACATTGAAAATTCTTTAATATAAAAATTAAAAACAAACATTAACACAATAAAAAATGCAAACCAAATATGAATGAATTATCCTCTGTATAATTCATGAGGATAAATTATGCATATGTGGTTTGCATGTTTTGTTGTGTTATCGTTTGTTTTTAATTTTTATATTAAAGAATTTTTAATGTTACTGGTATTGTTGAATTTTACAACTGTTAATTAGTCGGTAACATAGTCATATGTAAATGTATAAATATATATAATATATATATATATATATATATATATACTGCATTTAAAGTCCCTCACCTTTCCTTTTTTATTATTAGTAACACAGGACTTACTTAAAAGCTGCTAAGCTTTAAATAATAGAGTGCAACACATTTTGTGCAAACTATGTCATATTTTATTAGGTATATTTTTGCACTCTTCATTCTTGTCTGTTAATAGAATGTAAATCTCTATAATATTTAGTTATATTCTGGAATGGTGCATGGTTTTTCCAGTACCTAGTAACATGTTATACTCAATTATTGATCTGAGTAAAAATGCTAAAAAAAATGAGGCAGCTTTGTCAAATATTTGTCAAGTGACATCTAGCAGCCTCTTCACAAAAAAAAAGTGTATAATTGGATCCCCTGAAAGTTAGAATCTTAACAACCACTAGAAATCAAGATACTGGATACAGGGAAAGAAACAAGTATATGCCTTCAATTTATAAGAATATACATAAAAAAGTTCTAGCTAAGGTGCATTATGACTCGCCCAACAAGAGAGAGATATAGCAGGCTCTGTATTCCTTTGTCACACTACGGGTCCTGTGCTACCACAAGTGCGGAACTATGGCAAGCCTTACTGACATGGGTGGGCAGAGCCAGAACTGAGCCAGGGCTCCGCGATCGACTCGCATAGTCATGGCGATCCACCCCTGACATGGATAATTTCCCACGGCACAGCTGGTTGAAAATCACTCCAGTATATAATAAAGACAAACAGGATGCATATGCTTGCATTGAATGCAAATACTATCATTTTCTCATGCAAAAAAAAAAAAAAAAAAGCTGCTCCATACTTTAATACCTTTGTACTAATTGACATCACAAGACAAAATAATTTTGGGTGATGCCAGCAGTCAATTGACCACCAAGAGACCTGTCCATGAAAGCAAAGCCCCCCCTTTACCTTCTAAGTGTCTAAACAAGGTGACCAATAGGCTTGTAAATTCAATTGTTCTAAAATATTCCTGTGTACAATCTCAGGACCTAAAATCCAAACTAAACATAATGTTCTGTTTAGTTAGAATGCTAGCTCAGGAGAGGAGGTACAGTGGTTCGCACTATTCTTTATTATTCCCCAAGATAAGTTTACCACTCATGTAGTATTTAAACAAGTCTTGGAAGTCACACGTATTTTAATGTCATGTTCAAAACAACGTACTATAAAAATCTTTACAAAACTTGACGTCTCTTCTGCTTGCCAAATGAAGATTTTCCATGAACAATGTTTATGAAACTAATACAAAAATAATTGTGAAAATAGCAGCAATAATACAAAACAAATCATAAAAGTCACAGTATATGTGCTGTGTTGTTTAACTAAGAAAGCTCAGAGATCGCTTCTTGCCTTCTACATGTATGATAATTATTAGCTTATAGTCATACATTTTCCCTCCAAAATGTTTTGATAGTAATGGTTTGTATGAAAAGAATCTCTAATTCTTTAATCAGTCCTGTCTGTTTCATGTGAATGTGGTCACATGTCTTGTAGCTCGTTTTATTACCAGCATCATGTGAAGTAGCAAATGCCGGATACAAGAATCATTATATCTAACTACTGTATTGCTTGGCATATTGCCCATTCTGCACCCAAGCCTGAGAAAGGGTGTAGTATCTATTTCCATTTTATGTTTTAAAGAATGCTGCTCATCTTGCTTTCACACTGCAGATTTCATGTGACCTACCTATACCATGGCGTAGTGCATCCTAAATTTTCCATAAGCCATTCCCTCTAACTAGTTTTTGAATCTCCAACTACCTAAAATACAGTATGACAGCCAAAGCACATCTATCAATCAACAACAACTCAGTTACTGTATTTGATCACACGTTTTAAATGTTATTTACCAAACAGATTTTGGTTTAACACTAGTACTTTTTCACATTTAAAAAGATGGATATAGAAAATGTATCAATCCCTTGAAAATATTCAAATTTCATTTCCCATATCTGTGTCTGCCCACACACTTATTTCCACTAAAAGTGTACTCTTCCTACTTCTATAGAAGATCTCTATAGGCGCATACAGAATGGTCACCTAATGGAGTATCTCACTACATTGTTACACAATAACCTAGACAAATTTGTACTGATATGAGCAGACTGAGATCATTACTATTGAGCCTACTCACCACAACCTTCAAATTGTTCCCCCACTGGCCTCCCCCTTCTCATTGTTGTTAAAAAATTATTTGTTTATTAAAAAAATAACTTTTTTTACTCAATAAAAAAAACAAAAACAAAAAAAACTGAATTATATAATAGCAACAATTCAGAACAAAAATCACTGGGATGGATAAAGAATCACACCTCCTAAAAATACTTGTAATTTCAATCAGATGTAAGTAATCACCTTCTCCATTGCACACCAAGCTGTGTATTTGGGTTCCACCTTTTTGGTTTTGATTAGTCCACCATAAACAGCTCTTCTGGAGCATTTCAGTGGTTGGTAGTGCAAGTTAAAGCAAACGATCCACTATGGGTGACAAAACACAAAAAATCAAAATATCTTTGGGATAAACCTGTTGACAGGTAAAAGTCTGGGTTCTATACCCATTGTGAAGGTTGTGTTATCTCATTCAGTGCTATTTTACTTTATCCTATAAGCGCTTTCCTCGCTCTTCTGCCTGGACAACCTTTACCCTGAAGCTAGAATTATGCTAAGGCGTAATAGCCTGAGCATTATTTTTTGTGAAATTACTTTTCCCCTAATAAAGTACTCATTGACAGTAAGTTTTAACAGTACAATTAGTAATACTTGCATTGGAAAAATACCTCTATTGGGAGAGCAATAGCAATTTGTGAATGGTGTCTGGAGATGTGATCTAGATAAAACACAGTATTATGCAAATAGAAGTCGAAAAAAAGCTTTGTGAAGTGGGACGCTTGTTATTATAATACAGATTACTTTTGTAGCTAATTTGAACCTTTGTCCTGACTATGCAGTAAAGTACATACAGTATAAATTCTGAACAAGCCCTCACTCACCTATGTAGATTTTGGCAAAATGAAGAAATGAATTCTTAAAGTTCACGGGGGCTCTGGAACCTTTGTGTCTCAATAGCCTCCCAGACTCCTATGTAAACAAACGGCAGGTGTTTCCAAGCAATCAGAAAGTTACCAAAAACCCACTTTAGAGATCTTGTTTTGTAGCACACCTATAGATGTTTGTTGTGAGTATGGATGGCCAATGGCATGCAAAAGGAAATGAGTCGATATCAGTCTTTTTAAGATTTTTTAAAACCCTATATTGCTGATCTCTCAACTGGCAGCGTTATTCATGCTAATAATTTTAATGGATAACTATGTGATGGAAAATCTAATTTTTAGTTATCACAGGAATAGAATTAAGAGGGAGAATCTCCGAATCTGGACACCTGTTCTGTGAACTGTTTAAGAAAGAATGTATGGCTATGTTTTTGTGACAGTGGTAAAGAGAAATCCTTCCAACCATGTAGACAAGACAATAAGTAAGTAAGATACAGTACATTGCACACGATCTAGGGGCCTATACAAGATAAAAATGAGATGTGGAGAAGAAGAATAAACCATGTATTAGAACAATTACTAGATGGTACAGATATAATAAGTTTTATAAACGGTGGCACTAGAAGAAGCAGAAGAAGGGTACTGTGCAATAAAAAAAACAATTATTGGGTTGCTGTCTATTACATACTATCCAAAACATTAAAAAAAAGTTTGAATTTATTATAATATAATTTAAATAATATCATATAATTTGCATCTAAACATATTACTACAAATACCCTGAGTTTACCATGCATTAAAGTTTTAGTGTAAAGTATAACAAGGTTTTATTTTGCTGGCTTGATTTTGGTCCAGGTGTTTGTCACCTGCAATATGATAATGGAGTCACATGTTGGGTTGTTACTGTTAATGAGCTTACTGAACAAGTGTCTCAGGTATCAGGAATTCCAGGTCGTTTAAAATGAGAAAGAAATTAGGCTGGTACCTAAGAATAACTATAGAACATAGAATGTCAAATGCAACATGATAAGCAAAAATGGAGTTAGTCATGTTCATTATTATTTATTGTCTCCTCCCCGCGTTATTATTGATATAAAAGTGTCTGTTTCTCTGTGGATAATATTCAAGTTCTTTCTACTGCAAGGAGTCAGCTTCTGGTACGTAAACCATGTTTGTTATCTGATAGTCTTTGTAGAGTATACAATGCTAAAGTGTATATTGTTTTTGTATTGGATAAAGTAGGGAAGGATTGAATGGTATGGTTTTTTTTTTTACTGCCGTCTATTTCTGATTGTCATTGGGTCATCCCTAGGGTTCCTTCAGAAATTGCTGGGGGTTTTTGAACAATGAGCAGTTTGTTATGCTCAGGTCAGTTTATCAGATACTAATGATGCTTTTGGCTATTTGTAAGGGTGACATTCCTCCCACTGGCCAGTAATGTAAGAGGCATTCTCCTTACTGACCACCACACTTATGTACTGCGAGCTGTGGATGATCTTCTCTGTTTGGGATATAATCATTCAACTTTTCATTTTCTTTTTATTGTTCTCAGTCACTGAGGGGAAGCTGTCATCAGCCTAAGCAAGATTCCCAGACATTCCCTGGGCATAGGGAAATATTTCAAAATCAGCTTAAAATGAGTTATATAGAATTGAAATTTGTGAAAGTCACTGTTTTGATTCCTAAAATAGACAGTAAAATAACATTTGTTATAAATGTTATATGGCAAAATAATTTGATTTGACAATGATTTTTAAACTCAGAAACTTTGTTCAGTCCTAATACGCTAGCTTGAGTAAACTCTAATTTATTGATTAGATAATAGCTTGAACGATACATACACTCACTACTTTCAAAAAACAAGCCAGCAAATAACAGCTGTATGTAATTGGTTTCCTTCACGTTTTAACAGTCCTTTTCATATTTTCATATGTTTTAATGGTCAACCGTTTCAACTTTTGCTTCAATAGTTAAACATCATCCATATGTTTAGAAGGGTTTGCGTGTTAAAACCTTCAAGCTATGAGAACAATTATGCCTGATATTTTAACTCCATTTATCTCTGTTTATCTTTTAGACCCACAATCATGACTTTATACATAGGTGAGTAACTAGATTCATTATCTTTTAATTTGAGAGGCATTTTAGGTTGTTGATGTGCTCAAATCAGATTTTGAAGCAACAAACTGATATACCTCTGTCACAATGCTTTCTCCTCCTATCATCATATTTCTTGTTATAATCATTCAACTTTATTCAACCTTCAACAAATCTGTATAAAAAAATGAATTAATTGATGTATTATTGTATAAAAAGCTTCATTGATGTGTGCCTTTATATCTGTCTGGATGTCAATTTTAAAGGTGAACTCCAGCCTTGAGGTCTATCTTTAACAGATGTGCGGGCTTCTGTCTTGTACAGAATCTAATGTAGCTTGATTTTACTGTACTTTGTAAAATTCCTATATAATTCATTGATATTAATGCAAATCACACAGAGTCTGCCTTATTTCCCAGCATCCTCTAGCTTTTTTCTCCTCAACCTTCTGAAATATCCATGGCCTGCTCTTTTTATATTTTAAAGCAGTTCTTTGAATTATGAATGCTCAGTATTGTTTGTGAGTATTACTTCATGTTCCTTTTTTAGGAAGCTATGTACAACATCCAGCTGACCCCTGTTACCCACCTTGATCTGTCTGCATTGCATAAAGAATCCACAGTAAACTAGCAATGATGACACTAAATATATAATGTAAAAAAGCAATACTTGTATTTATTCAATATACCTCATTAGCTTGTTCAAGATAGAGAAAAGGAAAATGCAGAGGGGACAAAAAACAATCACAATAAACTTCAGCTTTAGGTATTATACCATGGGTTCCATATAACAGATACAGCATGTGGCTTAATACTTTCCTTTATTTTTCAGGTGGTAACTTTGGGATTGGGTTAGGTGGTATCAACTATGGTGGGTTCAGGCCTGGTTACTACAGACCCGGTTTGTTTCCTGGAAACGGTTACGGTAATGGTTATGGTCGAAGGTATGGATGGAATGGAGGCTGGAACCGATATGGATATGGCCCCCGCAGATATCCTAGATATGGCTATTGGTGGTGACATGGGAGTGAATGTAAGTTGAAATACTGAATATTAAAACAAATCCTTTTCACAGGTTATAGCCAAGCATGTATTTATAATGTTTCTTTGGTTGGAATGAAAACAGCATATTTTGCCAGTCAGAAAGATGCTTCTATGAACAACATATGCAAAACTGGCATTCACTCAGTGATCAGATTTTAATGAAGTAAATGCAAAATACAGTTACTGTTGTTTTATTTAGATATATTAGTTTTAAGTATTTTTATACCCATTTTTTCAAACTTGCCTACCCGTCTTCTTCTGTCATTTGAAACCACCACTACTTCCCACCACTATATATCTCCCATCCTATTGTGTGTGAAATTCCCCCACCTACTAGATTGTAAGCTCTTCGGGGCAGGGTCCTCTCCTCCTGTATCACTGTCTGTATTAGTCTGTCATTTGCATTCCCTATTTAATGTACAGCGCTGCGTAATATGTTGGCGCTATATAAATCCTGTTTATTATTATTAATAATAATAATAATAATAATAATATTAAAGTATATGTCAGGGCAAAAATAAAAAAACACTTTCAATTCAATAGATGCAAATCTTTGTATGTTTAATTCCTTTAGGAAACTGAAAGTACAGATAATACACGCTGTTCTGCCCAAACTTGCTGCGGGCTGACAACGCTGAGCATTTTTTCAGGCAGTGTAGTGTCAGCCCTGTCCTGTTTTATTGCTACACTATTCAGACCAACTCTCATATCTCCACCACATAAAAGTTAATTACGTTGTAGTTTAAAAATGGTGGGCATGTTATGAATTACACTCTTTGAAACAACACAGGTATTGTGCAGAAGACACTGGGCAGCTTTGCATTTTTGACACAAGGTGCAAATAAAAGAGACTTATTGTTAAGATTTACAAACACTTAAGGAGTTGTGAATAAGGAAAACATGTCACAGAATTTTACTATTTAAACTAATACCAGTGTAAAAAAAACCTGTACCTCTACCTGTCCTAAAATCATTTGCCCCATCTCAGATCCTGAGAGCATTACATTAAAACAGAATGCCTAAACTCCAGCTTGGGATGCTGTTGCTTATTTCCATATATCATTCTATAATATGTCCTAACCTAGATTTTCTGTTTAATTTTTTTTGCAGTATCTCCTTGGAAGTCACATGGATAATTAATTGATATTGAAAACTGCACAATTCTTCAGCCGCATGCTATAAAAATGCTTTCATAAAAGTGATGTTTCATCTGATGAAATACCTGGCCAAATTTTGTTTTTCCATGTGCAACATGTACGAATGATAATGCAAATACTAGTAATAATAGAAATAAAAAATTTAATGAAACAAACGTCTATGTGTATGTGCTGTGTAACTATTTCAGTGTCAGTGTTAGGGAACAGATATATCTAGTTGTGCATTTCAACATGTGTAATAAACATCAGTTTATAGGAATACATCTACAGTCAGCATAGCTTTTAAAGTGCCATACTTACAGGGTTTTCCTGGAGCAATCACTACAGTTGCTTTGTAGTCTGTTAGAAGGGTGCAGTATATCAGCGTTTTTCAACCTTTGTTGAGCCACGGCACATTTTTTACATTTAAAAAATCCCGCAGCACACTACAAACCAAAAATGTTACAAAATGACACTCTGTAGCTTAATAGAGTATATATAATGACAATAAAGTTTCCCAATTTATTTATACTCACTCAGTGCAAAACCTGGGCTTGTTTAGAAGACTTGGATCAGGGGTGCCCACACCTTTTTGGCTTGCAAGCTACTTTTAAATTGACCAAGTCAAAATGATCTACCAACAATAAAAATGCTAAACATATATGCATTTATATATACCTAGTATACTTTATATTTAAAATATATATTGTTTACCTTGCATAACAGCATGAAAATGTATGGCATAATACAATTCTTTATTTTTTTTTACTTTAGTTCCACTTTAAAATGATCCTTTTGCAGCTTAAAGTTCACTTTAAATATTAAAAACAAATGAAGATGTGCAAACTCAAATAGCTCATATAGTTTTATGTATTATTAAGGGACTTTAAATGCAGTAAATATATATATATATTAGTTAGAATTAGTTAGAATTTTAACAACCACTAGAAATCAAGATACTGGATACAGGGAAAGAAACAATTGCCTTTAATTTATAAGAATATACATAAAAAGAAGTTCTAGCTAAGGTGCAATATGACTCGAGAGAGAGGGAGCAGCCTTTGTATTCCTATGTCACACTACGGGTCCTGTGCTACCACAAGCCGAGAACTACGGCAACACTTACTGACATGAGTGGGCAGAGCCAGAACTGAGCCAGAGCTCCGCGATCGACTCACAAGGTCACCAAGAAGCTTCAAAATTCAATTGTTCTAAAATATTCCTGTGTACAATCTCAGATCCTAAAATCCCAACTAAACATAATATTCTGTTTAATTAGAATGCTAGCTTAGGAGGGAAGGTACAGTGGTTTGTGCCATTCTATATTATTCCCCAAGATAAGTTTACCACTCATGTAGTATTGGTAGTAGTAACAGGTTTTGGAAGTCACACCTATTTTAATGTCATGTTCATGCCGTTCTACGTGTATGATAATTATTAGCTTATAGTTATATTGCAGCCAGCAAAGTTATAATTTTAATGTGACATGATTATAGAGTTTCTCTGAAGCCAATACATCAGCTTCTTGTCTCTACAAACAGGTAGTAAGTGTCAAAAGCTCCAGGCTAACCAAAAAAGCTTGCAATAAACTGACGGGCAAGTTAACTGTGGCTGGTTAAGGACCAGGAGAGTTTGGGATATTGGTGGGGTCAGGACAGTTATTTCATAGGTGGGACTTCATAATTTCTAGGACAAACATTTATAAATAACTACACCAACTAAAGTTAAACCAAAAACAAAAATTGCAAAAAATCTGACATATGGGTCAATTGTTTTGGAACTAAATAACATCCATGCAGGCCATCTGATGATGACTGCAATTTGAGTCTGAAACAGTATTTACAAAATTAAAAATTTAATGATATGCAGGTATGTATATAAATATATATAAAACTTTAAAACTCAATGCTGCATACATCACAATAATATAACTTGGAACTTGAGACTTGGGTAGAATATATTGAATATGAAGTTGTTCATGGAAAATGTAGTCAGAACTGTTTACCACACAACATACTGAACAGAACAGAACATGTTATGACATTCTACTCAGTATAAAAAGTGTGGTAGCAAGGACAATGCAATGTACAACATAGTATAAAGAGCACAGTGGTCAGAAGTATGTATGATAGGAAGGAGGAGATGGTTGAATATGCTAATTTTAATTCAATGAACATTTTGACAACATTGTTGAAAAAATAAAGTAGAATCTCTACAAGAAACAACTGGGATACCTAGACAGGCCAGTTCACTTGGCATATGGCCCATGTGGCATGACTGTGGGGCATTTTCCACGATCCCCTCCAGTGAAGAGCAGAGGAATCTGTATATTCTCATATCACCAGAGCAATTATGTTTATTATTCAAAAACACTTCTTACCATTGTCAAATTACCTCAAAGGCCTCCAGGAAAGAAATGGTTAAAGAAGGGAGGGAGACTGATATTGGAAGACAGGTCTCTGAGGAACAGTGGCAGCAAATGTGGGACGCCGCAGCATATGGTACCCCCAATGTGCAGTATCATGAAGCCAAATATAAGCTCCTGCTCCGATGGTACATGGTCTCTACTAGATTGGCGACATACCGCCCGGATTGCTCTGGGAGTTGTTTCCGTGGCTGTGGGTCACCAGGCACCCTGTACGACATTTGGTTGCAATGCCCCAAAATCAAACGATTCTGGACTGGTGTCTATGAAATTATATATACTATAGTGGGCAGAGGTACCCGCAAGGACCTGTTTGAAGCCCTTTTGATGCTACGCCCCCAGGGTATCACCACAAGAGCCAGTTTCGCCTTATGTCATTTGTACTTACTGCCGCCAAGCAGACCATAACTAAATCTTGGCGGCCTGGCATGCCCACTGTGGCACAAAAGATAAAGAAGGTAGTGTGGTATCTGATCAATGAAAATATGGTGGCTAGACTCCAGAACCGTCTGCATATTTTTAGAAAGATGTGGGATCCATGGATTGAGCACTATATGCCCGCAGAATTTGATAGTTCTCTCCCTACCATATGTGGGAGTGGGTGGAAGGTCGATTTCTATTATCTCAGTTTGTTTTGCTTTTGTGTCTGTGTATAATTGGTAATTTCATGTCCACATGGAGTGATATCTGGTCCTCCCCCATCCCCCTCCCCCCCTCTCTTTCCCCCACCTATTTGTCTTGGTCTTTCCAGTGTTTTATTGTAAGTGCCTTTACTAGGAGTATAGATATTTTTATAGATAGCTATTTTGCACTAAGAGGGATTGTTTATTATCGAATTCCTACTGGGATTGGGTTTGATTGCAAATATTATTTTCTCTATTACACGGATACCCCAGATGCTATATTATCTGTTATGTACCTCCTTGGGTCTTATGTGCCCTAGAAACTCCACTTTTGCAGATAATGGTTTTATTATGCGCACTTTTTGTTTGTTTATACGGTAAATCTGTGTGTCATGTTTATATGTGTTGATTATTTTAAAAAACGTAATAAAAAATTTATTGGAAAAAAAAAGAAGGGAGGGAGTTTGAGGTGATTGATTAGTAGATGGGGACAGGTGGGGTTAAGGAGAGGTTGGGAAAACCGAGGTAGACCGTGGGGTATGGTCAGTTAGTGCTGGTAGTAGGAATGTTTCCTGCCCACTCCCCCTTGATATGGGTTATGGTGACCGGGTGAGAGGGGGTTGGAATTGTGAATAGTGGTTTCTGGAAGGCAGGTGGTTTTAGAGATGCTGGAGAGTGGGGAGGAACCTGTCAATGGTATGGGTATACTCTGTTTTTGTTTAAAATGAAGGTAGTATTTTTTTGTTTAGGCCGTGAGTCTGTGTATGGTATATCAGTGCTTGAGTCAGGGTTTGGGCAGCTATCAAAATATCAAGCCATTGCAGATGGTGGGGCCTTCAGGAACAGCAGCCAAAATGGGTAAGCTGGTACAATGTAAGTGTTAGGGATGGTTAAGTAATTGTTATGTTGGGTTTTTTATGGTTATTTAATGTTAATTATATTGTAAATAAAGTAAAATGTTTGTAACTGTAAAAACAATATATTACGATTGTAATAACAATTTGACGTTTTGTATAATAAAGAGCAACAGTGTCAACCAATTTGTTCCTAAATGGTGTTTGTGAGGTTATTGGGTGGCTGGGGGGAAGGGATGCGATGGGTATGGGGAAGGTGCTCAAGGGAAGGCATCCGGGCTACCCTAGTCATGGCATATGGTGAAGATTCATAAATAATATATATACCGTATATATTTAACGTGTACTGACATCTGGTGGTAACATTCTATAATGGCATTATATCAAGAATATACCTTGAAGCAAATCTTTATGAACATTTCTAATTTTCCAGGTTCCTCTAATAAGACAAGTACATGCCAAGTACTGCTATGTTTAGCCAGTTAAGACCAAATACTCATGGACAATAATTAATTCTAATACAATTTCTGATCCAATAGCACATCTGGATCTAAAGTTATTCCAAATTGGGTTTAACTGTCAACCAATCATAAACAACTGATTTTTTGGTATATGGTAAATATAAAGCAAATGGATATGTTGGTAAATGTTAAAGGAAAGGAGTCTTGTGTATTTATGATCGATTGATCTGATTTCCTATCACTTTTTACAGAGAAAAAAGGCATACAGAAGTCCATGTCTGGATACTAATTATTAGCAACCAAGGTGAAACAATAATGGTTATGTATCAAC
This sequence comes from Pyxicephalus adspersus, assembly GCF_032062135.1. Lineage (NCBI taxonomy): Eukaryota > Metazoa > Chordata > Amphibia > Anura > Pyxicephalidae > Pyxicephalus > Pyxicephalus adspersus. The sequence goes on along the minus strand of NC_092864.1, from coordinate 53,082,856 downwards.
ATCATCACTATGTCACCATCATAGTAATGCCTGAATGGTTAAATTGTAGTCTATTGATTGTTTAAATAATAATTTTAGAAAAAAAAGTATTGCTCATAAAATTAGGGCTAAATAAATGTTCCCTCTGATGGAAATGTATTCAACACTATAAAAAGAAACTAAAAAAAGAAGCAGTAAAACAAATCTCTAGTGGAAAGTGACCATGACTCTTTATTACTGGTATTTCAAAAGTTTAATACCTAACAAACTTTACATTTCATAACTAAAAATGTACACTATATTAACCCAGTCACTAAGTTTTTGGACTGATCCAATAAAGAATCAAAATACATTACCAAAAGGCTTTTATTGTAGTTATATGTGATTGGAGAATGCCTACAATGGAGTGCTGTAACAGCTCTGGATTATCACAAGCACACCACGAATATTGATATTACAAAAGTAATTTATTTACATAACAAACCTTTACAGTAATATACCTATAAATGAACACTACGAGGGGGTGCTGAGAAGTTCCTGGCTTTGCCCCCTTCCAGATGAAATAGAAAAATGAGTGTGGGGGCATATGACAGCCTAATATCTTAGTATGTAACTGTGCAAATATCGGGTCTTTGCGATTCTTAAAAGTGTTTTTTCTTTTAGTGAGAAGCTGTGATGGCAGAGGCACAAGCAAGTTTCACGTCGTTGGAGTTACGGGCCGTCATGAAGATTTTGTTTCTCCAGGAAAAGTCAGCAAAGGACATTCACACTGAGATGTCACAAACATTGGGGTAGAAGTGTCCGTCCTACAGCACTGTCAAAGCTTGAATATCTCGTTTCAAGACTGGGCATTTCAGCTTTCAAGATGAGCCCCGCAGTGGGCGCCCCCCAACCTCAACTGACCCGCCAACCTGCGATGCTGTCCATGAGCTGATTATTGAGGACCAGCGAATATCCGCAAAGAAGATAGCCCAGATACTTGACATCTCACGGGAGCGTGTTGGGTTTATCACCACTATCCAAGACATGCGAAAGCTTTCGACAAAATGGGTGCCAAAATGTTTGAACAGTGATCAGAAGAAGGAACGAGTTGAAGCATCCCAAGCCGATTTGGCCCATTTTGAAGCTGCACCGGACTTTTTGGCTAGGTTAGTGACTGAGGATGAAACCTGGCTCTACATCTATGATCCTGAAACCAAGGAACAGTCAAAGGAATGGCGCCACAGCGGGTCCCAGCGCCTTAAAAAGTTCTGAACCCAAAAAAGTCATGGCGTACGTTTTCTGGGACAAAAACAATATTCTTTTGGTGGACTACCTACCTCAGCGCTCTAGTATCACCGGACAGTATTATGCTAACCTCCTGGACCAGTTGAATGAGGCAATTAGGACAAAACACAGTGGAAAGTTGACCACAGTGATCCTTTTTTTTGCAGGACAATGCACCTGCACACACGTCCAACATTGTGGCTGCCAAATTGAACACCCTGGGTTTCCAGTTGGTCCACCATCCCCCCTACTCACCTGACCTGGCCCCTTCTGACTATTATCTGTTCCCAATTTTAAAGAAACACCTGAAGGGGCAACATTTTGAGGACATTTCTGACGTCAAAGATGCTGATGAGACCTGGTTTGCGGACAAACCAAGGGACTTTTATTTCAATGAATTAGAAAAGCTGCAAATACGCTGTACCAAGTGCATCGATCTCAGAGGGGGAATATGTTGAATAAATGTGTTTTTTCATAACTCTGGCTCTCTTCTTTCTGGGCAAAGCCAGGAACTTCTCAGCACCCCCTCGTATAATAACCTAGTCACTTAGGTTAGTCACTAGCTGATCTACTATTGAAAAAATAATCAAAGAAACTCCCAACTGCCCAGTTTCCCAAATTAAAGACACTGAACACCTACCCAAACCACTGCCAACTCAATGCAAGTCAAGAATAAATATGTTTATAGCAATGTCAAATAAGTTTTACTTACAATGTCAAATCAGTTTTACTTATATCGGACACACAATCTTCAAGACTGGAATGTCTAAATGAGTAACCACAAATTTGTGCCATTTATTGAGAAATACTACATTTAGGTTTAGGTTATGTTAGGTTTAGGTTAATCTAACCAAAATCATTTAGAGAAATATAAAAAAATATGAGGCAGGTGTTTAGGAAAAAAGGTGTAGCTGGTATAAATCATTTTTCATTTGATATAGTAAAAGGGAATTACAAGATCCAATATCATTTGCTATCCCCCAACTGTATTATAAAAAATAAAAATTTGACCAGATCTGAAAAAAATAAACTGATATTAGACAAAAGATACTTTCAACACATTCTCATTTCACTATACCAAAATACTTTCAAAGTATCCAAAAAAACACCCACAAATTATTTTGTTTTATAGCTGTTTATATCACAATATATTTGTTTAATAACACAATTAGGGTCTCCAGATCAAAATTGTAAACCTGATATTCTAATAGGGTAAAAGGTGTGTTTAACATTATCAAAATTAAAAGCTGCAAAACATTTTTTAAACACTGCAGAAAAATAACAAATTTTTGGAGAAACTCCTGACATATGAATAAAGATGTGGTCTGAGATTTTGGGCCTAACTGCCACGTGCCAAGTAACAGCTGACTAAAACAACTGGGTAAAAGGACTGTTAGAGGATGACTGTAACACAGCTCATCTGACCTTGCCAGCTTTATCAGTCTTACTAATAAAAATCCTTAACTCATTACTAGATAGAATTAAATTACAAAATAAATGTCTTTGAAACTCGGTGCTTTTGACTCAGAGCAAGTAATTAAAAATTTTGAATTACTCATAGATGGATAATATAACAGGTAAGTAAGGCTTTATAAAAAGTTTGCAAAGCAAAATTGGTTAAAATTTTGAGGAACGAATGTAATTTGTGATTGAGCATAAGCTTTAAAGTATAGAAAAGTAAAGGAGGAAACAGAGACGGAACATTTTCAATACCTTTTCAAAGCCTGCCATACCATACAAATGACTAGAGAAAGGAAGATGATTATTTGTGCTGAAGAATAAGAGCAGAAAACCAATATGGCATGTTGTGAAATAAGGTCAACAATATCCGTACGAATTCTAATAAAATAGAACCATAATGACCACACCGTGGATTTCTTCCTTTACTTCTGGAACTTGCTGACAGAAAAAGTAAATGTGAATAAACGTGAGTCAGAAATAAAGATGACTTACATATTTAGCTTTTATCCATATGTTAAGCTTAAAGCACTTGAATACTAAATGAGCAGAAAAACCAGAAGGGACAGTTAAACAGTTAACTGCAAACAATACACCCTTTATTAATTGTGCTAAACAACATTAACGTATTGCTAAACTGTTCCCTAAATACAACTCAGTATATACCCCGCTAGTGAGCAGTAAACCAGTGGAACCTGCTGTATCTGTGAATAATTCAGAACTGTTACCAGTAATAAAATTTACCAGTTAAGAAGTTATGATTTTACTTTAATGCCCATATATTATAAGTAAAAATGTATGTATTTTGCTTAACTAATATTTAAAGTTACAAGACAATTAAAATTACACACTTACATTTTTCATACTTTTAGTCCACTGACAACCATAAAGTTTAAGTGTAGTTTAAGTGGAACTAAACTGAAAAAAAAAAAAAAAAATCACACTTACCTTTAATTCCACAGATCCCTCGATCCCACTGATGAAGTTGTCAATCTGGCCCCACACTGTCCCGGAATCCTCCTTTGCAGAGAAAGCCCAGGGTGCTGCCATCTTGATCTGTCTTCATAGCCTGTGTTCTGGCTATGTCCCCTGATCCCGCACTGCGTAGGAGCGAGTTTGGGTGACGTAGCCTGCTGTAAAAAGGAATGAAAAGAGTGCTGATCTCATTGCGCAAGTGTGAGATCAGTATTTCTTTCCCCTCAATGTAGAAATATGCCCCGTCTGCACATGCCCGAGCTCGGGAGCAGCCAGGAGCCTCCTGGGATGTGTGACATAGGTATCCCAGAAGGCTCTGCGCTCCCATTCATTCTTGATTAGTGTAAAACATCCATTGTCAGGTGTTGTATTAATCTTTTGAAAATAAGTGGCTAAACTGTGGTCAATTCATACAAAAGTGCAAACAGGCTGCCTTTATGGCATGCAATGCAACAAACAGAACACCACGTATTATGCTATCTAACACTGTGTGCCAACACACATATGTTTGGAGGTACATTGGGGCGCCATTCATGTCTGTTGCTTCGCCTTGTGGTAACGCACATGTTTTACCAACACAATGGTATGAATGGGCTGCTGCAGTCATTGGGCCTGATTTAATAAAGCTCTCCAAGGCTGTAGTAGATACACTTTAATCAGTGAACCTGGGTGATCCAGCAAACCAGGAATGGATCTCCTAAAAGTAATTTGGTATTTTTTAGCAAATGTTTTCAATCCTGGACCAGATGCATTCCAGGAAAAACAGATTTGTTTACAGAATTACCTCAGATATTACAATCCATGTAACCAATTCTTAGTTCACATGTGAATTATAAATAAACACAAAATGTATAATTTGAGTAGTTATAATATTGCAATGTTGTCAACCTTCTTTCCTGCTGACATTGCTGTTTTATGTATTTGGAGATGACCAAAACACAAAAACAATTTATTTTATTGTGAATACATCAAGTTACAAATCTAAATTTCCAACATATTATTATGGCAATCAGTATGTTAATTTGTAGCCAACTTGAGCAAGAGGCCACTAATTACTTTAAGTAGTCTGGATTTAAGTGACTGAATTCATGTGTGCTATATTCATTTAATTGTATTCTCACATGTTGTTGTCCTATATTTGTTTTTGCAATAAAGTTTTACAGTGTGAAAATAAGTATATGCTGTATAATAGCATTGTGATTATTTCCTAACTCTACATTTATCATTAAACATTATTATTTATCACACGTCAATGCTAAATCTGACCATACCACAATCGCTCATTTGTATGTATCAGCATCCTGATTTAGTGCACTGCCGGTTTCAGCTCAGACTGTGTACAGTGAATTTGATGTATTATTAAAAGACAGCTGTTCTTTTGCTGTATTGTAGCCACAATCCATTCTTAGTATGTTTGGCATATGTCTTGCTGTATACATTTGTTTCTTGTTAATTTAATGTTATGTTTCAAACTTGAGAATCCGTCTGGTGTTGCTGTTCTGATTCCGGAAAATTGCCTAATCGAAAATCTCACATCCAGTTTGGTTCTATTAGATGATTACCAGGCAATGGCAATGCTTTCCCCTGTATTCCATGATAAGGAGCTTTTAACTTGATATTTACACTAGTTGCAAATTACTTTTATTTTTATAGTTTTGGTGTATTACCCAGTGCTTTACAAAGTCCATGGTCATATCTCTATCGCTAACTGTCCTCAAATCTAATATCCCTTCCATAGTCATGTGTCATTAATATAGTCTAGGGACAATTTTCAGGGGAAGCCAATTAATTGGCCCTGGCCAATATCTGAATCTGTGACCTAGCCCTGTTATGGCAAGTGTGCCAGCTACTGAGCCAACCTTTGGTGTGAGCCTGTTGGTAATGTACATCTGGGAGAGACCGCCTTCTGTGTAGAGTTAAGGACCTCACTGTTACCCTGCCAACAAACAATTAGAAAAGTAAACTTTGGTTTGCAACTGATTTTCCTGTTAGTAACTGATTATTCCCAATAATGCTGATGTTGCTGTAGCATACAAGGCTAATATTAAAAATGTCTTTGCAACCAAATTAATCCAGAGGTGAAATTTAACTTGTCCATGGCAGTAAACACATTTCTATCACAACAGCTTATACTAGGTTTATCTATTTTCAACATGCTTTATGAACATGGCACAAACATAATAAACTGTCTAATATTTTAACCCCATTTTCCTGCTGTAACACTCACCCCTGTAGGAGTGACTGAATTTCCCACCATTTTTCTATATTTTAACCCCATTTTCTTGTTGTATCACTCACCCCTATAGGAGTGACTGAATTTTCCACCATTTTTCTATTCTAGGGGGGCAAAAACTCACACACGCATTCTCTGTAATTAAGGTCTAGGGGTTTAGTGAATTTCCCTTGGCTACATAACTCAATATCTAGACAGTAAGTATTCCCAGACCCAGTCCACTACAAGATTTATTTACTAATCATTCCTCTCAGGGGACTCCGTTAAACTTTTCTCTATCCCCACAGGTGGCTCTCCTTAATGCTCAATAGGGATGAGTGAACAAATTTTTTATATTCTGCCTTGCGGCGAATTGGGCCGTTCTTGCTTACCAAACATGTAGGCGGGAACGGCCTTTGTAAATTCGGCTGGTGAGACCAAATTTTCGGGACCTGCAAGACCAATCAGGGGAGCGAAGATGTCAGTTTACTAGTTGTATGTGTTCTTGGATAGAGTTTCTCTATGGCCCGGGGATTTCAAACAGGAGGATTCGCAGGGCTGAATGCAGCTCTGGGAATCCACCTGTTTTAATTTCCTCGATCTTCCGATTGTTTGGCGAAACTGGTTCGCCAAAATTTGGCAGAACCATTGGAGGTTCTAGCAAATTTTTGCAAGCCTGCCAGAGGCATTCTCGTCCATCCCTAATGCCCAAGGCTGTATATCAGTGTTGCCTCCTCCCTGAGTGTAGCCCCACTCGGTCTCAGTCCCAGACATTCCCAGTATCCAAGTAAAATTGCAGGATCCGGTCCTCTAGCATAGTTAGACAAACTCTGACCCCAGGGCTAGTCATCCATAGGCTCTGGACCCATTCAAGGGACGTTTCCAGATATTTATCCCTGAGTAAAAATATGGTGGACAGTCTTACTGAGTGGTCATAGGGTTAAATACTCTTCAGCTGTATACAGGGGAACCTTCCCAGTAATACCATACATGAACCATGAACTTCCAGCTTAAATAAGGGACCCTTCCTCAAATAAACAGTCCTTACATTTCTATGGGTGAAAAGGATATTTGTTGATCTTTTTTTACACCCTGTCCCAACATCAAAACAATTTCTGAGCTCTGGTCAACCATCAAAAAGACCAGCAGTTGTATATGTAATTGGGGAGGGGGTTTCCAGCATTTTTTAGCAATATTCTGGGATAAACAGTATGAAATACACCTGCTCCAAACCTCTTTACATGTAAAGTTTTGCTTTATAGTTTTTTTAAAGTCATAGCTTTAATTGAGATAATTTCATAGCATCCCAGTGCCTCAGTGGAAGGGAATGTCATACCATGTTTTCTAATAAAATCAAAGGATGACTACACAACATAACAATAGACTATTAAATGCAAATTTGGAGTTCCTTCCTACATCAGGTAATTGACATTCACATCTTTTAGTACCTCCCTATCTATTCTGCATATATAAAAGTTCTGGGTTCTTGAAGAGTGCCACTCTCACAATCTACAACGGGGCAGTTTTAGGTAAGTAAATTATATAGGAAAAAAACATGCCATGAAGCTAGATGCAGGATGAAAAATAATCAGCCTACCAAAATGATACTTCTGCTCACCCACTAGCTTCCTATTTCCTTGAGCTTTATGTGTTAAGACATTTTAGTATTAGTTTACGCTCTGCAAGTGGGGTAGCTTGGCAGATAGGTCTGCAATGTTGTGGACCAATCTTGCAAATGGAGACTTAGGAGCTTTGATGGTTGGGACATATGGACTTTAGCCATTGTCTGGACACACAGTGGCTCAGTGGTTAGCACTCTGGCCTTTGCAGCACTAGGTCCCAGGTTTTAATCTTGGCCAGGACACTATCTGCATGGAGTTTGCAGATTCTCCTCGTGTCTGCGTGGGTTTCCTCCGGCTACTCCAGTTTCCTCCCACATCCCAAAAACATGCACTGAGGTTAATTGGCTTCTCCCTAAAATTAACCGTAGACTACATTAATGACATATGACTATGTAGGGACATTAGATTGTGAGCTCCTTTGAGGGACAGTTAGTAACATGACTTTGGACTTTGTACAGTGCTGTGTAATAGGATGGTGCTATATAAATACTATGTAATAATAATAATTTAGAAAGATGCAGAATTAGGCAGTGGTAGTTTCAAGGGACCACTATATTAATAGAGACATTCACATAGACTATCTATCTATCTATCCATTTATCCATTCCTTTTTTTAATCAAATTCATTTTTTTTTTTGTTTTCCAGGCTTTTCATCATGTCCGGTTACGGTACGTATTCTTTAATTCTTACACTATTAATTATTTTTTTTAAATTATTTTCACTTATTACAGTTCCTCCAGACAGGAGGTAAGTTAAAAACTATGCAACACGGACAGATATGGAAATAAAAATCTGACAAGCATTTGAGCCTTTATAGCTTATACTGCTTTTTTGATTTCTGTCTGTTGCAATTTGAGAGCTAATGTCTAAAAAAAATTTAAGGGAGCTCCCTCTAATAAAAATTTGTCAACAGGACAGGAAGTGAGAAGGATTCTGTTTACTAGCCTAAAGCTGCAGAGATGGCAGATTGTAGTTGCCTAAAATTATTGTTTTGGGTGGCCCAGCTGTCTTTTGACATCCTTTAGAAATTCACCATACTGGATCACAAAACGACAAACAAAAATGATAGCTAATGTTTTCCAATAAGGAGGACACAGCAGGGCACTTCTATCTCATCCTTCACTCTCTTCAGCAGTAGCTGAGCAGATTGTCTCTATAGGGCAGCCCTTTACTAGTTGTATGTGTTCTTGGATAGAGTTTCTACTGCCAAATGAAACAATCACTAATATTTTGGGGGACAGTTATTACATGTCTGTATGGGACCTAAATCCCTTTAAATGGCAAAAAGTATCTAACAAAACTGGCTTTAGACTTTATGGAACAGTCACACATTCCTGCATATCAAAAAATGTCAAGGTTGAGTGGTTGTCACAATAATGTTGATTCATATTTGCTTGTTTTAAGTAAATATATTAATACAGATACATGCACACAATCCTTGATTTTTTAAATATATTAGCTAATTTAGTATTAATAATTATTAATTCATTATTACTAATAATTTAAAAAAAAGATTGTCCTAGCTGCATGAATTATATAATAGCTGTAGATAAGTATTTTAGCTTTGTAAGCAATAGGCGTCTTGGCATGGGATATAGGCTGTGGTGTACCAAAAGGGATTGCATTTCTTACAACCTAGACAGGGCCTCAAAACTGGTCAGAAAAGGATGATTTTTTGGAATATAGCTAAAAGACATTTCCAAACATAAGCTTATTTATCAATGATGTAGATAGGGAGGAAGTGAACCTGCAAGATACTGAGATACCAGATTTTCTGGCCTGGGGTCACTGTCAGCAAAGGGTCATAGCACCAGTGGCTCAATATTAGGAGACAGATACCAAAAAAAGGTCAGAGTCAATGTTTGTTTGTGTGTGGAACCACAACACTCTGGTCTGGGTACATAGGGATGCATCAAGTCTTTTAGGGCCTTAGCAAATATCACCAATGGCAAGCTGTACTGCTCCTCAAAATGCCTTTCTAAATGTAATTTTTTTTGTAAATTTTCTCTAATTGTTCTTAAATTTGTCATAAACATCTGACATGTGTACAATGAATCTCATCTAAAATGATATTAGATAATATTACTAAGGCTGTGGTGTACCAATAGGGATTGCATTTCTTACAACCTGGACAGGGCCCCAGAACTGGTTAGAAAAGGATGATTTTTTGGGATACTATTAAAAGGCATTTCCAAATATCAGCTCATCAATGAATTTATAAAATAGGGAAGAAGTGAAGCTTCAAGATACTTCTGAGAGTCCAGATTCTCTGGCCTGAGGTCACTGTCAGCAAAGGGTCATAGCACCAATATTAGGAGACAGATGCCAAAGAAAGGGAGGTCAGTGAGTTGGGAGAAAAGATTGCTGTATATACATTTCTAATCTTGTTTCTGGAATACATTTTGCTGAAGGTAAAATAAATGTCCTTTTATGTTGGCTTTATATGGGTGGAAAAATGCACCAATTTTAAATTTAAAGTGACAGAAAAAAGAAAACTATTGCTGGTATGCTTTTTTTTAAAATATACAATATATATATTATATATTTTAATTATAATATTTAACACATAATCTGCTGTGTGTTTTCTTTCATAAAATATTCCTAAAAAGTAAGATTTGTTAATTAGTTTTGTTTTTCTTCAACTTCAACTTTAAACCTTATTTAATTACCTAAGCTTGTGGAAAGTGTGGTTAATACTCACAAAGAACACTCCACATCCATGTAAAATAGTCGACCATTATATCATACCATTGACAACAATACATTTCTGACATAAAGTCAGACATGAAGACATAAACGTCTGATTGTTTTAGGATGATTTAATTTGCTTCTAGTAGTTATATATTGCAAAATTTAAAACATATCTGTATTGTTTGTTTTGACAGATGGAATGGTGATTTACAAGAACAACTGGACTTGACAGAAAGGCTATTTGTAAATTATCAACAAATGTGTACTGCCAATTTTGCTGAAAACACCAAAACCTGTTGATTTTGCTGAAAACACCAAAAGTGTGCAATAAAAAATAAAGCTTCTTAGGCTAAACTCAAATTTTGTTTTGTTTGTTTTTTGTTCTAAAATAAATACCTATTTTTATAAATATTTCATATTTTAAATGGTTTTGACCTAAAAATATACACATTTGTTGATTTGTTTTATCAATATTCTAGTCATAGATGTCAGAAGCAGGGGCCGATAATTGATAGATGGGAATTAGAAAATTAAATAATCAGTTGTATTTAATTGCCTTAACATTTAGGAGATCTGCTTGGTTGCTATATTATTTCTACATTCCTTCAGTGTACTTGCCATGTATCCTTTATCATTTATGTTATGCATTTCTAATGACTTTTCCCTAATTATGAGATGTTTTTAAATACTTGACATACTTGATACATTTGTAACATCCTAAATTTGAAATGTGTCCAGAAAGTAAGTGGCACAACTAGTTTTTAGAGTCATACCAGCAAGTGACTGGCGAATATTTAGTATGCTATTGGTTGATGGAAATTTAGCAAATATAAATAATCATCACAAATATAATGTATTATACCACTACTCAAATCATGTTTATATACAAACAAGGCAAACCCCCAAACTTGGGAAAAAGACTAGTTTAGTGAAAGGAAAGCCACAAATCTTAAAAGAACAAAAACCAAAAAAAAAAAAACAGAAAATGTTAATATCAAGTTTTAACCTAGAAACCAGATTCCCGAAATCTTGTTTAAAAAATGTACCCAAAAGGGTGCATCATACGGCATACAAATAAGAATATATAAATTCACAACTGATGCTGATTATATTCTTTTTGACAAATTCACCGAAAAATCTGCTTTATCAGACACAAATCAAGAATAAACAGTAACCATTAAACTGTATGTGCAAAGAAAACAGTAAAAAGCAAGTGAATGTCATTAAAGTTTCATCCAGTTATTTAAAATAACATTAATATACTAGTATATAACATACTGTGCGATGTGTCAGTATACCCCATGGTCAAGGATGTTCAAAAAATATATTCCGCATATAGAAATGCTGTAGTCATAGGATCACCCACATTACAGTATCATGACAAGTCCAAACCATAAATGAACCATGATATCTATAGACATACAGGACAGAGAATTAAGAAGACAGAGAATTAAGAATTTCTTCTAAATCTCACATATTGACTAATTGGTATGATGTTAATTAGATGTTTAAGGTGTAAACTTTGAGCTAAAAATTGTTTTTCCTGCCATGGGTTTGTGGTGAAGGTTTGTTTGTATTTTATTACCTTCATCTTTATAGATGATGAGATCTAAAAAGAAAATTTGTTGTTTCCCAATATCCATAATACATTTTAGGTTGTATACATTTTCACTATTGATAATGGTAAAAAACGGTTCCTGTTTATAATTCCACAAGATTAGGATGTCATTGATGCAGAGATACCAACCCATAATACATTCCAAGTAACATGATAGGTCAGTATTTGCAAAAAGATCACATAGATCAAAAGATCGGCCGCAGGGGATTCAGTTAGTCTCCTATCAGAGGGCCCCAGGTGGCTCAAGGTCATTGGTCACTCTGGCCATTTAAGGAGAGCCTGTCCTGTACACCATTGCCCGCTATAAGCCTCTGTGAACACAGTGTTCTTGGGTGCATCCTTGTGTTGGTTCAAGTTTATCTCCTTTTGTCATCTCCATAGCCACCTGGTCTGAAGCTGACTCTGCTTGAACTCTGCCTGCCCTGACCTCAGATTGTTAATGACCATTCTGCCTGCTGCCTGTCCTGACCTCGGATTGTTCTTGACCTGTCTTTACCTTACCCTCTTGTACGTTGCTTATTTGGACTTAACCCTTGTCGTGCTTTATGACATTGAATAAAGCCTGATTGAAGGATATCTGGAGTTGGTTGTGGTTTGTGTGCCCAGGCGCATTACACAATGCTTTCCCCTGTATTCCATGATTAGGAGCTTTTAACTTGATACTTAAGGTGCGTACACACTTCCAATTTTTATCGTTCCAATCGAACGACGAACGATCGATTGGGCAAAAAATCTTTCGTAAAAAAGTAACCAACGAGGCCGACGAACGAGGAAAGTCGCTGGAAACGAACGACCGGACCGGCGGATCGGATTGGACGACGATCGTTGAACATCGTTCGTGTGTACGGTCGTTCGTTGATCGTCCATGGTCTGAGCATGCGTAATGAACGAACGTTCGTTCACTTTCCTGTCGTGCACATAGTTTCTCTATCGCTCAAACGATCGTATCTATTGTGTGTACAATATCTACGAACGATCGTGTCGTTATCTCTATGTGCAGGATCGGTGCTATACGATCGTTCGTAGATATCGTGCAGGATCGTTCGTCGTTCGTTTTCCAACGATAATAATTGGAAGTGTGTACGTAGCTTTACACTAGTTGCAAATTATTTACTTGTATTTATATAGAGTTGGTGTATTACCCAGTGCTTTACAAAGTGAGTTAGTCTGGAGAGAGCGGACAGGGCAACAACAACAGCAGGGTGAAATTGCTGGAGCCACTTTTTGACAAGTTGTGAAATAACTGGATGCATAGGACTTTATTTAACAAAGAAAGAATACCTTCCTTTATGAGAGGAAATCTCACTACTGTCCACCATACAAATGGTCTCGCCTAAATCCCCTAAAGAAGCCTGCCTGTGAAATGCGTAGAGATAATTGACATTCATTCTATAATTGCTTAAGGATTTCTGTCTAGATATTTGGTCTCACATCCGATGATATTAATGAGAAAGACGCAAACTTATTTGACTGTTTGATGTGTGTGAATGAAAGCTATGCTTTCACTATTTACGAATTCACAATATAACATTGTTTTGCCTCACTAAATCCCAGCTTTCTCTCGTTTTTTGCTTATCTATCGTTTTATGAAGGGGGGGGGGATATTCCTCTTACCTGAAGGATGTGGGATTAGTAATTTCTCCTAGCCAGTGCTTTACAAAGTCCATGGTCATATCGTTATCGCTAACTGTCCTCAAGGGGGTCATATTCTAATATCCCTTTCACAGTCATATTCCATTAATATAGTCCAAGGCTAATTTTCTTAACTTAACTGCATGTTTTTGGAATGTGGGAGGAAACAAGAAAGCCCAGAGAAAGCCCAGGCCACCAGCAGGTGAATCTACCAACTGCATGCAGATAGTGCCCGGGTCAATATCTGAATCTTTGACCTAGTCCTGCAAATGCAGGTTTGTTAGCCAGTGAGCTAACATTTGATGTGAGCCTGTTGTTAATAAAAATCTGGGAGCGACCGCCTTCTGTGTAGAGTTAAGGACCTCACCGTCACCGTAATACCAAACAGTTGGTAAATTTAACTTTGGTTTGCAACTGTTTTTGCTGTTAGTAACTGAATTTCCAATTGACTATGATGGAAAATTATCCTGCGTCTTCTTTTATAGATTTCCCAATAATGCTGAAGTTGCTGCAGCATTAAACATGTCTTAGCAACTAAAGTATTCCAGAGGTGAAATGTAACCTCTCATGTCCACGGCAGTAAACACATTTTTATCAACAGCTTATACTAGGTTTATGTATTCTCAACATGCTTTATGGACATGGCACACACATACTTGCTGTAACACACCCCTGTCAGAGTGGCTGAATTTTCCACCGTTTTTCTATTCTAGGTGGGCAAAAACTCACACACAGGCTTATTCTGTAAATAACGTCCAGGGGTTTATTGAATTTTTCTTGTCTACATTACTCACGATCCAGAGGGTAAGTATTCCCAGACCCAGACTCTGTCCACTACAAGAGTTATTTACTCATCCTTCCTTTCAGGGGATTCCACCAAACTTTACTCCATCCCCCACAGGTGGCTGTCCTTTATGCCCATGGCTGTCCATCAGTCTCCCCACCTCCCTGAGTGTAGCCCCACTCTTGACAGTCCAAGTATCCAAGTAAAAGTGCAGGATCCTGTCCTCCAGCATCATTAGGCAAACTCAGACCCCAGGGCTAGTTAGGCATGAGCTCTGAGCTGACACCCCTTCAAGGGAAATTTCTAATTGACAGTCTTACTGAGTGGCCATAGGGTTAAATATTCTTCAGCTTTGATTGGTCACTCCTTCAACTGTATACAGGAGAACCTTCCGGGTAATGGGTTGAGGCAGTCCATCAACAAGCTTGGAACAATTGCAGCTTCAAATAAACTCACCAGACTGAATACCATACATGAACCATGAACTTCCAGCTTAAATTGGGAACTCTTCCTCAAAAAAGGAGTCCTTACACTTCTATGGGTGAAAGGATATTTGCTGATCTTTTTTAACACCCTGTCTCAACATCAAAATCATTTTTGAGCTCTCGTCAACCATCAAAAAGACCAGCAGTTGTATATGTAATAGGGGAGGGGGTTTCCAGCATTTGTTTAGCAATATTCTGGCATATACAGTATGAAGTACACCTGCTCCAAACCTCTTTGCAAGCATATTTTTGCATTATAGTTCTTAATGGTCATAGCATCCCAGTGCCTCAGTGGAAAGGAATGTCATACCACGTTTTCTAAAACAACTGAAGGATGACTACACAACATAATAATGGACTATGAAATGCAAATTTGGAGTTCCTTCCTACATCAGGTAATTGAAATTCACATCTATTAGCACCTCCCATCCATTCTGCGTATATAAAAGTTCTGGGTTCTTGAAGAGTGCCACTCACACAATCTACAACGGGGCAGTTTTAGGTAAGTAAATTATATAGGAAAAACATGCCATGAAGCTAGATAGATGATGAAAAATAATCAGCCTACCAAAATGATACTTCTGCTCACCCACTAGCTTCCTATTTCCTTGAGCTTTATGTGTTAAGACATTTGCCTAATGGCAGCACTGCATTTTTAAGTATTAGTTTACGCTCTGCAAGTGGGGTAGCTTGGCAGATAGGTCTGCAATGTTAGGACCAATCTTTCAAATGGAGACTTAGGCTAAGCTTTCAAGACTGGGACATATGAGCTTTAGCCATTGTCTGGACACACAGATCTAGAAAGATGCAAAATTAGGCAGTGGTAGTTTCAAGGGACCACTATATTTATAGAGACATTTACATAGACTATCTATCTGTCTATCTATCTATCTATCTATCTATCTATCTATCTATCTATCATCTATCTATCTATCTATCTATCTATCTATCTATCTATTTATCATTTTTTTTGAAAATCATATTAATTTTTTTTTGTTGTTTTCCAGGCTTTTCATCATGTCTGGTTACGGTAAGAATTCTTTAGTTCCAGGATGTGAGAAGGAATATGTTTACTAGCCTAAAGCTGTGGAGATGGTAGATTGTAGTTGCCTGAAATGATTGTTTTGGGTGGCCCAGCTGTCTTTTTACATCCTTTAGAAATTCACCATACTGGATCACAAAACAACCAACAAAAATGATAGCTAATGTTTTCCAATGGGGAGGACACAGCAGGGCACTTCTATCTCATCATTCACTCCCTTCAGCAGTAGCTGAGCAGATTGGCTCTATAGGGCTCATTTGTTCCTACTACCAAATGAAACAATCACTAATATTTTGGGGGACAGTTATTACATGTCTGTATGGGACCTAAATCCCTTTAAATGGCAAAAAGTATCTAACAAAACTGGCTATAGACTTTATGGAACAGTCACACATTCCTGCATATCAAAAAATGCCAAGGTTGAGTGGTTGTCACAATAATGTTGATTTATGTCTGCTTGTTTTAGGTAAATATATTATTATTATTACAGATACATGCACACAATCTTTGATCTATCAATATATTAGCTAATTTATGAATAATAATGATAAATTCACGATTACTAATAATAAAAAAAAGATTGTCCAAGCTGCATGACTTATATAATAGCTGTAGATAAGTAATTTAGCTTTGTAAGCAATAGGCTTCTTGGCATGGGCTATAGGCTGTGGTGTACCAATAGGGATTGCATTTCTTACAAACTAGACAGGGCCCCAGAACTGGTTAGAAAAAGATGATTTTTTGGGATACTATTAAAAGGCATTTCCAAATATCAGCTCATCAATGAATTAATAAAATAGGGAAGAAGTGAAGCTTCAAGATTCTTCTGAGAGTCCAGATTCTCTGGCCTGAGGTCACTGTCAGCAAAGGGTCATAGCACCAATATTAGGAGACAGATGCCAAAGAAAGGGAGGTCAGCGCCCACGTCTACCATCACCTCCACCTCCACCATTTCCCCCACGTCCACCATCGCCTCCACGACCACGCCCACCATTTCCTCCACGTCCATGGCAGCCATCACCTCCACGTCCATGGCAGCCATCACCTCCACGTCCAACTACTCCTCGCAATATGCCTCCTTGGTTTTACCGACCTGCCTGGCCTCCTCGTCCTTTCTACCCACCTTATGGTCCCTATCGTTATTAGATGCCAAAGGTAAATATGTTTTAAAAAATTTAAATGATCTGACAATTTTATGTATCAGGGTGTGAAATAATCTTGATTGTAGGAATTGTTTTAAATTTACTTTCAAATTGTCACATGAAATTGCCTATCTATATCAAATAGGTTAGAATAGATGTATAGAGATATCTTGTTGAAATAAAATCCTATTTGTACCACTTTGAATGCCATTTTGACAGATAGACAGAAAATAGGAATATAAGGGAGGAACTTGGTCAGACTGCTAAAGGCCCAAACCTCCAGCAGAAAGTGAAGAGCAGTTCATATAAACTTTATCTTTTCACCACTAGTGAGTACATATGGCACCAATGTCTTTAAATAATTTTATAGTGAACCAGATATGGCAGCATTTTTCAAATAGAATTCAGTTTACATTGACCTTAGACATGGAGGACAGCATGTTCAGGAAGATGTACCCAGAGAAACCCTCTACCTGTCAGATATCCAACTATCAGTTTACAACCAGTTTGCATTGTAAATTGTGCATTCTTTCTTTTCCTACATCTAGCCCTATTTTGAGATGCAAGAAGGCCTGGGGCATTGTAATATTATAGACCATTCAACAGTTCTATAATATATTTATTATAATCATTATGAATTTTTAAACTCAAAAAGATACACATATAGATAATACATTTATTAAATTAATCTTCTTTTCTTTCATAAATTATTCCTAAAAAGTAAGATTTGTCAATTAGTTTTGTTTTTCTTCAACTTCAACTTTAAACTTAATTTGATTAAATAAGCTTGTGGAAAGTGTGGTTAATACTCACAAAGTGCTTGCTTGTGGTAGTCATATATTGCAAAATTTAAAACATGTCTGTATTGTTTGTTTTGACAGAAGGAACGCTGATTTCCAAAGAAAAACTGGACTTGACAGAAAGGCTGTTAGTAATTTACTAACAAATGTGAACTGCCAATTTTGCTGAAAACACCAAAAGTTTTGATTTTGATGAAAACACCAAAAAGTTTGCTATCAAAAATAAAGCTTCTTAGGCTAAACTCAAATTTTGTTTTGTTTGTTTTTTGTTCTAAAATAAATATCCATTTTATAAATATTTCATATTTCAAATGGTTTGACCTAAAAATATACACACTTGATGTTGATTTTTTTTTAATCATTATTTCAGTCATAGATGTCAGAAGCAAAGGATTTTTATTTATTTTTTTTATAGTGGGGGGCTGATTATTGATAGATGGGAACTAGAAGATGAAATCATCAATAGTATTCAATTGTCTTAACATTTAGGAGATCTGCTTGGTTGCTATAATATTTCTACATTCCTTTAGTGTACTTGCCATGTATCCTTTATCTTTTATGTTATGCATTTTTAATGACTCTCCCCTACTTTATGAGATGTTTTTAAGTACTTGACATACTTGATACGTTTGTAACATCTTAAATTTAAAATATGTCCAGGAAGTCAGTGGCATAACTAGTTTTAGATTCATACCAGCAAGTGAATGGGAAATATTTAGTATGCTATTGGATGATGGAAATTTAGCAAATGTAAATATTCATCACAAATTTAATGTATTATACCACTACTCACAAGGCAAACCCCAAACATGGGAAAAAGACTAGTTTGGTGAAAGTAAAGCCACAAATCTTAAATAACACAAACAAAAAACAAAACAGAAAATGTTAATATCAACTATACCATATAAAACCAGATTCCCGAAATCTTGTTTACAAAATTAACCCAAAAGGATGAGTCATACAGCATACATATGAGATTATATAAATCAACAAATAATGCCGATTATATTCTTTTTGACCAATTCAGGTGATGTGTTTCACCGAAAAATTTGCTTTATCAAACCCAAGATCAAGAATAAACTGTAACCATGAAAAAGGAATCAGCAAATTAATGTCATTAAAATGTTTCATCTACTTAATAAAAATACGGAATATCCATTTTTTGAAGGAACCCTTCAGACCTCCATTTTGTTTTAGGTTAAATTATGTATTTCAGAAAACATAGATTTTTAGAGCACATTTAATGGCTTAGAGAGTTGGTGAATGGCTGATGGTAGTAGAAGGGAGTTCCAGAGTGAGGAAGTAGCTCAAGAGAAGACATTTACAAGATTAAGGATGCTCCTTTTGGCACAATGGGTAACAGTTGCTAGACACAACATTACTAAGAAAATTACTTAGGAAACTGAAAAGTTTGCTTCAGTATATAATGTCTGACAATTTTCTTTGGCTTTAGCTATTTGTGCAAGTGGGGTAATGCAGCCGGGTTATGCACTTGTCTATCAATGCAAATCATAACACTGTATTGCAATGCGATACAAATCAGGTCTGTTGGCAAGGTGTGTTGATTCAGATTTCACAAAACTAACACAATAGGATATCAATCATAGTTAATATTACTGACAAGTATTTTCAGTTGAGGTCAAACTTGAAAATGACTACCAAGTAACATGGGTAAAACAAAAACCCATATCCATATGTTAAAGCTTTGTAAACTGAACCTATTTTTTTACACCTTGCTATTTGTTATTTGCTATCCAGTTTTATCCCTACTAAAAAAAATAAATAGAAATATACCAAAAATGTGTAAATAAAAGGTAAGGCATACACATTTGATTGTTTTTTCTTTACAAATACACTTTATTTATCACTAACACTTATCAATCCAGATTCTGGAGGGCATTAGCAAGAGACAAGCAGCAAATGTGGGAATTGCTTTATGTCAGACTTGTAAATGTAAGATCCATCCAGTGGGGTGTCCCCACCAGAAGAAAATGTTCCTGCTGTAGGTTGCTTGACAAGGTGTTCTGTCTTAACAAGGTAGCAATACCATCAGGAATGGCAGTATGTGGTGTGCTTGGAGGCTTAGAGCTTAGTGCAAGCACATCCATGTTCAGGCAAGATCTCCAGTTTGGCACTTGATTCATACAGATCTACAAGTCAGGACAGACCAGCTGGGGCATGTAGGATTTGCCATGTTCCCTCTGTAAACAAGCATACCTACTTTTCCTTATTATATGCCTGTACATTAATTCAAAACAGTGGGGACAAATTTTGCATGATGACCTTCTCGACTTCCTGTGATATAGATTGCAGAAAAAGGTGATTACCTCCATTGTCCTAAGTACAAGTTGGCTGCATGCCCTCCTTAAAGGAGCTATACCTGGTCATCTTTTTATATTATTTTATATATATATATATATATATATATATATATATATATATATATATATATATAGACAGTATAGCAGAGCATGCCTCCACATCTAAGTGACCCCCTGCATATACTACCTTTAATGTCACAAACATTTCCTTATAAGCTGTTCTTTAGTTGAAACAATGCTAGTGGGTATCACACATTCAGAGATCATACATCCTACATAACAGTGTGGCTCATAGCAGTGTTGGTGATTTGGCAATTTCCTTAGAAAATCCTGGGTGATAAGTAGACATGCATACAACATACCTTTTCATTATTATGGCATAGCAATTAATTTTCAGCTCACTGTTTCCAGTAATCTTTTATGCCATTTATAGATTTATACCCGAGTGTAATCGATATTTAAAGCTTATATGTCCATATGCTAATATACACATGTCTGAACAAGTGTCTGATATAAAAAGAATGTATCATGCTACATAAATGTAAATCTATAATTATGTCTTAGGTATGCATTTTTACATATATTATTTTTCTTCTTTTTGCAGTGAATCAGTCATGAATCATCCAAATAAAGGTATGCCCTTTATCAACTGTTCTAAGTTTGTATCGAGTGCCAAATCCATGCAATGCCAAATAAAAGAAACAGGGGCATAATATATTGAGGAAACAACAAACAATAAATACTGCCTGGAGATTTCACATTGTTTTGTTTTGTTGTTTGTAAGAGTCAATTATTTAACCTGCAGTATACCTTTTTATCCTTGACTTTAAAATGGTTTATTAGTTCTGGTTTTACTTCTTTCCCTTGCCAACACTGCAATACATGCTTCTGAGCCCACACCAGCAAATGAAACATCCACGCCTTGCATTGTTTTGCTGGTTGGGCAATTGTTATGTTGGAAGACTAGAAAAAAGTAAAATACAATTATCCAATGATAAAACAGCAATATTTTTATGCAAAGTCAGATATAAAATAATGATGAATATGACATGACACTACAAGAACAAGCATAAAAAATCTAAAAGCAGCCAAATCCCACCTCTTCCACTAGTGATATGTCTGCTAACTTATCCATCCCAAGCACACATACATGTACACATAATTAAAAATTCTGTTCCATCATGGCTCTTCTTCCTTCTCTTCCTCCCGGAGGCATTGGGTGGTCCTTACTGCTGCACTGAATAGTCCTCACTTGTATAAGAATGAATTTTTGTAGCAGTACCGTAATCCTAATTTCCTCCATGACAGCTTGGGTATACAGAAAATGGGTGCCGTTCAACCCAGCAGAATACCGTATATATAAGACAGGTGGTGGGTGCTTTCATCTTGACAAAGGGGCTGACATGTCAGCAAAACATTTCACTTTGTATACTGGGTTCACATCCCAAAATTGGGCCAAGCCAGCATTTCCAGAGCAATGAGAAGCTTATATGGCTTTGAATGTAAAATTGGTAAGGATCTCTTGCTATATACAGTCTCCTAAGGCCTTTTTTAGTATTGGCTGGAAAGGAGCTTTAACGCCATGTTTATAAAATGATAAACCAATATTTTGTTTGATTACATTGATAATAGTGTACATGCATTCAGCTTATTCTAATGTCCCAAGCTACAATGCAGTCATTCACAGATATCCAGGGCAGAGCCCAGTGATATCAAATCAGAAATTTAGCAAAACTCATGCATAGTGTGACATGGACATCATGAACAGAAAGGTCATCCTCCCCCTAATGCTCCAGGAGCCCATAACCCTCCTGGACATTATGACCAGCATGGCCCTTATGGAAAGCATTAGAATTATTGTCTTAGAAAGTTAGTAACAAATCCATAGGAAATATGCTGTAAATGGGTTGAGTATATTGTTTTTGAAAGTTTTCAATTCCCAAATTTAAATGTCAGTCATTAAAAACAATTATATTTTGAATGTTTGCACCATAAGGGACTTTTAGCTATTGCTATGCATCCGCAATTGATATACTTTTCAGCATTATCCAAAAGTTAATCTACCTGATCTAGTGGCTTACAAAGTGTCTTTGTTTGCCAACAGACAACCTAGAAAAATATCTATTGATTTGTATAAAGATATTGATAGTATTGGCTTTTGCCTTACCCTGATTTTTACTAATATGTTATACAAAAATAAAAATAATAACATAACAATATCAAATATTTATTTTTAAAATAAAAATATTCTATTTTATTTTTATTTTTCAGTAAAAGGAAGGTGGACAATGTCAAGAAAAATATTTTCTTAGGGAATATTTCAAACCTTGCATATTAAACCTAAAAGTAAATTCTGGTGATTGATTTATAGAGCTTGCTTAAAAAACTATAGCAACCCGCTAGGTGTTCCCTGGCCTGCAGACCGAATGCAGTAGGCCATAGAGTTTTAGCCAATTCATGATAACAATTGACGGTAAAACACAGCTAATAAGTAAAGTGAACCAGTACTTAAAATACATGTTACCCTAAATGAATAATATTTAGCTTGCTCAAGAACTGTGTATTTAACACTTTTCTTCGATAAAATACTATTTCCACCTTTGTTGTATATCATTGTTGAGCTTATTCAGCCTCTTTGCAGCCACATTTTGTCAACATGCATCCATACAACTCATGTCCTTTCGCTGGACCGATTTCCTAAGCTGTAAACAGCTGTAAAACAGTAGACCATGTCTGTGCAATGTTTGTCAATGGATATTTGTAGTCTGTATTTAGGAAAGATTGTGACAAGTGATAATGCAGAAGAACAGTTGGAAGACCGGGATAGTGTGTTGTCATCACAGACCTTCATGGCTGACCCACTGAGTATTGTTTAAATAATAGCAAACTAATAAATAAAAATGATGACAGAAAACACATGATGACAATTCCAAAACTCCCTCGGCTTATTCAGGCAGAGTGGGCTCCTTCACAAGGTACACCTTGGGACCCATTTCTTATTTTATAAATGAGATGGGTTGTGGTTTTTGTAGTTCAATGTTGCAAAAAAGAGAGTGCATACTGATATCTTCTCTCCATTATATATCTGCATTTTTTTTTTTCAAAATGGGCAGATTTGTGGGAATTACACAACTTTTTAGCCATTTATAGATATTTACGGTGTTTTAGATGTATACAGCTTAAATGTGCCTTATATAAAAAGAATGTATCATGCTATATAAATGTAAATCTATAATTATGTCTTAGGTATGCATTTTTACATATTTTATTTTTGCTATTTCTGCAGTGACTCAATCATGAATCATCCAAATAAAGGTATGCCCTGCATGCACTGTGCAAAGTTTTTATCTAGTGCAAAATCCATGCAATGCCAAATAAAAGAAACAGGGGCATAATATATTGAGGAAACAATGAACAATAACTACTGCCCGGAGATTTCACATTGTTTTTTCCTTGTTGTATGGAAGAGTCAATCATTTAACCTGCAGTGTACCTTTTTATCTTTGACTTTATTTTAGTTCTGGCTTTATGACATGCTTCTGAGCCCACACCAGCAGCTGAAACATCCACGTTCTGATGAGCCTTGCATTGTTTTGCTGGTTAGGCAATTGTTATGTTGCTTTCATCCCCCAACACAAATTTTAACATATATTAACTTTTCTTGTTTCTCGATTTTGTAGTAGGAGCAGATGGGTGTACCTGGTACCAGATGTGGAGAAGAAGGTAATTCCATCCATGTGGCGGGCTAATCAGTGCAATCACCCAAGAAGTCCATTGCCCCATGTAATCTTGGACTCCAGCAAGTTGTAACTTCCACGGGGCTTTGCTCCCAGCAGATAAACAGAGTGGTGGTTGAACAATAAAATCATGAAACAGAGTGATCTTCCTGCTTATAATGTCTGGTATGGCACGGAAGCCTGCTCCCTCTTCCTTTCGGCAACCCCATATGAAATGTTATGTTTTTTTCACTTTGTACTTAACTTTTAGAGATATTTAGGTTAGTCACATGACATTCAGAGTCTTCTTTCTTTTAGGATCTTTTTCCACCAGTGGAAGGTCTTTAACGAAGTCTTGTCCGGTGAAATATACACTGGCTGTCATTAACATTATGATAAACAACATTTTTTTCATTCTTGAAATAAAGCAGCTTATATTACTCAGGGTTCAATCATTACTCTCATTAAAAGGACTATACAACAGAAAATATGCAAATACCTACCTATATTTGTGCGAACTGGAAAATGATGATTGCAGATAAATGTTTCTAGACAAGGGATGTCAAACTCAGGCCCACATTGTAATTATATTTGGCTAATGAGAAAATTACCAAATGTCTACT
Organism: Pyxicephalus adspersus; assembly: GCF_032062135.1. NCBI lineage: Eukaryota > Metazoa > Chordata > Amphibia > Anura > Pyxicephalidae > Pyxicephalus > Pyxicephalus adspersus. Next base: position 53,058,489 of record NC_092864.1, on the reverse strand, counting down.
AGAGATGGCCCGCCGGTAGACATGCACTGCTAATACTACAAATCACAGAATGCTCTGCTGACGCATCATTCCCGACCCACAAGAGTCCCCTCCTCTGTTGACATTCATTAGTGACCTTCCTCAATTGTAGATATTTTTTCAATAAATATCAAGGTTGGCCTGCAAATTTTTCATTTTGGCCCACTGTGTATTTGAGTTTGACACCCCTATTCTAAATTATAATTGTTAAATTAAATGAAACAAACAAACTGAGAAAAAAAATGTTTTATGCACTATATACAACATAATGTATTATAACTTTATGTAATTTATAATATCAAATAAATACATTATATATAGGGTTGTTAGGCCAGACTTATAATTCAGTCTTTACTGCCAGACACTGTAGCTAGGTCTTTATCATTGACTTTTTACCACTCCAATAATAGCCGAGAAGTTTTATCTCTGTGCAACTGGATCATGCTGCTTGGTCAGCCATTGAATCATTGAGCAGTGCTGCAGGGTTGGTCTAGGCACAGACCTGAGTGACTTGTAATCTGTACGCCACTAATTTGTGGGCCCCTGCATTCTAACAGTTGCAGGAAGACCAAGATTAGTAAATGCGTTATTCATCTACTACATACTGATTGTTGGTAGTGAACCAAGAGCACAGTGCAAAATACACTAAAAAATACACTATCTGATTATATAAATAATGTTATATAGAACTATTGTTGAGTTTACCAAAATTCCCAATCTTTTATATTCTCTATATACAGTATTTTTCTCTTACTTGTTGTTTTAGTTTCCTCCAGCAGGGTGTGCTAGAAAGGTATCATTCTGTGCTGGATTTTTAACACTAATGTTGCTGCTTGTTTTTAGTACATGGAGGATGCAACAAAAGGTTAAAGTGACCCTATCACCACATTTTTACCATTATATAATAGTGTAGCTTTATATAATGTAATAATGTGTTTTTTAAAAATGTTTTAAAAATGTTTTAACATTTTTGGGGAATACCTTTTCCCTTCCATCTTTAAAGACAGAAGGGAAAATCTGCAGCCTTCTGGGATTTATATGTCACATAAAAACCAGGAGGCTGTGTGCTGCTTCTTCTGCGCAAGCCAGATATCATGCATGTGTCACATTGGGCTTTCTTAGAATGTAAAAAAGTGCTTCCAGGCAGACTGTGAGTGCATACATATCCATCCTGATGCGCTGTGCTAAGACATGCGCGTTAACACTCATTATGCAATGTGTTATGTAGTTCCCAAAGCACCAGAATGGGCAAAAATGCAACTATTTGGGGCTGAAACAGCATAGTTTGATGTTTGAGTGTCCGTGTGTTCGGGGTATCCTGATCCACAACCTATTGCCATGTGCAATAAACTAGTTCTTGTTTTAAGCTTACTAAAGTGAATTCCATCCATATTTTGTACATGTAAAGAATTAAATCTGAGATTGAATGTGCTTGGAATCTTATTGCCATGTAACAATGCTTAGGACAATTAGCTGTCGGATCTTAAATCATGTGAACCACTGTACTCCCACAAAGTGGGCATCAAAACTTCCAATTACCTCCTTTCCTTTTGTAGATAAAACTGCCACAGATCCAAAAAAAACAACTATGTGTTAAGGCTAGCGGAGATCTTAATAGAATGTTGATCTTTTTTTAAAGTGCAAACGTGAAACACAGTTTTATAGCCAGGGGGTGGGGGAGGATGCTGGGGTTTAATTAGCAATGGACTATTTGGGTGTTTCATTAGCAATGGACGTTTTTGGTGTTAAGCCCTTAAAAAAAAGACCCAACACAGAAATAACAGAATGCTTCATTCAAAAGATGAGCAATTCTGCCAAAAGCAGCAAAACAGCTAGAAAGTGGTGCTGACACAAGGTTTGCTATTTCATTTCATCTGAGTCTACAAGTGTTTGAAAATCAGCACATGAGTTTTTCAATTTACAAAAATTCTGAACTTGTTGGAAGAGATCAACCCTAGAAGTTCTAACATTATGATGGATCAGATAATACAACATGTAATACATAAGTATTAAGTATAAGTTTGGAGTTTTCATTTAAGGTCACACTCATAAGGGTGTGTTATTTACACATTGATTTGTAAGATTGTTGGTACATAATTACAAATCAATTAGCAGGTAAAACATTACACTGCATTTATGTTAGTTTAACGGTTGTAATGAAAGCAGATCTTGCATAAAGATACAAGGTAGAAAACCTTAAAATATTCACTTTACCCCTTGGCTTCTAGTAAACATGAATCCCGGAATACTAGGAATGCCAAACCTCAGGTGTCTCCTAGAAGAAGGGCAGCCAGATATTAATGTGAAAGGTGAGTATTATTCACGTTTTCCTTTTGATGTGTTTTTTCTTTCCGGTTAGCATTACATCAAGGGATAGGTGGTATTAAAGTAAACAAATAAAGGTAAAAAATTTATCCTTTGTAAACACAAAGGAAAAATATTTTACCATTATTTGATTACTTTAATACAATTATTTGATTACTTTAATACAATGTTAGCTTTTAAGGACTTAGTATAACATTCATAGAACTTTGTTCCTATGTTATTTACTGCCTTCATAATATTCTTGCAAATCAAGTTACTGCAGTATGGCACCCGCCCTTGTGAAACAAAGCAGTTATAGTGACGTGGGTACACTCATGACTGCTAGTCTACATCTTTTAACAACAGGCATTCATGTTGCCTTATGTATGGTGTACTCATGGCAATTAGGGTCATACCTAGACAAGGTGACAGCTATTGTTTTTTGTAGGTAAACAAATGCAGAAAAACAGGTTTTGTGTTTATAGGGAAAGTGTAGTGTATTTTATTTGGAGCTAATATGACATTAAGGGCTGACAGGGAATCTAACATTCCCTCAAACATTCCCTCATAGCATTGTTCCAGGTCCATGTGTTTCAATGATAGTAATTAATTCCCACAGAGGGAATGTCAGATTTCCCATTTTATAAATGTTATTTTATGGCATTTTCTATTAAATTTTCTATTTTTTTTACTAACTAACTCATACTTGTATTGTGAAAAACACCAATAGTGACAAGCAAAATAGTTTTCACTATTTGCATTTATAGTATATAAGCAATTACTACAAGCAAGTTAAAAAGCAAGTTAAAAAACACATTTACAGTTGCATCAACCGGATCAGGATTTAATGGAAATACTGTGCACTACGCATAAAAATGGCAAAATAAAAAATGACATATATGATGCAATTTGCTTATAGCTTTTACACAGCAGTTTTTGTTTTTCTGATTCCCACTTTAACATAAGATCATGATCCTTTGATTCTCTCAGCAGATACATTTTTTACTAGCCAATTACACTCCTAAGCCATGTACAGATACCGTATTTTCATCCTCTGCGGTGGCCACTTGTGATCATCTTGGGAGCAAACAAATTTAATTTGTTTATCAATTTGCTGTACCAGTAATCATTGATATTGTTCCTATTAAAGGTTACAGTGGGGTGGCCTCCTGCTTGTCATTCCTTCATTCCTTGCTTTACAACAAAAATCACTGCTCATTCTAACGTCACTAGAAACCACTACTAAAGATTATTTCCAGCGACTATAGTTGACTGACTGTGTGGAGCTTCAGCTGACAAATGATCAGAACAGCTGTCAATCAACAAGTAGGAAATATTGAATGCAGCAAATTGCATGAAAGCACACTTAGCTTTAGTTCACATAGGACCCAATTTATTAAAGCTCTCCAAGACTGGAGAAGATAGACTATTCAGAGTGAACCTGGGTGATCCAGCAAACCAAAAATAGATTTAGTCCAGGATTGCCAGCTAAAAGCAAATGCTTTTTAACAAATCAATTCCAAGTTTGCTGGATCACCCATGATAGTCTTTTCCTGTCTTGGAGAGCTTTAATAAATTAGGTCCATAGAATGTAGTCAACCAAACTGCACTGCAAGAGCTGGTAAGGTATTAGAAAGGACAGAAACTAGCATGATCGGTGGCTATTTGTTATAGTTTACTATCACTATTATACAAACCTTGTTCAACTACATTTACAAGACAAAAAAATTGGATAATTACACAACTTTAGTAGTTGGGTTTAAACTCACTTTAACGGGGAGCTACCAATTTGTGGGAGAGGTTATAGCATCCTTTCTCCTTTTTACCCGAGGGGAATGCTTGAAAAAAATTTCAGAGAACCTTTGATAAAATAAATACTTAGAGGATTGGTAGGAAGAATTCACCATTTTTTTAATCTTTTATCTAGCATAGAATAGTCTGAGAGGTTTTCTTTACAAAGACATCAGGAAGCTATTTGATCTCCTGTTTCTTTAAATATTTCCATTTGTTAAAAAAAGATTCACATCAGCTATGATGCATAATATGTTCTGCAAGAATTCAGCTGCCTATGCTGTCACATCTCATTGTGATTCAACTGCAGGAAAAGCAACCGTAACGTATTGGTCAACTGACATGAGTGACGTCATTTACAGTGCAGGTGGAAATCACCTTCCTGAATCTGGAACACACCCTGCCACATATTCCTGACTTTTACTTAGTCAGTCTTTCTGTGTACAGTAACATCACCTCCGCTGTTCAAGTTTCTGGTATGTAATCTATTAATGGGCTAATCACAGCTTTTAGATTCAATTTATATAGGAAAATCTGTACTGGCATAGTTCTCATATTTCATAGCTTACAGGGTTTTTAAAAAATGTTTTCTATAGGAATCATGATTCATATAATGAGCTGCTACTTTTATTTATTCATAACATTTTAACACATATAATTTAGATTAATTTTATACATATTGAAGAATACTATTGACAGGGTTGGACTGGTCCGCTAGAAAATGGGATACAACTAGTCTGATTATACAATCACATAAAGATTTACCAAAATCTATACAGTGCAAGGACCTACCTAGATAATACATTCAATTCTATACAGCTATACAGAAATATTGTGAAAATATTTTCATTTGTTGGTATAAAAATAATTGGTTTTATAAGTTGTTTGATGTGTTTTATAGTTCCTAAAAGTTGCTATTTTACTTGAGAATTTATATGTGAGATTAAAGCTTCTTGGGACATATGGGACGTAGCACACTTACCCTAAAAGGTGGGATGATGGATTGATTGACTTGATTGGTTCATTATTTGATATTTTTTTTCTTTTCATTTTCCAGATTTCTAATCATGTGGAATCCAAACCACGGTAAATGATATCCATGTGTTATTGATCATTCATGCATTTGCTATATGTTTAGCCCATGTTTGCTGGCCACTTTTAAAGTAGATTTACACATACAAAATTTTCATGTATATCATTCCCCTAAAAATATTCATACCCCTATATATAGGAGATACCCTCTGTTGAACAAGCTAATGCACTGCTGAGAACATTTTTTTCCAATATAAGTAATGTGAGTTAGTATGATCAGCATGGTAACATCAGTTTTCCCTTATCAATAATACAGTGACAGAGTTTGGCTATTAATGGCCAAAGTACTTTCCAACAAGTTATGGTACATTGTTCATTAATCACTGCGGCTTAAGTGATTATCATCACACAAGTACAGAGCACAAAGTATTCAAGCAACCCTTCAAATGATCACATTGTGTGTGCTATTAAAGGATCATGTAAAGTCACTCTCAATAATTTGCCAATTGGATTACATGCGATATTGTTCCTTTTCTCCAGATTTGGTCTAGTGTTATATCTGTGATTTGATTTTGCTGTTCAAGTACAGCAGATATTATAACATGTATAGCTATTAAGTTTTTCTTTGAGAGTAAAGTAATCCTTTCCTACCAGACATTTTAACTGTTGTTGATCACTATAGTTTTTTTTTTTTTGCTAACTTGTATAATTTTAGAAAATCTAGAGACACTTAATAAAACGCCCCAAACACCTGAGCTCTCAAATGACAATATTATTATTATTATTAATAATATTTTTAATATTTTTTATAATAATAAAAAGGATTTATATAGCGCCAACATATTATGCAGCACTGTACATTAAATAGGGGTTGCAAATGACAGACGAATACAGACTGTGACACAGGAGGAGAGGACATTGGGCAGTCTTACGATTTGGGTGTCAGTTTGATTTAGGATTCTGCTTTGCATCTTCCAGTATTTGTATTATTTCTTTATATTACATTGTATCTGTGTTTTGTTAAAGGAAACCCACATTATCCCCCCCAACAATGTGCACCACCACCATGTGTACCTCCACCATGTGTACCTCCACCTTGTCCACCAGCCTACCCACCTCCAGGGCACTGTAGCCCTCCTGGACATTTTGGTCCACATCATGGCCACCACGGTCATCATGGGCATCACGGTCATCATGGTCACCACGGTCACCATGGACACCACGGTCACCATGGACACCACGGTCACCATGGACATTGCTAGACTTTGGCCACTATGGTGAGTCTGATCACATTTAAATGTTATGAAAATGAATAATAATAAAAAAGATGTGAATGGTTTACTTTTACACTTCTAAAACATGGGTCAAAATACAGATCATTATTACCAAATATTGTCTTGTGAGTCACTGTTTATTAATTAACATTGCTTTTTATGAAACTTTACCCTAACAATCTTTATTTTTGTAATTGCAGCTCTGCCATGGGAGGAAGCTAAAAAAACAAATATCAATGAGATGTTTTGAATGCTGACCCTCAATTAGAAGACATTTTTGTTGATTCGGAGCTCCTTGTTCATCTATTTCAATGTGTATATGTTTATACATAAATGCATTTTTACAATTGATAAATGAATAAACTGCCTAATCAAAATACATTAAGAAAACACACTTCTGGTATTACTTTCACCATACAAAGTATGATTATGTATACAAAATAGAAAACATCTAAAAATAAAAAACTTACAACATTAAACCTATTGTATATGTCCAGCCAGTTGTTTACATGCATATAAATGTTAGAACCTCTATCAAGAACTTATTGTTGCCTCCGTCCCCTGGACTCTGACTGTCAGTCCTTCTTTCCCTTTTTTGTGCTGGTTAACAATGGCACAGAGACAGAAAATTGGGAAATTATAAAATTTAAACTCATGCAGGGGCAGCTGTGGGGAGGTCAGCTCCTAATAAAGTAGGCACACATCCCACAACTACTTCTCTCAAGAGTCATTTCCCTACAGGCAGTATGCCTAATTTATCAAAGTTCTGCAAGACTGTGAAAGATATACTATCTTGCGAGAACCTTGGTGATCCAGAAAACCTGGAAAAGATCTAGTCTGGGGTAACAAATACTTGCTACAAAATAGCAAATGATTTAAAAAATATTTTCCAAGTATGCTGTATCAGCTAGGTTCAGCCATGAGAATCAATCCTTACCAGTCTTGGAGAGCTTTAATAAATCAGCTCAGCGTATTGGTCAAGGCAAGGCAGCTGGAAAAAAAATCAGCATTATTGTCAAAAAAAAATTGGTGGACAAAATTGGTCCAAAGGCCATTGGTTGGAATGTTAGCAGAGCAAAGGTACTGTAATATTAGCTGGGATAGGAAAGAGAACATTTACTGAATTTCTGTTCCTCAACAGGAATCTGCTTTTTTGTGCTTACAATTTTTTTAATGGATAAGACTTGTGAAAATATACATGTATTGCAGGGGTGTATGGAAGATATATATATTTACATTTTTCTCCGATACACAATCTATTAATGTAAGCATGTTTACTTAAACTGAAAGGGTTTGTGCACACGGCAATTTGTTTTCTCCCAAACAAGTTAATGGAAAAAGCTGCTAAAAGAAGCTTGATGCATCTTAGAAGGAGGTCAAATGCAAGTCAGATCATGATTTTTTCTAACAAAGATGAATACCCATAAAGTATGTGAAATATAACCATATTTAAAACTAGATTTAAAACTTTTTGCAAAACACCATCTCTAAAGCTGACCAGACAAGCACATTTTCAGGTCATTGCAACCACTTTCAAGCAAATTGCAATCAGCAATCTGAACTATTGAATAAAAAAAAAAATATACTGTGGGTGGTACTTTTGTGATTGGAAACTGGTTGAAATAGTTAAAATGTGGCCAGCATGTCTAGTTTTGTAAATTCTAAGAAAAATTGTGAAACTCTTTGAGGAAGGAAATATGATTATGTATATTCACAAACCTTTGAGACAACGGAAAAAACATGGTGATAGGTATGTCAGCTGAAAATTAATTATATGCAAATAGAGTCTTAGCAACAGACTTTGTTTATAGACACAAGATTGTAAAATTAGTAAATCTTTTAGCATTAGTATATGATCTATGAACAATTACTGAAAGAATTCCCAATCTTGTTTTAAAGCGGAACTAAACACAAAACTGCCAAAAAAAAAATTAACTTTTAATCCTGCAGGGCAGTCCAATCCCTCTGCGGGTGTCTTGCATCTGGTCCCGTGTCGTCCTGGCTTCCATCCCAGAGCCGGCGCTCTGGGCGCCACCATCTTCTCTTCTGCCTGGTTCTTCTTCATCCAAATAGAAAAATTTGCTGATCTCACTCATGCGCAGTGAGATTGGCAATTTTTTTTTCATCCTACGGCCCCTGATCTTGCGCCTGGGTCGGGTGACGTAGGATAAAAAAAAATTGCTGATCTCACTGTGCATGCGTGAGATTGGCAAATTTTTCTATTTGCCCATCATCAGAAGGAGCACCCAAGAGCCTCCCAAGATATGTGATGTAGGTATCCCGGGAGGCTTTGCGCTACCATTCATTCTTGATTGCCTAGGCAATTGAGAATTAGGGGGTGATGCTGCACTCCTTTTTTTTTAAAAAAGGGTCTTGCACCTAAAAAAAAAAAAAAAATAACTGATATTTTTACCTTGCATAAAAGGGTTGTCTACCCTTTTATGCAAGGTAAAAGCATAAAGGTTAGCTTTATATTTTTTAAACTTTTCTGTTAAATAGACTTTAGAAGTTTAATTGAAAGTTTACTGTCTACGTAACAGGACAAGTATCAAATGTTATGAAACATTTAATAGATGTTTTTAGTGTGGGTGTATGTACAATTCTAATATCTACTGTTTATTCTGGAGAATGTTTCCCAACATTTGACAAATGAAGCATCAGCTTGTAATGTCACAATATCTTTTTATCTAGAATTTGTGTCACTCCTGTTACTTATAAAGACAATACATTGAAATAACTTTTCATCTCTTGTGACATAGACAGCTCAGTGCAATGAGTTTAAAATAGAATATTGGTATGTGTAATATGGATGGAAGTTGCCATGACCACAAAGATTTATTTCTTGCCCATCCCTGTTTAATTGTTTTCATGTCCAAAGGTTTCCAGCAATTGTCAGGGTGTTATCATGCAGTATGTATCATCTTTAAAGTTCGTGAGTACATGAATATTTCGTTTTTTTTTCAATCTAAAGCTTGATCAAAAGGACTGTTTTACCTCCTAACACTTAAAATTCCCCCTACACTTAAATGTAAACTTAACCTAATACTACCTACCACGCTGCTCATAAATTTAAAAGATGTGAAATTAGCATTTGCAGTTGCTGTGTTTGACATGTATTTCTTAACTATGAAACTACAATGAAAATAGAAACGTAACATTTTGATGTAGCTTGCATCTGAACTTTGTGTGAATGCATTTGCAATGTGTCTCACACATGTTGCCTTACACAAAGACAGCCCAAAGCACATGAACAGTCAAAAAAAATAAAAACCAAAAAAATCATTCTAGTTGACTTGCTACCTGTGTGAAAAATTTGAGGTTTGGGCCCTTCAAAGTCCATTTATCCCTAAATTATCTGAATTTAAAAGCACGTACATATCAGCTACAATGCACTTCTGGAAAAAAATCCAGTATTTCTTACAATACATATATGCTCTCTGCACAGTTATGTTACATTTGTACCGTTGGCCAGTGACTGAAATTTAGGAGTAATATGTGGGAGCATCCCATAAAATGATTAACAGAGACAATACTTAAAAAAAATAATAATTTTTTTTTTCAAAAATAAATGTAGCTGTATTGATAGGCACAATGAAGAAAAACAACATTGAAAGTAGAATTACAAAGTAGCATGTGGAAAGAGGTACAATATTTGAATATTATACATCAAACAGATAGAGAATCTTCTCCTCTTAAAAACTTTTATAACAAAGATACAGGTATATGAGCAAACTATTAAAGTTATTAATATTGTTTGCATAGTTACCAGAACATGAAAAGAAAAGCATTACAGAACAAAATAAAAAAAACATCTAAATAGAACTTGAGTGAAATTAGACTTTGTGTGGACAAAAGAATTTTGTATGAAAGGTAGTTGCATTTCAATAAGTCCTGGATATGGTAATGGTCATATCCAACCATTAGTAAGAAAAGGGTATTTGGGAGGGGGGGAATCAGGATCAGGGAAGGAAGGGCGCAGAAACAGGGAGCCTTTTATTGAGTGATGTCCTTACCAGCAGAAAATATGTTGATATGTATGTGTGTTATGGAAATGAGTCCAACATGCCCATGTGGAGTAGAATTGTGTCATACCATCTTTTGAGGAACGAATCAATTCTTCCATCTCCGCTATCCTACTTATCTTTGTCAGCCAATCCTTAATGGAAGGAGTATGTGGGGACTTCCATCTCAATGGAAATCACGTTTAGAAAATGGAAGAGCAGCGTTTTTTCATACTTGTTACGTGTTAGGTTGGGAGACATTATGATGCAGAAGGATCTGTGCAGGGGTAAGCTGTTGTGTTTCACCTCTGATGACTGGGATAAGGTCCTGTACTTCCTTCCAAAATTTAAATTATTGATAAAACCCTCCTATTATAAAAAACATCTCCTAGGTTTTAGGTGCTATGGGCACAACCTCCTTTTTTTCTGTAAAGATGTCCGCACAAATGTTCTAGTAGTTTTGTAGGACAGCAGAAGCTGAGGTATGTGCAGTCATTGTTACCGCATCAATGCAAATTTTAAGTATCAATAAACCTTATCCTATTTTCTTGTTTTTTTGAATATATGAAATAACTGCTTTATTGTTCCAGATACTCCTGTGCTTTTTCATTGTATACCTATATATATTTTTACCTATATACTAGCACCTACATACATACATTTATATACAATGTGCTGTTATGGCTACCCAATGTGTTTCAATATAACATCATATCTTACAATTCACTGTATCTGTGTCCTCAAAGTCCCATTATTCACCTCTTTACACTGGCTGTGATTAAGTTCCATTCTGATGATAAGCAATGCAAACAACGAGAAGCATTCATCATTAGGCACACACTTTTTATATGACCTCATTGCACCCTTGTCCTTTTGATTTCCTGCATAAGTTACTGGTTAACAAAGACTCTTTATGCTTCTTCTTGCAGCGTCAGATAGGACCAAGCGCCACATGTTTGGTATTAAGACAAGGTTCAAAATATATTCATAGTTCTTTCCTAATACACAAGGTTTTGACCTTTAACGCCTAAACCTCATCTATGTTTGGATATGCTTAAGAAATAAATGGAAATGGAATATAAAATTGCACAGGAAGTAATTGATACATTTTATATCAATATTGCAATCATGTTACTGATTTCTGGTGTATATCATAAACTTATGCTGATTGACATTTTTTGATAGAAAAAATATTTTTTTTTTCTTACTTTTAAACAGTGTTGGTTTAGATACACAGACAAGAAAAAGGATAAATGTTTATGAGATGTATTTCCAGTTCACCTGAGAATGTCTTCAGTATCCCTTTAAATCTTATCCCAATATAATGACCAATATAAGGACCAATTTAATGTGTAGGGTGGAGCAACACTCTTTCACTTTACTGGCAAGTGTGATCAGAACAGCCTTAGGCTGGAAACATCTAGCAATAAAAACACCGACATTATATCTGGACATACCAATGATTGCTTATTTTGCTATTAAAGATAAAACCTCGCCTCAAAAAGAACCTCACTGTTCGAAATTTAGAAAATACAATTAAACATTTTACCACTCCATAAAACTAGGAAAGCTGAAAAAAGTCTGAGGTCACATAGCATATATATATATATATATATATATATATATATAAAGTTGCAGTACTATAAAAGAAAAGAAGCATAAATACAAATTTGTACAAATGTTAATTCTTTTAAGTGAATCTTGTGTGTTCCAAGCCGATTCATATTATTTGATTTCTTCAGGGCTGCCATTAGGATGAGACAAGTGGTATTTCTGTATTGGGCCCTGATTGAAAAGAGCATTATTTTTGCAGTGCTGAAACTTTTGGACATAGGGAAGAGGGGCGCAGGAAGTTTGGCTAGTATGGGGCACATACATTTCTAATGGTGACCCTAGATTCCTTTATCTATGTGGTATACACAGTGTGTGTATCAGTCCATAACATACTGCTTAGGATTTTAGAATCCCCACCCAGGTTATAGTCACCTTATAAAACCTCCATTGTAGCTCAATGCCTTCACTTCAATTAACATTGTTTTCCAAAGTTTTGTCTGGTCTAAGATATCACAACCGGACTGCTTGCCCTAGGTGCTAATTTGAGTTTATTCAAATGGAACCCCAATGAGACACAAGCTTTGGCAGGGATGTAACAGGTAGTTATGTTTTAGGGTGGGATGGGGGAAGCAAAGTAAGAAAAGGGGTAATAAGGTTACTGGATGGGGTGTAAGTAAAGAGGTGTGTGTGTGTAGAATAGGAGAATGCAAATGACAGAAAAAGGAGGGGGTCTAATTTTTATGAGGGTGGGAAGCCTCTATAGTAGGGGGTGGAGATGCTCTGCAATGATATGGGATAAAAGAAGAAAGACAAAGTAATGGGAGGAATGGTGGAAGAAGAAGATTGGGGGACCTGATGACTGAAAGTAGTTTTGGTTAGGGGAGAGGGGGGAGGGGATTGACAGGATGGGACAGGTAAGATGGCGGTAATCATGTAAAGGCTTCCCATGCATCCACGGCTCTCATCTCCATTACAGAACAGTAAGGTTTGGGAGTGATGGCTTAAAAGAAAAAAAGTGCACTACATCAGGTGAAAACACACATACCTGTAGGAGTACCAAGGATATACAAAATAAGGCAGCATGGCAATATTCTGTGTGGAAAAAAATGGGCCAAAGAATGGTGATATAGATAGCCTAGGGAGGCAGCTGTAATGTTCAGGAAATCGGGGTTGTTGTGGGGGGTTCTGTTGGTGCAGCCAGGTGGAGGGGGGCTGAAATGGTAATGGTCTCAATGAGTTATAGCAGGGAGTTCTGGTGGTGGTTCAGCTAGGCTAGGTAAGACGCTGAGATGTTTAGAAAATTAGATAGATATGGTAGGTAGTTCTGGTGGTGAAGCCAGGCTGTTAGGGAGGTCAAAATGTACAGGGAATGAGGGGGCTATGGAAAGGAACTTTGCTGGTGCTGTCAAGCTGTTTAAGAGTGTGTTTAGGGAACCAGACTGCTGGGGTAGGGAGTTTTGGTTGTACAACCAGGCTGGGCAGAAGGCTAAGATTTATCAGGGGGCTGTGGTAAGGTGTTCTGGTGGTGCAGCCAGACTAAGGAGGGGGCAAAGATGTACATGGATTCAGGGTGCCACAGGAGGGAGTCCTGGTGGTGCAACCAGGCTGGGCAAGAGGATGAGATGTTCAGAAAATGACGGGTCTCCAGTGTGTGGCAATAGTGGTGCAGCCAGGCTATGGAGGAGGTTGAGATGTTCAGGGAATCGGGGGCTGTGGTAGGAAGTTCTGGTGGTGCAGCCAGCATGGGATGGAAGCTAGATGTTTGAGCAGTGGACAAGAGAAAAGGTGCTGGGGGCTTATAGGAGTACAATAAGCCCAAAAAGCAGGCTTATCTCTGTGGAGAATGTGGGATGGAGATCTGCTGTGTGAGTACTGTCAATCCTGTATATTCTAAGTATGCATGGTAGGTTAATATATGAAAGAGCTGCTATCAGTAATTGTATATAAATTCAAATAAAGTGGTAATGTCCTATTTAAAATGTTGGCTCCACTGTGGTTGTTTGATAGACTATTCAAAATTATTTAATTATTTTGATTTTTTTTAATTTAAATCTGTAGATCTGCTTTACCAGATGCAGTGCCCATTTCATGCTTTTACATTTTGACAGTAACTCCACAAAACCCAATATTTCTGTTTTAAGTAGCAGCACTAACAGAAATGTACCAATCTCCTATTGACATCTGGTGGTTAAAACAATTCCAGCTGTATTAATTGCAACAACAGCAGTTTGGTATACTTTTTTATTTTTATCAACAGTTGCATTTTCATGGCAATCTTATTTTTCTTAGTCCAAGCAGTCCTGAAAATGTAACTGTGCAAATAAAACCAGTATCACACACAGTACTCTGCTGTTGGGACATCTAGTGGTAAAATAGTAAAATGTAAGGGAATATTAGAGTATAATCCTACCTAGTATATAATGTTTAGTTTTGATTAGGTGGTGTTCCTCACTTGGGGGATTTTTCTTGATTCCTTGTCCTGTGACACCTGCACCTGACAACTGTACAAGAGATGGTAATCATCAGTCATACATTCTAACCTTTCCACCACTTCAATAAAATGTGTTTTTTTTCTTTGTGTCCCAGTTGAAGAGCTTCTCCTACTGATAAAAGGTTCTGCACCTTAACACAGTTTGTTTTTTTTATGACAGCCCACGCACAATAAAAAAAAATATATTTAACATATTATAAAGTTTGACTACAGTATACTTTCATAAAACACATCCGGGAAATGCTGCATTTGTTTTGGAGACTTTGCTATAACAAGACCATATATAATGTAAACGGTATATTTACACTGGCTTAGAATATTATTTTGTGGTTTTAGATACAATTATGTTTGAAATGACTATATGGTTTTGTAGATGATGCAGATATCACAGCAAAAACAAATATTTTCATAAATTGTTGATAAGAATTGTTGGACGTTGTACATTCAAAATATAATGCAATATAATAAAATTACAATGCTCCACAATACAATGCAAAGAGTTCAGAAGATAATGCTTGTCTTTTTACAATACCATGCATTATCAGCACAGGTGCATCCTGCTCTGCAGTGACAATGATTCACTATACAGAAGTAGTTTGCTCACCTCAGCCTTTAATTTAATACTTTAATAAACATTTTGCTGCTGAGCATAAAGATTTAAAGATTTAAAGGCCCAAACTTTGTTATTTGTAGAAAAACTGTGATTTAAAAAAATCTCTGCAGTAAATCTATATTATAAATATTATTTTATTGTAATAATTTATGTATATAAATGTCAACTGCCTTTATATGATATACATTCTTTTAATATAAAAAATGTGCATTCTTATAAAATAATTAGAATTAAATTCAGTATACTTAAAAATATATATCCATATATCTGTGAATCTGGGTGATCCAGAAAACCTGGAATAGAAATTTGCTAGTCGCTAGAAAATGTTTTGAATCATGGACCTGATCCATTCCAGGTTTACTGGATCACCGGGCTTCATTGATGAAAGTGTATCCTCTCCAGCCTTGGAGAGGTTTAATAACTCAGATCCCTAGTCTCCAATCCACCATGTAGTCAAAGTCAATCAATGGGTTTCAATAGTTATGGCAATGTTTTTCAATTCTCAGCAGCTACCAACAATAGTATATAGAAGAGTGATATAGTCCCCTATAGGCCCCTGATGTGGAATTTTAACCTGGGCCCCTTCTTTCTTTAAAACTCTGCACCCCATATACTCATGGCACATCTCTTCAGTCCACTTCCTTCCCCTTTTATATAACCCCAAAATAAAAAGTTACAGGTGAAAACATGTTTACAATAATATGACGGAATGTTCAAGGGAATACCTGATTCCGTTTTACAAAAGGATCCATTTTACAAAAGGAACATGCTGGTAGATGAACTCGCTGTGCTGCTTCGGTTTTTATGATTCAGCCACAGCTTGGAACAAATTTGGGACAACCTGGGCTCAAGAGAAGTGGTTAATGATGCTGGCCACTGGACTGATGACATCTCGTATCACTGTGCTGCTTCTTCTTTTATAGTCCAGTCACAGCCTAGGCCATGTCTAGGACAACCTGGGCTCGAAGATAAAGGGCTAATGATGGCCAACGGACTGATGACATTTTATGGTGTAAAACAAATGCTGCAAAAGAGAACTCAAGGCAAACAATAATTATTGCAAACATTGCAGTTTTTTTATAGTAATATTAAATTGTTTATTATCTTTTCGAGTTCTGCTTGAATGAATGAAAATACAGTTATTTACCCAGGGGGTTTCCATGTTGTATTTATATATGACCAGCACAGTTTGAAAGCTATACAATTTTTCAGTTAAATGCTACATTTCCCAATCTGCAGGTGCATCCCCAATACTTTTCACATGACTTGGGTAGCTTTTCCTCATAACACAGCAAACATGACCACAAACTCTTACATGTTTCGTTTGACTTTTTAAAGTGCCTTCTCATATGACTGGTGGCTTGGCATTGTTGATCTGGTCCTTGGCAAAGAGAGAATTCACTGTACGGGTATAGGTAATGCACAGTAATAACAATCGAGGTGCTGGTCATATTGCTGCTGGGCATTAAATGGGTGCCAAACATGTTACTGAAAGTCTGTTATTTACATATAAAAGATTACTATTTGAAATATTTTTTTTATTGTTTATGTCCCTTGTCCCCAACCTACATGTAGAAAATTGAAATCTGATTATGGAACTTGGCACAGTGACATTGCTCTGTGTACTGTGGTTGTGTCAGTGGTTTCTTTATTCATACTGAAGTAACATTTCACTCTTCATGGTTTATAATTCATCAACATGTGCCTTACCTTAAGGAAACCTAAAAATACCACTTTAATAAAATATTTTTCTTAAACTGGCAAAACATGCCAAAAAATCCTAAAGTCGGGATGGTTCCAATTGAAAACAGAAGCCTTTCTCTATGATTTTAACATGTGGGAATCCCTAAAACAACTTTTCCCCACTTAATAATGTTTTCTTTTTTTAAGGTCATATAAGGCTTTTATTTGGAATGCTGTTTTACACTATGACATTTGCAGTTCCTATTTCTCCTAAACCTCTCACATGTTTGTTTGCAAATTAACCTCAGGTAATTATCTTGATTATCTGTCAAGGTAATTATGGGAATAGAAACCAGATTGATTGGTTTCCAATTGTCAGTGTGAGACCTGAGGTTGTTCTTGAGATTGCAGTTTCAGATGTAGGGACAGGCACAGGTGCTCAGACTGTGGTTCTACCCAAAGCCTAACATCAGAAAACAGAAAACATCAAAGGACAGAAAGTGAGAGATTTTCTTCACAAAGAGAATATGACCAACACAAAACATTTGCCAAAAATTCTGACTCTTAGCCATCTGAAAAAAAAAAGAAAGTTGGTTAACCTAAGGTAGCCAATAACCCCCTAGCTTTTGGCATTTGTGTCTATCTTTGGTAAATTACCAAGTAATCAGTATAAAGGAAAGGGGATCACAAATTGCAAGGTGTCCAGTGTGGGGAAGGTGGAAAGGGAATTCAACTTGTGTGTTGTCAGTTTTTGTAGGGTGGATGGGAAGTTACAGACAACAGGTTGTCAGGTACAGGTTAGTATGGAAGAGGATTTACAGACTGCAGGGTTTTCAGTATGGGATATCAGGATGGATTTGTCAGGTTGTTGGATAGTCCCTAGCCCATTGCACCTGGCCTTGGTTCAGCAAATTGATGAGATCTAGCTAGCACACCATAGTGCCAGTGTGGTCTGAGGAAGGCCTCCTCAATGACCCTTAAAATTTAAATTGTGACAAATACATTTTCTGCTGCTGAATATCATGTGTTGGTGAGTTCTCCTTAAATGCTGAACTGGTAAAAATTGATGGATTCCTTGATGTTCAGGTCTATGGCTGTGGGGTGCACAGTAGAGTTTGTAAAACATTGAAGCACCTCTGGTCATTTTGTAAAATGGTAGACCGAATGGTGAGATCACAAATTCAAGAAATAGAGGATCAGGGCAGATGTATAGTGACAGACCACCTTGCAAAGTCACTAGAAGGTGGCAATTTACAGGCTCCTCACAAACATGTATACAGCAAATTGCAAGGGGAGAAAAGTAGACATATGGTAAGATTATAGCGACTATTTAGCCACAGCTGTCATTGTCTTTGGCTTAATGGTACTTAGGGAAATTATCTTGCTAGTCACAATTTAAAGATCCCTGCTCACAGCCCAAAAATAAACAGTATGAAACAAAGGGTTTGAACCAGAGAGAGGTTTACTAATCTTTACTAACCTAATCTTTACACCCTTTTCAGCTTTGGCTTGTAATAAGAACGCTGCTATATGTCAAGTTTCTAGTAGCTTTAAAGCCACCCGATCACATCTGTGTGCCTGGGAAGGTCCCCACCAGTTTCAATAGAATTCAGAGGTGATATGAGGGTCTTATAGACCTCTGATATCTTCCTAAAGAGGACCTTTCACTTGCACTAAGCATAGGGAGATATCCAATCCCCTGTCAAAGCAATCAATTAAAGTAAAAAAATATATAAAATAAAAATTAAAAAGCATGCTTAAACATTTTTAAAGCCTTTAACCTACATATGCACTGATACAAAAACAAATGTATGTGTCAGGTGGACACATAAACAAAAATGATAATGGCATTTATGTGTGTGTGGCAGATCAATATAATTTTTAGAAAAAATTAAGCAGTAAGTAAGCAGTAAGCAGTAAAGACTTTTAAAATATCAATTAAAGTGGAACTAAAGTGAAAATAAAAAAAAAAAACATATTTACCTTTACTTGCGCAGATCCGTCAATCCCCCTGAGCTGTCTTCCATACGGTCCTGCGTTGTCCTGGTTTGCTTCATCCTGGCGCCGCTATTGTTCATCTGTCTTTATCCTTCTTCTGCCTACGTCACCCAATCTTGCACTGTGCAGGCACCAGATTGGTGACGTATGCTGTCAATCTCACTGTGTATGCGTGTGATCAGCATCTTTCTTTTTTTAATGACAGAAAAGTCCCTTCTGCTCATGCCTCATGTGGGCATGCACAGAAGGAGCGGCCCAAGCCTCCTCGGATTCATGACATGCGTAATCTAGAGTGCTCTGCACTACCATTCAGTCTTTACACTCAGAAGGCAGAGGGGGCTTTGTTTTTTTTTTTTTTAAAAAGGTTATTTAATGAAAAAATAAAACAAAACACATTTAATACTTCTAATTAAAGTAAAAATCGTGGCGATATCTCTGCTTTAAGTACAGTCTTGTACATATTTTTAAACCGTTGTTTGTTGTTGGTGTTGGGCCAATGCACATTTGATAATGTAGTTTAAATACACAAAGAAATGAGATTTTTATGGCGTATAAAACTAATTTTTTTCTTTTTATTCAGTTATCGATAAAAATATACAATAAAGTACCATTCACAATTGACACAAATGCCACATGATCTATTCAGACATTTTCATAATTGTAACATTGATGGTGTGAAAACCTCAGTATCCAGCAATATTCCATATTAAATTGTCACTTGATGCATTTCAGACAGAGCCCTTCTTCAGGAGTGAACGTGAAACAGTACATAGAATGCATGTGATATTACATCATAACATAATATAATTTACCAGAAATGGTTATTATATTTTGTTTGTGTGCACTAAAATTTTTTGTGTATGTTTTTATGGAAAATTTGGGTTTGATAAACAGTTGCATTATATAGTGTAACATTTAAAATTGCAATTGATTATAATTTATTCTATGGGTATTACTTTAGGGTTTTAAAAATGTTTAATTGGACAGTCTGGTTAAATAGTGAGTGGATGCAAACCCCACCTGCTAGCTAGGTACTTACCTCTCCATTATGGGGTTGGCCTGCTACAATGTTCAAACCTTCGGGCATTATATATTGCCTGGCAAAGGACACGCCTAGGCAGTCACTCCTTTTAGACTGCAATGAGGCAATACTCTTCAACTAGGAGTATAGGAGTATAGCACCATTCAGTATATCAGAGTAGGTTCGGCCAGAACTAAAGAATATTGGGGGTCCCAGGATGTTATGGAGAAGAACATGTATGTTCAATCAAAAAATTATACCTGGGTAATAAAATATACCCATTTTAAAAAAAAAAATAAAGTACTTAAAATCAGACATTTTATAAGGGCTACAGTTTTAAATCCTTGAACTGTGCATTTGCTAAGAACTCAAGAACATTTGGCAGCTACAACATACACAATTATGACCTAAGTTCAAAGTTTATTGGCTTGTGAGTGTGTTGAAATATTATGTGTACATAAGGAACAGGCTCACATACCCAGCAATTATATAAAGAATGTTCAAAATAATCTGTAGCCTTTCTCCCAGCAGTGTTAGTGTAAAATTATGTGGAGCGTTTCTTTGTTTGTCCGTACACTATACATTGATGCTTTCCTTTGGGTTGGGGAGTGTCAAGGAGTGGGTTGTTGACAAAACAGCTAGTCATCACTAGGATAATATATGTTTCTCTAAGCTGTATCGCTACACTTTCCTTCAACCTGAGACCACTTGTAGATCTGACTTCCATCTAAAAAGTCAGCTAATTTTATTCTGTAACTATACTCCTAGAACCGACAAGGTATGTACTGCACATTATAATATTAATAGGTTAAATCTATCTATCTATCTATCTATCTATCTATCTATCTATCTATCTATCTATCCTTCTATCTATTGAGTGATTAATACTCATGGTATGTAATGATTACATATTCAGGATACATAGAACTATATACTATGTATATAAAATAAGTGCCTGCTAAAAAAGAGAAAAAACGTTTAAACTACTTTTAGCTAAAAAAAAAGCTGTCTTTAGTGAAAACATTAATGGAAATATAACATAGATGTGACAATACCCATACAATTTATTAGCACTTAACACATTTTTATGTTTAATTAGTATGTACATAGCTAATTACCTGATATTTTTTCTTTTACAGACTCATCAAAATGGGAAATTCAAACCAAGGTTACCACTGAAAATATTTTGTTATTGCTTAATATTTTTTTAATTGTGTATATAGTCTTATATATTTTACTTTTGGTCGCATTTTAAACAAATGGAACGATTAATATTGGTGTTTACCATAGACAAGATTATTGGGGAAATGATTGAGGGTTGAGATTCTATGGGGGTTTCTTTTGTACCAGGCTAGGAAGATTCCAACAATAACAAAACATTGTCAGTTTTTCTAATGCTTTCCCACGGTAATAAAAATATATTTTTTTATTTTGGAAGGGTTCTGTTGAGGAGGCTTTTTTATGACAAGAAGAAAATGTAAATATCCACATTGTGGTCATATGTAGCATAAAAGCCTGAAATAAGTTCTAGCCCCTTCCCATGCTTTAGGTTTGAAAATATATTATTGTCCTTTTATGGTCCCATGAGAGAACGGATTTTTTTAAATATCATAACCATGACCCTGTTTGCTGGCATCATAAAGAGTCTTTACTTATGCCATGAAAATAAAATAATCTTAAAAGTTATCTAAGGGTTCTATCATTTATTATTCATATATGCGTTATTTTAACCCTTTTTTTGTGAGTTTGCTGTTTATAACAATCTAAATATTATTTGGACTGCCATATTTTTTTCATTATGGTTGATGGAAAACCTTTATTTTCAGGACCACATCATCCTCACCACCCACACCATCATCACCACCACCACCACCATAATCCCCATCCTCACATAGGCCATCCTCCACATCATCAGTTTGGACCACATCTACACATTGGCCATCATGGACACCATGGACCACCTGGCCATCATGGACCTCACGGACCTCATGGCCATCACGGACATCATGGGAAACACTAACAAAGTAACTCTAGAACGGTGAGACGATAGTTGTTAATTGATAGCTGCTAATTAAACTGTAACTGTTTTTTGTAGACTTGTAATTCTGGTTAGCCAATCATACGATTTACACGCTGCACAGCTAGATAGGTTGTAAGTATTTTCTGGTTCAGTAATTCAGCTTCTTGGTTTAACATTGTGGGCTCTTATGTCACTCCTCTACCTCCAGTCTAATTTGGACAATGAAACTATTTAATCAGCATATTGAACAGAAAGCTGACTTAATAAGCTATACCTGTAATCCAGAAAGAAGCATAGTTATCATTTTGATATGTATATCACAAGATACTTATGTTTGCCATACCATACCATACCATGCCATACCATGTCCCTTTCTTGGCTTATAAATTGCAATGTTTGCCATAATTATTACTATCCGAGCACTATCATTGGAATAGGAAACTATAATCCTCTACATTCTTTTAGCTAGAGGAATCTTACACACTCTCAGCAAAAAATGAAACTCTTGTTGCAGGGTATGATGTTGTCTTATTTCCAGATCTGTCCTTTTCTAAATGCGTACAGTTTGCCATATTGCAAAGAATTCACACCTGAAATGCTTAGAATTTTTGGACAATTATAGCTGGGTATATCCTAAAATGACAGAGGTTTTTTTTATCACGTTAATGGTGATTACATGTGTTACATTCTAATCTAAAACAATGTTTTCTATGACATTGTGCTCTTCTAACTTCTTACATTAGTAAGTGCCTGCAGAATAGACACATAAACCCGCAAGATTTCCCCACTTTTTAGGATACCAGTTTAGCCAAAAGAGATTAAAATATTTCTGAATTCTTTTTTGTATCTGCCCTTTTTTACCCACATACAAATGACTGATAGTGGATAATATCTAATCAGTTCAAATCATCCTTAGTGATCACTTCTTGCACAGATGCCTTTACAGTGTATATGTCCGTGTCACACTGATTGTGTTTGCTTTTGTATCCATAGGACCACAATGTTCCTGGGGATGAATCATAGCTTGTGTATACACCAGAATATTGTCATGTGGTCTCTGTAAAAAAAACATTAGTCTTCTCATGCTATCCTCTGCAAACAATAAACCAGTAAAAAAACCTATAAAACCTAAACCTGTATAAACCCTATAGCCCTGATTTATAAAAGTTCTCCAAGGCTGGAGAGAATACACTTTCATCCGTGAAGCTGGGTGATCCAGCAAACCTGGGATGGATCTGGTCCAGGATTGAAAACATTTGCTAACAAATAGCTAATGACTTTTAGGAAATCCATTCAAGGTTTGCTGGAATACCAAGCTTCACTGATGAAAGTGTATTCTCTCCCACCTTCACCTTGGAGAACTTTAGTAAATCAGGGTCTATGAGTTTATATGATGTATATCCTTGGTGATTTTATTAGTGTACATCCAAAATTTCCTAATAATAGGAACATGTAACATTTGAAATCCCTACAAGATGTCAGTAAAATTAAATGGAAAAAATCCCTCCTCTATTTTCCACACATTGGGAACTACTAATACAAATTCATACAGAATACTCTCCTTACTGCATACCCAATGGTACATTATGTCACCAAAACAATCTTTCTTCTCCTCAAATGAACCCACCTGTTAAATAGGACCAAGTGATTACCACCTTAATCGAAAGTGTCTAAGTCCCCTGAAGAAGTCTAAGTCCCCTGAAAAACCCGCTGGGCAAAGCGATGACGGTATCATATGTGACCAGTAAAAAGTTAGAACCTCTATTCTATTCTATTGAATAATATTTATTGGGTGGAACTATTGAATAATATTTTTTGGGTGACAACCATTTTTTATATGAACACTAATATCAATTTATGTACTATTGCTACTATCTCTGTTTGAAGTAAACATGCTTTATACTGTATGCCTCTCTATGTCTCTTCTCTTTGCTGAATTGTAAACATTCAAAACTATGTTTTTTATTTCCTAAATTTTATTAACACAAAAAATAACCAAAGCCTATTGTATATGTTACATGTAGCTTTTATTATAATTTATACTTTTACATTTAAGAGGGTGAATATATATATATATATATATAAATATGAGACAGAAAGAGAGAGAGAGACAAATACAGCTAACGTTCCCTTTACAAGCCTAACTGTTATGGTCTGACAGTGTCATCAAGTTGAAATTAAACTCTGGGCATTTTTTAATTATGCAACAACAGCTCTGCCTAACAATTACTTTCTTATTACTTATTATATGAAGTTATAATGAAGTTATATGAACTAAGAAGAAAGCTAGTTTATAATTTGACAGAACACTTATCATGAATCAAAAAACCTGAACGAGAAGCCTTGTTACTTCTCTCTTTTTTGGGACACTATTACTATTTAGTTTCATTAGTGGTGAAAGAATGGCAGTTTCTTACTTGGGTATTTTGCTAAATCCCACATGACTCATAATTGCAGAAATAAATGCAAATAAAACAGAAAGTAGTGATTTATAGCACTCACATTGGCCTGTGAAATTTGAATTAAACATACCTTTTTATTAAGTTTTAAATGTACCTATAAATGCTGGCAATATGGCTCATTATTTTAGATTTTGTCATTGAACCACAAAAAATAAAGCATATATTCTTAATATATTATCTTTTTCATCTTTGTAGATGTACAGAAGTGACAACCAAGTTCAGCACCATAGTGACCATCACATGAAACATTTATCCTTTCTCTTTAAATAGAATTATCCATTTTAAATCAACAAAAATATGTAAATTTGTATATCTCGCAAATATATTTTGATTGTGTGACTTTTATTACTTGTGTGACTTGAAATAAAGGCATTCCAAACCTGTAATATCTATACATTAATTAATATAATGTGTCTTAAGTATAATGAGGTATTTTGATTTTTTTTTACTTGGTGAGATTGAAATGATAGCCTCAAAAAGTTATGCAATAATAAAAAAACTGTCTGAAGTAAAACACCTAAAAGTGCCTACATAAATGGGTATGTAACTTGTAGAGCTTCTTAAAGCCCAGAAACATTGTTTGTTATATTAAAGTGTATATAAAAGCATTTTTATTGAGTTTTCAAACAAGTAAATGCTTTTTTCTTTGTACCCAATTTTGAGATTTACCCCTCTAGTCATCATAGTGACTATTGTGGTCAATTCCAAATTGAATTTATTTACATTTTTTGTTGCTTCTCCTGGACAGGACACTAAGAAACATTAGGTCACATTTATCCCTTCCCTACTTTCTAAAAAAAGGATTTTGTTTTTAATTACACCCTCAAGTCTCAATCAGCTCCTATTACTGAAAAGACAGGTTCACCCTCTCCTGCCTCCTTTACAGTTCAACTGGTCAGGTCATGCATAATAGAGATGGAATAGACGGGAAGTATAAAGGGATGTGCCTTAGCTGTGAGCGAGAGGAGCTAGGTTTTTTGTTAATATGTTTTGGTGTGCTTGTCATTTCACTCTTCTATTCTTTTTAATATTTACAATGCTTAGGCAGACTCTCTACAGCACAACGGGAACATATTCATTCTGCCTTTCATAGTAGCCCAGTGAGCAAAGTTCATCCACACCTTTTTATAACCGGAAATATTAAATCAATATAAAACATACCAATTAGGACATGAGGAGCCTAAAATACGGGTGAATTTTTAAACTAAAGGAAAAATGAACATGGAAAATAAAATAATATAATTTTTAAACAATAGACTAGACACATTTGTTTTAATTGTAGCAAGTTCTGTATGAAGGAAAAATTGTTTTTTTTTGTTATTCACTTTAGAAAGCATGCTTTTATTGTAGGTAAAGAAAAAGAAAAAAGACACAAAATGACAGGAGAACATTTTATTGTCGGTACAGTTGCAGGAAAAATAACGAAAAGTTTATTAAGTCCTGGGTTTCTGTATCATGTGACAACAAACTGTTGAGTGGGCATCATCCTTTCATGCCATTGTACCAAAATACCCTCCTGTGTACCCCCCTTTCCCACCCCTGCCACAGGTTTAAAATTCAGGTCGCCATGTCATGTGACCTGCAGTTAGCACCACATGTGTGTGTCAAGCAACAATGACACTATATCTGAATGTGTCACCGTGAGCTGCATCGATGTTCAGCAGCCTGTCTATGTCACACAGAAAAATGTTTCTCATAGTCGCAATATTAACAAAATAATTCCAATTTTAGAAACATGAGTTATAGTCATTAACCAGTAAGTGCAGACCTATATGAATTTTCTGACTTACATTTTTTTCAGCATATATTTCTGAGTGTTTCGACAGTTGTTTGTTAAAACATAATTTTCAAAGAAACACATTGCTGATTGTTGTTGTAGTGTTTTTCCACATTTACAAGTATCTGCATGATTATCTCCAATATGGGAATAATTTAAAAACATGGCACAAAGGGCAAAGATGTGCAAATACAAAAATAACGATCAATCAAAAAGAAGCCTAGTCACTACCCAATATGTTCACATTCAGAATCGTGAATCATGCAGCTCTGTAGCTGATCTTTTTGAACTTTCCTCAATAAACCAAGCCAACTCATATTAAGTGAAAACCTCACCCCTTTCCCCATGGCCCTCCTCCTGCACTCTACCAATACAAGAACCTTCTGTGAAATTTTAGATTTAGAAGTATTCCAAACTGCTTAAATCCAGTAGGTACATGATTAGTGTAACTTGACATCTTATCTGTTGAACCATGTTTGTAAAATAGGCCCCTGAGTTTATATGGATTATTCTCACTAATATTTACTCTTGATTTACTAAGTCATTAGAAAATGTTCTCTTAATTACAATGCTAGAAAATGACTTGTGGATAAAGCAATCCGTACAGTAGCACAGTAATTAAAAGAGATTTGTTTAAACATCTTCCCGCTAGACATTCTATGTTCATTACAAAATGCTCTGCATACAAATCTCCCACTTTCTTTCACACTGCAGTAACCTATGTGGAATCCTATGTATAATGTTTAGTTCAGACATATAAAAGGATTCAACACAGATCACTAATAAGAAAAGTAGAAATATTTGTAGAGCATTGAGTAATAGGAATACCCAATGTGTTTTCACAATTAGCACACCCAACGTACAAATCTGTCCAAAAAGGCGCTTTCAGTAAGCTTGGCATAATCCTTCCCTTTAAAGATGGCTGCATTCTCTCCTAAACTTAGCTGCTTTAGAACCTGCATGTCTAGGTCTGTTCCCACAGAAACCAGTGTAGTGACCACATTATTCTTCTTCATTGCTGAAACAGCCTCCTTCAGGCCCTCCTCACCAGTAACCCCATCTGTGATAAGGACGAAAGAGGTCTCGGCAAACCGTCTTGCTCCTCTGTTCCTGTCTTGAAGGATGTTGTTGATGGCATAAATGATGGCATTTCCGATGTTCGAGGAAGAGTCAAAGTATGTGAGACGTGAAAGGCCTTGGGAAATCTCAGTCAGGTTGTAGGTAAGGGGGAATGCCACAGCCTGCTCATCTTTTCCACCATACTGCAGGAGGGCCACACGGGCGTTGGATGTCTCGTCATCCTTCCTGGACAGTGACAGTTGTCTGGAGACCTCTTCTACAAAAGATGCTGCTTGTTTGAAGTTTTGTGCTCCAATCCTCTCAGAGCTATCCAGAAGAAAGACGAGATCCACTGGGCGCTGTGTGCACTGAGCAACGGCAAGCTCTGTGAAAGAAAGGTGTATATTTCCTCTGTATACAGGTCATATAGACACTATATATACTACATAGATCTACAGTCTAAGGTATCTTCACATATTTCCATTTCTTCTTCCTTCTCTCGTCTGTTGGGATCATGTTAAATCCATAAAGATAACAGACAAAGTCATATACATCATTGACCTCGATTTAGTAACATAAATTGCCTGTGTGGAAACTTGAATGATTCTGAAGGTATGAAGAAAAGTTTCTTTTGATTCTACAGGCATATTTACTTGTGATCTGTTCACATGCTTAAGTTACCACATGTAGATCAATGATCATTATCCAAATCTTTTAAAGTTTGATCATGTTCAAAACAGAGAGGAGATACATTCTAACTCACTAAATGGTAGACTAATTTTAAGCACCTTATAGCATCATATCCCTTAGCACCTGGTACCAAGTACATGATTACCATGCCACATTCAAAACAACAGAAATATAGCAATTTAGCAGAGAGTACTTGTAATGCAAAGGCAGGCTGCTGGTAGAATTTCCATGCATGCTAAGATCTATATGAAAACATTGGTAATTAGGCAGAATGGCGTTAATACTAAAGGAGGTTAACCAGTTAAAACTATTCTTTAGGTATGTTGGAAAGACAAGGAAAAATTCTATTATCCTTAACCCAAGAAAGCTTTTTTACAGGCCTCCACAGTCAAGCAAATTTAGTAAATTAAATCTAGCCTTAGATTCCTTTTACATCTACCATTAGGCAAGTTGTCCATGATGGGGACCTCAACATTTAGAAACGTGATATAATTTGGTCCCCTTGTTTATCCACTTGTGGATATTTGTATCTACATTTAGCAAGAATAAGGGGAAGTGAGATTGAAAGGAGTCAAACAACGTACAATAGTTCAAGAAACAGAACCATCCCTTTTTTTCTTATATAATGGTCTGTACAAAAACAACTGAAAAGAGAAACAATTTATTTATACTTAAAAACAAGAAGCATCTGCATGAAAGGGCATCCAGATAGCTACTTCATGAACTCAGGAAGACAAACTGACTGGGGAATGGAAGCAAATATTTTTAGATTTTGACTCTTTACCATATTTATATAAATGACAATTTTATCTGGTGAACCCCTTTGGACTGCTAAGTGAAAGCTGTTATATAAGCTCAGTTATAGAAAATTAGATAGCGGCATAGAAGGAGTTGAAGAATATTCATGTTAAGAATAATAATGTTAACAGGGGACTTTTAAAGGAAAATAAAATGATCCCAGAAAATCTACTTGTTACTGTTATTAATATTTATTAAAAACAAGAAAATAATTTCAGGTGAGTTTAGAAGGGGGGCTTGGTAGAAACAAATATTTAAATAATTTTTCAAATATGCAAACAAATATATAATCTTTATATTTTTTACATTTACAAAACATTTACAATGCAAACTCTTCAATATAGATTTATTAATAATGCACCCCTCCAGAATCCTGTCTGGGGACAACTATATATCTCTACTTTGAGTATAAAGCTACACCTGACTACGCTATACAACTTAAAAATACAAACCGAATACATACACCTGTTAAACCTGTAACAGGAATATTCCACCTTAATTCTAATTAGGAATGACCATTTTGATTTAACAGAGTCCAATGAGAGCTTCTGTGTCTCCTACAATGTCTGTGTGAACCATTTTAAAAGTGTCAATAAACAGCCCAGTCCACTTCTGCCTCTCCTCTCCATTGGAGAACTTGGCTCTATCAGCCGTATAAACCATCATAGCAACGAGCTGGGAGTACGTTGGGGGCTCGGAGCTCGCCTTCTGGGACTCAAGGAATTCAGCAACCTGAGGGATGGTTTTAGGAAAGGCGATCTCCACACCCTCTTCATTAAGGTCGTAATTAACGATAGTTTCGGGGTTATGTCCCTTCCCACCTGCAAGTGAGTGTCAGAAGGACAGGTTCAGGGCTCCCTTTCCTCTAAGACAATTGTTACTAGACCAATAACATTCAGAAATATTTTTTTAAATTTTTGTTTAGCTTTATAACCTCCTTAGTACTTTATCTTCAGTTTCTATTTTAGCTTGTGCCCCTTTTTTGACCACACAAAACTTCCAGATCACACAGGGGTCAGAAACAGAGGCAAGACAGATAGATCATGCAGTGTGATTGTAGCAACAGAAGCGGTGTAAGCGAAAAGTACAGTAAACGTATACGTTGATCTTCAAGAAATGTAAAGCAAACACCGCTCTGACCGTCCATGCGCACTGCCTCTAGTAAGCTGGTGCATAGCCGACCCACAGCACCAGTAAAGTATATGTAGAAGCTGGCACTCACCAATCTCCTTCAAGATAACCTTTATTAAAGCTCCAAAGAAAGAATTCACTTATATGTTTTAGCCTGTTGGGCCTTAGTCATAGCAATGGCTAATGTTTGACTAGGCTGAAATTTATATGTTGGTTCTGCTCTCTTTGTCACCATATTGGCTTTCGAAAAAAGTAAATTCTGAAGAAGAAAGCTGTTTCTACATTGCATATGATATTCAAGTACACAGTTATGGATCCTCAAATTATTGCTGTGATTACAATTCTATACACATTCTGAGAGACTATTGTCAATGTTATTTCCAGGTACTCTAAGGCCCTTATCACACAAGCAACTTTGTTGTTAATGAATGTTTCTTTTCTGCAAACAATGTTGCCGGTTAAAATTCAGTATTCTCTCTGCTTTCCTAAGGATTCTGCCACTAAAACTGTATCTGACTGTATCTAAAGTTTGACATGGGCCTTATAATAGAAAAATTAGATTTTTTTAAATTCACTTCCTTATAAATTTTATTTAATTTTTTACCAAATCTTTTGCAATATTCAGAGGTCCTTTGAATTAAAAATTAACATATCCAACTGTACTGAAAGCAGACACACAGACCAATAATTCTACTTGCATATGGACCGGTTAATGGTGCAAGTCATCGGTTTGCTATAAAAATAAATGAGCAAGTATAACCAATAAGGTTATTGTGAGTAGGTACTAAAGGATTTAAAGCTCCCCAATCAAATCAGCTTATAGTACAGTACAGCCTTATTAATCTAGAAGGTAATTACATTACATCTAATTCCATCACATATCTTAAAAATAAGGTGATCATTTTTCATTTTAGAAGTGCAAATATTCACTTAGTGAGGAACTTTTTAGTTGCAGCCAGACAGGAAGCCTTCAAAAACTTTCTTACCTCTTAAGCTGCGTACACACGTGCAATTTTTGTCGTTGGAAAGGATCTTTCACGATCCTTTCCAACGACAAAGGACTACACGATGCATGAACGGTGTTGTACATACAGCACCATTCTGCTCTATGGAGAGGGGAGGGGGAGAGCGACAGAGCGGCACCCTGCTGCGCGCTCTCCCCCTTCCCTTTCATTAGGATCGGTCTTCGTTCATCGTCCGTGGATCCGCCAGGACGGTCGTTCGGACGATGGACGACGCCGACTGTACACACGGCAGATTTTTGGCCGATATCTGGCCGATGGCGATTATCGGGCGATAAAAATCGTGTGTACGCAGCTTTAGTCAACATTTTTGTAGGGCTACAAATTTTTTATCTCCAGGCAAAGGTAATATTGCTGATTTAGAACACAGCACTTGATATAATTACTTATGTATTTGTAATTGGAGCAAACCTCCAGCTTGTTACTACTGTAAAGGGGGGGGGTTAGTACTAGAAGGCTGTGACTGCAAATGGTTGATGCTATTTTCAAATCCTTGTTTCAGGGTCACAGGATGTACTATGGAGAATCTAAACCACAATGCATGCACCCGGATGATTGCAAAGCAGTGGGAAGTTGTCTTTTTTTTTTACAGATTTGCTTTAAATGACGTGGTCTGCTGACAAGTACAGTTGTAATTGTTTTATAAGAATGTTTATCCTAAATAACACCCTGTCTATACAGTATCACCTGTAATCTTGTAAAACAATCTAAAAATATGCATAGATATGAGGTTTACCTTACCCTTAACTGTATGTGTGTTTCTTATATAGTGATACACAGAATGTAGTGAATTAGAATACAGAAAAAATACTTATTACCTTTAGGGCAGTGATTTTCAACCACTGTGCCGCGGCACACTAGTGTGCCATGAGAGATCTTCAGGTGTACCGTGGGAAATTATCTAATTACCATTGTCGAGTGTCTGTGCTGTAGTGACTGGCAGAGTAATGTAATACTCTTCCATGTCAGTGGGTGGCAGTAGGTAACAGTTTTCTTGTTTATTCTTAGAGACAAAAGAATTAGCTACAGAGTGTCATTTTGTAACATTTTTGATTTGTGGTGTGCCGCAGGATTTTTTCAATGTAAAAAAATGTGCCGTGGCTCAAAAAAAGTTGAAAAACACTGCTTTAGGGTATATTTACCTGATTGACATGGCAGGTCTGGACACACAATCTGGGGGTCTGTAAAGGTTAAAATATTAAGAAGTTAAATAGTATCTATTAATCAATAATGAACAATTAATACCTCTATGAATATTTTTATTACTAAAACATGGTTACAATATGCCATTCTATAAAAATGCAAATAGCTATGTACAGATTTGCTGGTCTGTAGGATAGTTTTACTTTGAATATAAGACTTCCTTTATATATAGTGCTATATACCTAATAACAGATACTATTGTTTGTAGGAACAAGTTATTCATGGATATTGCTTATACCTGGGCACAATCGCTCCTCCATGTTGTCTATGAACTCATCAGCAACAAGTTCAGAGAAAAGTTTCATCTTCTGGATTTGCTGTTGGTTGTTGCAAGCGATAGAACTCAGGGTCTCAGCATCATCTTCTTTGTGAAACATGTCTCCAATGCCAATAGCATTGACAGTGACATCCCCACCACACAATGAATTCAGACCATCATCGGGGTCTCTTGGATCATGGCGACCATCAGTGATCACTACAGCAAAAACTTTGGCCTTGTCACGTCTTGTCTCCCTGATTAATGTATTATAGGCAAACTGAAGGGCAGATGGGGTCCATGTTCCTCCAGCAATCCATTCCAGTCGCCTCACTGCCTCTTTGAAGCTGGATAGAGAATCAATGCGGGGATCATTCAACTGAATAGCCTCAAATGTGCCCTCATGACTGTACTGGACAACTCCAACTCGAGCACCTATAGAGAAATTTGCAAATATATTAGCAAATAAGCTCCTGATCAACATATATACCATAAATATATATACCATGGGCAGCACAGTGGCTTGAAGGTTAGCACTGTGGCCTTTGCAGCGCTAGGTTACAGGTTCAAATCTCAGCCAGGGTACTTTCTGCATGGAGTTTGCAGGTTCTACATTTGCAAAGGTTTCCTCCCACTTTCCAAAAGCATGCAGTTAGGTTAATTGGCTTCCCCCAAATAGACCCTAGACTGTAATAATGACATACGACTATGGTAGTGACATTAGATTTTCAGCCCCTTTGAGGAATAGCTAGTGACATGACTATGGACTGTATAATATGTCAGTGCTATAAAAATACTGGATAATATTAATATAATTTGTCCTTCCAAACACAGAACGTATTCTGTTTCATAAACAAGAGCTTTTAAGGAAGGACTTCAGCTTGCAGTAACTTTGTGTTTAACTGATTTATGAATGGCATACATGGCATCTTGCAAGTCAAAGTGAATACAAAAGCAACTTTATTGTCAGAAGCAATGTGTAATAACTCAAATGCAATCAAGTTATATCCATGTACACAAGGATTTATCAGAGGTCAGTTACACAGTAATAGATACCTCCATGGTTGAATTCCACTTTAGGTTTTCACCCAGCAGCCACAAGTGAATAATGAAGTAAATAAACACATATGACAGCCGTATGCATGGCTTTCATAAAAGGCTGTCAAAGCCCAGGATCTCAAGACGGCAGAGGCTTAATTGCAGCTTTCTGTTCACCCTAAGACAACTGCTTTGATCATTTTACCCTTAGGATAGCTCTGATCAGTCATCTTCTGGCCTTCTTAGATGCACCTCTGTGCTATGATTATTATTATGTCATTCAGATTTAGACTAGCCAATGCCAACATACAATTCTTCCTGGGTTTTAATTTGTTCTTACAGAAAAGGCATCAAAGAGAATAAAAACAAACATATCCTGAGTCCTTGAAAAACAAATGAACCAACAAAAGGTAATTATAGATCAAGTTAGCTTTTAAAGCATATACTGTGTGCTTGAACGCTCAGGACAATTTAAAAAAATCTATAGTTTAACATCTGCAAGCTATTATATAATCCTCCTAATTACTTCCAGGTTTCTAGAACAAAGATGTGTCATCTGGAGTTTCCTGTTCAATTAGGATAGGGAAGGCCTAATGCTGAACACAATACAGCTGGGCTGTTCTGGGAGAGATTTAAATTCCACCACCACCCCCTGACCCTGATATTTAACCCACAGGGCATTGGTGCTGCATAAAAGAACAGATTAAATTGTGGTGAACAACAAAAAGGAACTATTGCAGCCAAAGCTGTATTTTTTAATATTGGGATTGGCGGGCCATTTTAAAAAAAAAAAATATTTAAAAATTTAACGCTGAAGGTTTTTAAAAAAAAATAAATTATTAAATTAATACATTTTCAAATATACTATTTGAGCAAGTGACGATCTTAGACTAATGTATTTAAAGTAAAGTACCTATATCAGAATTTGGATCTTTGGCAAAGGATCCCAGTCTGCTCACAACATTGATGACAAAGTTCTTCTCAAGAGTAAAGTTGGTGTAGCCAATACTTTCAGAGCTGTCAATAATGAAAACAATGTCCAGAGCACCACAGCGCTTTTCACAGTCTAAAAAAGGGACAAGAATAATACAGTTTATATAATGGCTAATAAAACATTAAATGTACTTATATTTAGACAAATATTTTGGATATAGTGGGTAAGCATTGGAAGCTTTGTCATCTGTTTTATGTTGATACTGGATACTGGATTTTCCATTATTAATCTCTTCTAATTGAGGTCCATCTTAAGCAGCCTACTAGTTGAAGTGAGGTTGCTTCAAAAAAATGGATGTTCTTACCTGGGGGACCCAAATTTACAATTTTCAGATAAAAATTCATCCAGACCCAAATTCACCCTTTTCAGACTGGTTGGATGGTTAAAGCCCATCTTAATGTAAACTAATTAAAGCTTGTCTCTACTCAAGACACGTTTTAATTAGTTCTCATTGTGATAGCTTTACCCATCCAATGAATTTTGAGGGACATGACAGTGCCCCTTTATCAAGGTTTGGATAATCCAGACATTTCCTGGAAGGATTAATTAGTCTGACTCTCATTAGGGGCTAACTAATTCAAGAAGAATATTTGCCACTGGGACACCGTTCCCATATACTCTCAATATAAACTATTTGAAGCTTATTTGGACTCATATTGGTTATTATTGGTTTACAGGACATTTTAGAACTTTTACTTAAGGATTTTTTGGTGTTTCTTTACTTGCTGGGGAGATATTTTCTCATTGGTGTAATACTGTTAAAAAGCAAAGGAAATTTCCAAAAAGTTGATGACACTACTTTTTACCTTTATTATCAGAATAGGTGTCCCCATTGGATGATCCACCCTCTCCTGTTTTGACAAGTGGCATTCCTTCGAATTTCTTTTCCCTTTTTGTCCAGGTCACCAACCCCAAACTGAATCTCCCCAGTGAGGATAAGGAAAACCCACTATATTCAAAACTTCAAATGATGAATATTTTAAAGCTTACGTTTACATTACTAAACTTTACATTTGATAAAGATTTTACATTGAATTTGTCACCTGGTTTGACTAAAATATTGATTGATTTTTGTTTAAGAATCTTCAGGCCCTGTTAATATGTGCTCATTACCACAATGCATAAGAATGAACCTGCTCTTTGCTCTATTCTTAGATATAGTTATATAGTCAATTAGATTGAAAAAAGACATAAATCCATCAAATTCAACCACTGGGGAAATAAACATATCCCAAACACGCTATGGACAAGAACATAAATAAAGAAAATTTAAACATGAGCCTACACATTTCTGTAATAGTAAACTAAAGTAACTGAAAGTATACTGTATATTTTAATAAACAAGTAATAAAAATCTGTAATTGATTGTCCTGTTCACCAGGAATATGTGTAATAAATAATCACAATGAAAAAAATGCAGTTTTATAAATAATGCAAGAACTAACCACAACATCCGCAAGTCTCTCGTACATATGTCATGACATCACATTCCTGTGTAATAATAAAAACAAATCATCCAATTGAATTCAGGTAATACAGTTGTTAAGCTTTACTTTAATACAATATATTTTCTAACTAATAAAATATTTAATGTATATAAGCTGCAAAAGCATGTTGTGATAACAATGACAATTTATTTAGCAATTGTTAAACAATTTATTTTAATTAAATAATTTTATTATGAAACCGTAGACTACTCACAGTCAAGGTGGGGTCACCTGGAGGTCCAATGTCCCCCTAAACATATAAAAACATAAAAAAATATCACATAATGTCAGTGGTACATAATTCCAGCTATCAATATTAACTAGATTACATAAATGGCCTTTCAATGAATATAAGCATTCTTGACTATATGGGAAGGGAGGGAGTTTGGTTCTTGTGTCTGTAAATCTCTAAAGGTGGCCTAGAAAGATTTAAACTGTATATCAGTGAGTGTGCAAAAAAAGTCCAGAATTGAAAAGCTGTTCTAAAGAGGTGTGCCAACATTTTGTCGACAATGCTCTGATTCTAGAAAGATTGTTCTCCCAGGAATTTATGATGGCTTTTATTGAGGATTTCTCAAGCCCATATGGACATGTGTACATTTGAAGTAAGCATAATTAAAGAGTATATCCAGCTAAACATTTTTTAAGTTTTGGGAGAAGGAAAAGTGAGTTGTCCCCAACTAAGATGTCCCCATCGCTCTGATGACAACACAAAACACAGGTTTTTCCCTAACTTTCTGACAATGGTTGCCAGGACAAATAAAAAAGGCAAATCTCCCCAACAGGGTAGACAGACAGCAAAAATAAGTTGACGGTTACTTTAAAGTTGGAAAACAAAGAATGCACATATATACCTCGCCTCCAGGTTCACCAGATGGCCCTCGGGGGCCAGGCTCTCCTCCAGGTCCTTTGTCACCCTATAGAAAAAAAAGATAGTTTACTATATATGTTACTGTATTTCATAAGTAATTGCCACGTTATAACCAACTTAGATGAAGTCACTGCAGTAACCAAATACAACCCTGATCATGTCTTCTGTTTAATTTGGCTACTTACAAGCTCTCCTTTCACTCCTTTAGGTCCAGATGATCCTTTTTGCCCAAAGTCCCCACGTCCTCCCTGTGATAAGATTAAAGAGCAGCCAATGACATGACATGAAAGGAAACATCAGTAAATAAACACCATAGAACTAGTCTACATCAATGTGCACATCATCCAACAAATGTTTCTTACAAAAAAACAATATCAATACTAAACAGTCCAAACAGTAAAAGATGATGGCTGCTTTGGGTAGATGTTCTTTAAAAACTAGTTAGCAGCCATACATTCATGGACTTGTTGGAAGACCTTTTAGAATTAAGCTTCATTAATAGATTTTTTTTTGTCTTCCAGAACACAAAAAAGGAAATCATGTCTGGCCTAAAATGAATAAAATCATAGAATGTCTCACCTGAGGTCCTGGTGGTCCTTTATCTCCTTTATCACCCTAGATTAAAAAGAAAAATGTAGTTTACTGTAAAATTAAGATTTACTATTTTATGTGAAATAAATATTCAAGTATATAAGGCTTTGGTAACAATATGACCATTAATGAATAGATACACCACATAGATATACCCACTCACACAATGGTAGATTTAGATTTCAGAAGTCCATATGCAGAACACCAGCCATTAAGTAGCCAACTACGGCAACGTGGGCAGAATTCCACTTTTTTTAAAAGAATTGGTATACCCTCACCATACCCTCAACATATGGTGGATTCTGCATTAGGCTATATGACAGACATTAATCTAGTGATATTATAAATGACATAGTAAATAATTAATGTTTGCAACAACATCTCAGCAGCATGCATCCACATTCATATTTTTTTAATCGCTACAATCATCACAACAGCCAATCACACAGGGTGATTTTTTTACTTTTGATTTTTTGAGATCTATTAATCTCAAAGCATTAGTTGTATTGTGATGGGTGAATACATGACTGTTTCCAAAGTAATTTCTCCCATATGAAGATGTGATGAATGGCATTGGTACCAGACAAATATCCATGACACCTATTTTCTTTCTACAACCAACAGAGAGCAAAGACTGAATGGAGGGAAGCCTGAATATATCTGCATATGCTCAAAGTAGGCTATAGAAATGTTGGTAGTCATGTCCAAAATTGCAAAGAATAAGACAAAGAGCACATGATGACTATGAGTACCCTTTTTAAAAAATGTTTGTTGTTAAAAAATGATGTGACAGAAACATCTTATGGTGGCTGTGTATGGTTTTTGAACCTGCTAAACTAAATAAACTAAATCATTAACAACTTTAAATGCTCTTCTGAATGTATATACTCATAACAAATATGATTTTGTGTTTCTACTTACTGGAGGTCCTCGTGGTCCTGGGTAGCTGATACCAGGTCTTCCTCTGTCTCCCTAAAAAAAAAACGGTATTGCATTAACACATTACTTAGACAAAGAATAAGAGAATGTTTATCTGGCTGCTTTTGTGGAGTATGAAGGCTTTTATTTACACATGCACTTTATTAGGGTTTTTGCCTTCTTGTATTATTCCTGTTTGTTTTGTTTTATTCCTTCTTTTTTTATTTGATGGACATTTGTTACATCTTTTTATAACCGGTCTGCATATATTTTCTTTTTAGGTAATAAGCAGAATGTTGTACAGTGGTGACGGCTGTGAATGAAGTATATTTAGACTGCGCTAAAACTTTTTATGCAATCCCTTAGACATAGCTAATGTGATAATAAAATTTAGTGATTTATAAATCTTGAATACTAACTTTTACTCTATGATCAATAACTCAAAAGGTAATAAACAATGTATCTCCAGGTTAAAAAATATGAAGATTTCTGCATCTCTGATGGAAAATTATTTGGGTCTCTTGGTAGACAACAGACTTTATAGATCTTTGTCACCATCTGCAGTTTCTAAAGCTAGCAAGATACTTTCTTTTAATTTAAAGAAGAACAGCCTCAAGACATAATTCTGCCCCAAGATGTGACATTACTCAACCTAAATGTGCTGTTCGGTTTTGTCCACCAGTTTACAGAGCAACTGTCAGTGAATTGTACAGAAATGGGCAAGTAAACTAATTTAGAAAACAGAAAACCTCAACTATGAGATCTGTGTCTAGGTATGTTTAACATTTTTACTTTATTTTTTTTTTGTTAAGTTCAAAAAATTTCTGCCTTTCACAATGTCTCAATATAATGGGAAAATGAAAGACTGTCAATCTGCCCATGATATAGGTAAACAGTGAGAAAAAAATGGGCAAAATTAATAGGAGTTAAAGTGGGATCCAAACTGCAATAAAGATCTTTACATAAAGTTCATTAAATACACATATCTACCTTAGGTCCTGGTGCTCCTGGGTTTCCTCTTTCACCCATGTCCCCTGCGTCTCCACGAGAGCCCTGCAAAAGAAACAAATAATGACGTTACCATTTAACTACAGGTAAAAGTATATACTAGTTTAGGGCTTGTTCACAATGGGAACAGCAGTTGCCAGGCAGATGGCGGAGTGGAACCCCAACTATCATGCTTATTTGCCATGAGTGAGCATTTGAGTTGTTTGGACGGTTGGTTATTAGGCGGTAGTAAACCATCTTTCTACTAAGCCTCCAATTCCCTATTGTTGGCTGCAGGTAAAACACTGCAAAGAGAACCTAAACTGCAGGCATGGTTTATGGGAATGAGGAAGTGGTAACTGCCAGTGTAAACATGAATATATGAAAACATAGTTTGGGGTAGAAACCAGTGACTATGTAGGGGTAGAAGAAGTGAAAATAACAAAAAAAAAAAAAATTGATGTTAGTGTAGCGACCTTTTAACACTTGCTACCAAAAGAATAAGGTTAGCCATGCGCAGCCACCCCTATTTAATTGGTATGCAGTTATTAGTATCAGCCACAGTGTTTGACAACCACTTTGTTTTGTGGTTGAATTGTCAGAAGCACTTTTTAGGAGATGTACCATGACAGTTTGCAATGTATGCACAAGTGTAGTTGCGGCTACAGTAGAACACTGCAGTGCATTGCAAGTTCCTTAGTTTAACTACATAGTCAGCATTATTTTGGAAGTGAGTGAATTTTTATTGAACCTACCAAATTCACATATAATCCTTTCAGCTAGTAGTGAACATTTCCACACAGGGAGTAATAAAATAATGAATTCAATTTATTTTCCTGAATGGCATGATTCCTCATAGTTAAGATAGATGTATGTGCTAATATTCTGGCAAATATTAAGTTTGACAATCAGTGACTTTTTAGATTTGATTCAAACCACCACTAGGCGTCATTAATTTAGAGAAATAAAGAGACAGCGTGTAAGAAATTACTTTATCCCTCTTTAGGCCCTTAGGTGG
This sequence comes from Pyxicephalus adspersus, assembly GCF_032062135.1. Classification (NCBI taxonomy): domain Eukaryota; kingdom Metazoa; phylum Chordata; class Amphibia; order Anura; family Pyxicephalidae; genus Pyxicephalus; species Pyxicephalus adspersus. The sequence continues at coordinate 53,018,387 of NC_092864.1, read as the reverse complement.
ATTACCATTTGCACATGATTGCTGTGTTACCATGGGACAGAGCACATAATTGCACAGACCTTACTAGAAATAAAGTAACACACAAAACACACTTACATTTCTGCCAGGTACGCCGGGAGGTCCCTGTGCTCCCCTTGGTCCAGGAGCTCCACGATCACCCTTCAAAGACAGAGCTGTGTTAGTTTACAATCACCACTAATGTGTTCAGCACTGCTGTAGATTTTTACAGGACATTATTATATTTCTGTTTATCAATGTCCACATTTTGGGGGCATTTGTGGATGTAGGTTATTAATTTACTATTAGGGTCTATTCACAACATAAAACAGTGCAATATAAATCACCCATGAATGTGCTGTAAATGCAACTTAATACACACAGGTCTTGTTTTCTTTTTTTTTTTTTAAACTGCATATTACTGCACTACACCTCACAAAGCATGTATGGTATTGTGCATTGGAGTGCACTGTGTAGGTTGCTATTAACAATGAATACCGATACTCTCCAACATACATATGGCATAAAAATGGTTCTATAGCTACAGAACTCTGTAAACAGGCTTTTTTACCAAAACACATATATATTCTTAAAAAAATTCAAAATAAGCCTAGACCTTGGCTTATAAAACTAGAAAACTGCATTCTCCTTTCATATTACAAAGCCTGTATTTTTCTGAATATCTATACATATTATATCAATATGTTATATCCTAATATTGTAACTGACTTTTTAAGACTATAGGTATATTCGTCTGTTTTACTAGATTACTCTGTATCCTATTAGTCACATAATAGTGATGTAAAATGCAACAGCTTGGCTTGACAGCACAGAACTTTTATTCTATTAATATATGATTGTGTGGGGTGCACATTAAGGTTGAGAGCTAGAAATAACAATTAACATTACCATAAGTATTGTGATATTACAAACATATGGGTAAAAAATAAATATAAAAGTAGGTTTCTCAGTAGTAAAGTCCATAAATATACCCTGGGGCAGGTTACTCATAGATATTTGGCAGTATTTATATCTACCTTTCCTCCTTTAATGCCAGCTTCTCCACCAAGTCCTCGTGGACCCTCTGAACCAGGATCTCCCTACAACCAAAAATGCATTATAAGAATACATCCACCACAGTCAGTTTAATAGTTTATTGCTGCTATTTTCTTATTTATTTAACTATTTTATTCACCTTCTCGCCTTTAGGTCCATCAGTGCCAGCACTTCCTTTGGTTCCGGGATCTCCTCTACGACCCTAGACAAAAACATGGAATGAGTAAAAGCTTAAAGTAGCAAGAGATCTTGCTGAAGCAGAAACCATACAGAAAGATTAAAGAATGGCTAGGGAGCCACAATATGCTGCAAGTGTGAGTGGTATCCATACAGACATGGAAGAGGGACATTGAGTAGTAAGTAGCAATAAAAAGTAAAATATTTTTCTTACTGGCTCTCCCTTTGGCCCTCCTGTCCCAGGTCCTCCTTTATTTCCTTTTATACCTGGTCCTCCAGGAGCCCCAGCATTTCCAGGCAGACCCTGAAAGATAGATATCATTTAATTTATGTTAAATCAGTAAATACTTCATATTTTTAAAAGGCCATAATTCAAAGAACATTATTTATTTAAATTATGCATATAAATGTAATATCAAGAAAACTACAGCTCTGTAGTATTTATGTCACCCAGATTCCATCTACTGTGAAGCGCAAAATGTATTTGTCAGCATGTTAAATATAAGACAACTAACATGACCACTCTTTCCATGATACAACAGGGATTATCTTCTCTGCTCTATGGGGGATGTCTTGTCAGTGAGTATGATGTAGATGATGAAGAGGAGGCAATTAAGATGACCATGATCTTTTCCCATTATAGAACAGGATGTACCTTCTCTGCCTTGTGGGGCTGTCTTGTCAAAAAGTATGATGTAGATGAGATGAGAAGCCATCTAAGAGGACCTTGATCTTTTCCCATGATACAAGAGGGGTTTACCTATTCTGCACTGTTGGGGTTGCCTTGTCAATTAATATGATGTGGATGATGATGAGGAGCCAACTAAGATGATCATGATCTTTTCCCATTATAGAACAGGATGTACCTTCTCTGCTATGTGAGGCTGTCTTGTCAATGAGTATGATGTAGATGAGATGAGGAGATATCTAAGAGGACCTTGATCTTTTCCAATGATACAAGAGGGGTTTACCTATTCTTCACTGTTGGGGTTGCCTTGTCAATTAATATGATGTGGATGATGATGAGGAGCCAACTAAGATGACCATGATCTTTTCTAATTTAAGAACAGGAGTTTACCTTCTCTGCTCTGTGGGGGCTGTCTTGTCAAAGATAATAATTTAGAAGACGATGAGGATCTACTGGTAGATCACGATCCACCTGTTGGCACCCCTGATGTAGATGAAGATGAGGAGCCAACTAAGATGACCATGATCTTTTCCAATGATACAACAGGGGTTTACCTGATCTGTTCTGTGGGGGCTGTCTTATCTATTATTATGATGTAGATGAAGATGAGGAGCTAACTAAGAAAATTATGATTTTTTCCCCATGATACAATAGGTAGTTAGCAGCTCGGTTGGGACTGTCTTGTCAATTAGTATAATGAACATAATGAAGAGGGGGTCAGGTGCTAAAGTTACATTTAACATATTTTCCTTAAATACAGCCTTAATTTATACAACTTTAAAAGAAGAGAATGGAGTAATTTTTTAAGCCTACTCCAAAAGAACTAAAATAAAAAGGGTAAGTATTAGGTGGATCAAAAAAATTATACAATATTTTCATATCAATTTACCTTATCTCCCTTCTCTCCGAATGGCCCTATTGGTCCACTACGTCCAGGTCTTCCAGGATCACCCTGATAAAAGAATACAATTAAATTGATAACACAGATCACATCCTATAGCAGAATAACTACATTAAATGGTGTTTAGTGCTGCCTACATCACCAGAGCTGCCTTTGCTCATTTTAAAAATTACAGACTCTTGGGTAGTAACTTAACAAATGTGTATGACTGTAGTTTTAACTTTTCTCGTTTCACGGACTCCATGCTTGCCCTGTGTGGCTTACTAGTTAGTGGCTATAATATTAAGTCAAGATCAGTAAATTTGCCCAGAAACTTTTTACAAACAAGTCAACAAAGACAGTTCCTTATATCTATCTCAGAAGTTACTTTTAGGTACTAAAGAGATTATTTAAGCTAAGAATGCATTGGGGACAGTGAAATGCCAATCAACCTTCTAAATTGTTACTATTATTTTAGTTATAAGTATTATTATTGGTGCTTTGAATTTGGTGGTGTTTTGTAATGGCAAGGTAATTGGCAAGGTTCAGTAAATTGTCTCTGCCATTATATATAATACACCTTCAATATATATGTTATAAATAAAAGCTCTCGCTAGTGAAAAATGTTTGAATAGCGCCTCTATCTTTTGCTTTGTTCTGCTAAATCTAGTTAGCACACAAATGAGAACTGTCATGTTATTTTTTTATTGCAGGACTTGCAGGTTTTGTCCAAATCCACCTTTGAGAGTAGCCTTATCATTTAGTCAATACAAACAATAACCAGCAACCTATATTGACATTGTTTTAAATGTCAGCTTTGTCGGCCAATTGCATTATATGTGTTTTGTCATCTGTGTCAAAATACTTTATTGGTCAGGTACGGCCATTCTAACTCTGAATAATTCTGTACCAAATTAAACATTTTGCAGTTATTCTTGATTTACAACTCATCAATGGAAATGTGTGGTCTTTTTGCATAAAGGATTGCAGAAATCTTATACACTTCCTAAAAGCAGCCATTCTTTTAGGGAGCAGCCATTCTCAACCAAGATTCTGTGGAACCCTACAGTTCTTCCAAAGATTACTTGCAGTTCCTTGAGATTCTCCTAAAGGAATTCTCATCTGATGCCTGTCTAGTTCTGGAACCAACTACATTTGGCAAAGCAAGTAGCATGACTCCAGTGATCCTTTTTGCTGTCTGTAAAGGTGCCGTCCTGACCACCACTTTTTGAGGACAAGCATTCTTCCCACTGATCTCCAATAACCTATTTTACCTGGCGTTTCCTAAGGCCTGAAAATTTATATTAAGGTTACCTCTAGCATGAAAATGTTAAAAAATGCTGCTCTGTATTCCTATCCTAAGATCAGTTGAACAATTTTATATGAGATTAAAAGTTCCACACTTTCTCCTAATTTACAGCCTATCTCCCTGAAAAAGAGTGTTCCCTGATCATAAAAAAAATAAGACATTTGCTAAAGATGATGTGTAAATTGATGGAAGCTGCCATAATTAAATTCTTTGGTGGCAAACCTTTTGTCCAGGGTCGCCATCCTCTCCTCTATCTCCAGCATCTCCAGCATAACCAGCAGGACCCTAAAAAATAGATAATATGAAGCATTTTTGGCAACATTTATAGGTATGTAAGGTATCTAAGTACAACATATATTTAAAAGTTAAAAGAAATGTTAGTATTATAGATTTATTGTATAATAAATCACCAGGCCTCCACATTTTGTAGTATCTTTAGCCAACACCAACAGGGAATTAATATCATAAAAATTGCCCCCATGCCTCCAAATTAATCAAAAAATGTGCTTTTCTAAATTCCAAATGTAACATTATTTAAGGTCGTAATTCTACTTTGAAAATACAACTCATTTTTTTAAATTTGTATCAGTGCCATTAATGATTAGCATACGTATTCTGAACAATAATATTCTGAGCACATTGCATAGCCACTGATATTCACTTGACAATTGCTATGCGAATATCTAATTTTTTATTACAGAATAAAATATTTTCAAGAACTGATAACTAACTGGGCTATATGTGCCCCTTTTAGCTGTGCATATCTATATAGGTAATAATGATAAACTATACTACAATGAATTATTTGAACTTTATAGCAATAACCATTTTATAATATTATATATAAATTGCTTTTCTTACCATTGAATATTATTTTATAAAAAAGAAAGAATACAATAATTGAAATTGGGGTGTTGTGAACATTGGTTGCATGCCCCATCAATTGGCATGCATAGTCAGAAATGCCTTAGTGATTCTTGAACTGAAAGGATTCTTCTTTTTATATCCAAACAGTGACGTCTAGTAATCAAGTCTGACTGAGTGCAATAACAAGAGGAAGCAAGGGCATATGTGAAATCTACGTGTTTGTTAAGTACAACTGCCTGTAGCTCAGGATACTGAACTCTGGTTAACTATAATGCATAAATACTGAATCATCTCACTGTCTATTTGATTTGCAAAGTTTTAACTGGCCTGCCTCTCCAACATGCAAAATGCATAGATGGTTGCATGATGCTTTTCATAGTGACATCTCTTAACCAACCCTTCACTCTGTTACCCCTAGGGGGTGAGAAAAAAAAAGGCAAAAACAGTTCATATATTCAGAGCTCAATGTATCTTAATGAGACTCGTAGCTCTAGAAAAAGGCTAATCAACAGCTTTTGGTATATATGACCCATAGCCAACCATACCTTATCTCCAGGATCTCCTTTACATCCGGGAGCCCCGATTCGACCCGATCTGCCCTAAAAAATATAGATATATGGAGTTAAGACATCATCAAGAATATTAGTAATAATGCATTCAATTACATTGCTTTTACCATGCAGTGAAGATAGAAATGTGTCCTTACCTTCTGTCCATCTGTTCCATTTCTTCCAGGCAGCCCAGCTGATCCCTGCCATTGGAACAAAAGAGTGAATACAGCACACAATTCAAGCTCTAAGCACTTCAGACACACACATCTCTCAAATGGCTTACCTTTCTTCCATCTGCTCCAAAATCTCCCTGTGAACAAAAGGGGAAGACGGTTATAGGTGGCCAACCACTAATTCTTTATCAAACATGATAGAAAAAATGATTTATAGTTACCTTTTCACCTTTCAAACCTGGAACACCCTAAAAGAGAAGAAAACATTTGTTATATAAAGAAACTTCCAATAAGAACAGTACACGTGTCCTATTGGCCATAAATGTAGTTGTTGTGATCTTCAAACCTTAGGTCCAGGATATCCAATTGGTCCCTCAATTCCAGGGTCTCCCTAAAAAACAAGAAAAGATGTAAGCACAAAGAGTCAAATTTAAACGGGTGAGATTTAAGGCATCAATGTCTATAAATAAATGACCGACCTGCCTTCCTTTGGGTCCAGCGTCTCCAGGTTCACCTGCATTACCTTTAGCACCCTAGAGAATATAGGAAATAAAGATCAGGTAAAAAAATAAAGGACAAATTGATGATGATTTTAAATGGTTTATTAGTTTAAGATAGGCTTTCTTTGAACTTTAGTCCCAATCCTGAAAAGTTGACCTATAATATTTATGTAACCTAATCCAGTCTCTTTTAAGGGGGATGTTAAAACTGTATTAGGTAAATCAAGGCTACTGCCACTATGGGTATGGGTTTGGGTTGACAGCCATAGGAGATAGGGATTAATTACCACAACCCCAGAGGTCATGTGTCCATACACACAACTGAGTAATGACGTACACACTAAGCTGCTTGGAGCATGTAATTACTTTAGCACAACTACTACTGATAGCATGTACTATTGGAGGTAGCATGGTATATATCTCAAATATCTCAAATCCTCCTGAAGTTCACTTGCTGCAGGTGGACAAATGAGGGAAATAAAACAGTTTGGTTCTGCCCCCACCAACTAACGCCATAGGCACTGGCCGACAGATGCCAGTGTAGTTAGGTCCCTACATTTAAAACCATAAAAGACATGAAGGACAAAGTATGCTATTTGTGTTCGGGTAGTGATCACTATTTGTCAGGAAGTACCTGTAAGACCTCTAGAAAAGAGCTCCTATGATCCTTATAACTACAGGTCATGTTGCCAAACCTAGACGAAGCATTATCACCAGAATGTGCAAATGAATAAAAGATACTGTACTGGACTGCATAAACAATGGTAATACAATTTAAAGTGTTGATTTTGAAACTTAATAGGGATTTTTATTATCTGATTATTATTATCTGAGTTTGAACAAGGGGAAAGGTATACCAGTTACCTTTTGTCCTCTCTGTCCATCTACACCAGGGGGTCCTTGAATCTCCAGGCAGCTCAGTTTATAACACTGAAAAAACACAGTAGTATGTGTCAATAAATATACAACACAGGCAATGAGAAAAAAACATCTATTTCACCCAGCATCAACATTGGTAAGTTGTACACATACATTACAGTTTTATTTTATTTTACATTCCCATATAATTATAGTGTATGTAAGCATAAGTCAATGACCGCTGCACAATGAAGAATAATAAGTTTTCAGATGGAATTGTTCACTTGGAACATTTTGTTGCAATCATTGTTACCCTGTATGCAATATGAATGATTCTTGATAGTCAGAGTTTAAAAAAATTGATTGTAAAATGTTATACTAAAATTGTATTAACATGAATTTACTTACCTCTCCATAAGCCTCATGTTTCTGTAGGGAAGATACAAAGATAAAGTTACAATTTATTTACAAAAGGTCACTTGCAATATTATGATTAATAATAAAAATATAGTGAAATACTGCACATATTTGGAATAGTCTTCCATGACCTTGGTGATAATTGCTGTTTGTTGTATTCTATGGGATATAGATTTAAATGTTTTATTGATTAGGCCTATGCTATAGTTTTGACCTGTAATAAACGGTGTATTCAAGTTTAATATAAAGTTGCTTTATCTTGTGAAAGCTGTATTTAGTTTGAGTTCTCTCTAAATATATTATGTTTATAGTCATATCTACATCGAAAGATCACCCTGCCATATCATACTAGGGCACTTTTCAAGGATCAGGGTACCAAATTAAAACTTTTGAAAAAGTACCCTAATATGTTATGGTGGGATAGCACTTATTCTATGACACCTATGGAGGATCTCCTCTAATTTTTTTATGTTTCCTGATTGCAAATGGTGAAACACATTGATAAGTGAGGAGAGTTTTCAATTTTCAAGATAACATTTGCCTATGTTAATGTTTATTTCCATCCAATGATACAATGAACAATAAAAGTCCTTACTTTATTTTTAAAGGTATGTACTCTCTTTTACCATATATAATAGTGATGTGAAAAGAGTGAAATTATTTTTATTATGTTATATTTATATTATGTTATATCATTTCATAGATTTTTTTGTAGCATTCCAAATGTCATATATTTGTATGACAAATATACTTATCTATAAAGTCCCATATGCCGGTTGGCAATCTAGAAGACATTTTTAGGAATTTTATAGGGATGTGATACATATTGTCTGTTGGGTCTATGTATATACTATATTGTGCATTGTAATAAATACAGCAGTGAAGATTAGCACATTCAAGGGTCATAAGGGTCTTTACCAAAGCATGTTTTTAAATTGGTTTTAGGTTGGATTGTGTAGTGTCTATGCTGTGTTTTAACTAAAATAAATAAAGGATAGATTGTTATTGCATAGATAGGTTGATCATAACTGCCAAATTGGCTAATTTGTGCACACAGATACATGCACCAAACTACAAGGTTCCTTGTGAGTGTAGCAAGAGTGAAATGGTCATTTATTCTGAAGTTGTTGAAGACCCTTACAATGAATCTTACATGTTAACTATAAACAATATTATTTTCCTAGTTACAAGCTCTATCCTACAACATACAGACCTATATTAAGTAACCTAGTTGAAAGAATAAAGATGCTAACCATCCCAGGAATTTGACTTACAATTAGCCTAATGCCATTCCCTCTACATTAGTACTCGGCATAAGAGAGGAGGAGCAGCCTTGGGAACCAATCAAGTGAGCTAAAATGCAAATGTGATGACTAGGGATATGGTAAAAATTGATGACAGTAGAATGAGCAGAAAGATTATCTAGTTAGTCTGCTAATGGTCCTTCATTGTCCAATAGATTGCAGGTGGGTGGCAGATGTAATATAGTCTTCTTCCGGGGTGTACTGTGTGACGAGGCTGTGTACACCTCAGAACCCGGTCACGCGATGGGAGGAAATATAAATCTATTGTCAGGTATAAAATTTCTCATTTATTTTAGATGTATCTATGTATATGTAGTTAGCCTAAAGTTCAGTTTTGTGAAAAATAATCTCTAACTATAAGTTTACCAGGTTTTACAGGATGCACAGTGACAATGATACTCTATGAAGTTGCATTACAAGTACATTTTTACCATCTGATTTATGCCATTTAACTTACCATAACCTGAATAATTTTGTCAATGGTTCTCTCATCAATTTCAGTTTGGTCATTAGGATTGGTCACTGTATATGCGTTCCTGAACAGCTCGTAAGGCTGGCTTGCAATCTCTCTGAGGCCAGACTCATAGACGTCACGGCTTGCAGCTACTGAGAACAGCTTGATACCTTTAGACTGGGCTGCTTCGACCTGCGCCTTCACTCCGCCACATGGGTTCCCTGTCACATGACCATCTGTGATCACCACTGCAAAATTCACAACATCTTGACCTTGGCTAGCCTGATTTCTTATTGCAGCATCAATTAGTGATGTCATATTGGAGATGGCACAATCGGTGAAGGTACCCCGCCCAATGTACTGGACTCCACGCAGCTTTGTAATGTATTCCCTCTGATCGGTAGTAAGTTGGCTGTAGATTTTGACCTCATCAGAATAATGCAGGCCTCCGTACTGCCAGTTTAGAAGGATCTGGTCCCGGTAGGCAGCATTCTCTAACTTTGAAATGAAAGTTGGAATAAAGCGCTTCATATGGTCCAACAAGCTCTGAATTGGGGCAGTCTGTAGAATAATACTCTCAGATGTGTCAATGATGAAGAATACATTGACTGGACAGTTAGTTTTATCTGTAAGAAAATGATCAAAGAATATCATATGAGTATAAAAACCTTGTTGTCTGGGCAAATATGTTAGGGAGGATGTAAAATAAATAGCCATTAGGATCTTTACTGGTGTTCTGTTCATTAGGATTCCTCTGTTGCTGGAATTATATATTCACATAGAATATAGTACTATATTCTATTTAACTACAGTAAATAGTAGTAAAAAGGATCATATGAATTAGTTTATAATTAATTAGTATAAGTATAGATTATATGTATGTGGTTGAGTAAATGAGTTTGTAAACTATCAGGCAATCTTTCTACAAATATAAAACCTTGTATATACCATGAGGTAAGCAAGTCATGTTTACAAACCCAGTGTCAGTCTCCTAATGTGTGTAACAAGTAATATGTAGGATAAAAAGAAGTAACATAAGTAATAAATTAATAAATATATTCTACATGACTATGTAATTGCTCCTTAGGCTTTTTTAAATAAAACCAAACTTTATGTTTCAGTGCCACACCTATAACTGGGTTGTTTCTGTCACATTTCTGGGTGTTTCTGTGCTTCTGTTGCATTTTTCATTATATAAAACAAATTTAAATTCTGCAGATGGAGTTCAGCCTCCTCTCAATGATATTTAGGTCATGTAATTGCAGAGATTTTGCTACTCATCCAAGCAGCTTTATCAGCTCCAATGATTGTCAGGAACGTACCCCTGCATTTATAGCCATATATATGAAGATATGAATAATCAAATAACCATGGTAGAGATGTATCGATGGCATTATATGGGGGACATATGGTGTTGAGGGCCCCCTGGAATCATGCTTTGAAGTTACCTTAACTTAACCTTCTTCACTTTGCCTCCTTTGAACTAGTTGTCCTTTTCTGTCTATGCATTAAAATAGATTGCACATATAAAGTTACTTGTGTTTGGGTGGTGGGTCTTTAGGATACGTTTCTGTCTCAGTGTGCCACTGGGGTCCAAAATACAGAAAAGCAATTTCTTTAAAAAAGTTTTCTTACAGTCTAGTCCACTGTTTCTGAACTAGAGTTCCTCCAGAGGTTGTAGGGGTTTCTTGAGCCATGAGCAAATTGTACCTCGGAGGTCAGTTTTACTGGTACAAAGATGTTTTTGGTTACAGGGGTGACATTCTTCCAAATGCCCAGCAATGTAAGAGGCATTCCTCCCACGGACCACCACACTAATATACTGCGAGCTGTGGATATAGTAATTGTAGCAGGGGTTCCAAGACCATAAAGTTTTTTCAAGGGATCCCCCATGTAGGTAAAATAGATTGCTCTACCCAAATACTAGATGAATATATTACTCATTGCACTCTGCTTTTCTCTATTCTGGATGGTCCTATGATTTTGAATGATCTACAATTTTTATGGAAAGACCAGTATAAATAGCCACAACCTTTCAAAGTATTTTATATTTGTTCTTTTTCTGTAGAACTGCTGCTCTCTTTTTGAATAAACCCAGTGGTTTAAACAGATAATCATTCTACCAGTTCACTGATGGCTTTTATTCATCTATAGGCTTAGTTGTAGACTTCTGCAGTGAATTTGTTTTTATGAATGATTCTAATAATCCCCAGTTTGTGATTCAATAGGTGGTGAGAATTCAAAAACAGATAATAGCCTGTGTTCCTGTTGACTTCAATGTAAAATTCACAGAATTTGTGTTCACAAAAAGCTTTTACTTTAAATGTTTTTGCCTCGAGTGTATGTTGTACCCCTCAATGAACCCCCTCTCCGTCTCCCCCTAGACAAAGGTGATCTCATTAAACAAAAATGTATGAGTCTGTAGTATGTATTCTTGTACATAAAGTTGTTGGCATAGAGACAAAGGTTCAGTATACTTATTTTGGCTTCCAAAGGTCTTATCCAGTTTCATATTGTTGATTCCAGTCTCAGTTAGCTTATATGCTTCCGAAACGTATTGATGCTAAGGAAGTCACTGGAATGGTTAGTGACGCATCTTCAAAATGACAGAGCAAGTCCACCTGGCTAACTACTACTAGCTATATCATTAAGGATGGATTCATACTTTTTTCTCCCCTAGGCCAGGAGCTTGTGTCCTCCCCCCACCCCTATAACCCCCCCCCCCCCTTTCAGAGAAATTAAGAAGGGAAGTGAACAGGATAGCTCAGTATAAGGCAGGGAGCCGAACAAATGCCACCCCTCTTTACCATGGCCACAGCCTGGGTTGGCCTTATGAGAAATTGGCCCTGTATACCATGACTATAAATAGATAAATGAGAATCATTACTGACACTCTATTAAATAATGAGTGAATAAAAAATAATCATAATAATATACAGTGTGATAGAATTCTCATTCATAGAAAACTGGACAATTTATTATTAGGCAACAGTCTTTGACGTTTCTGTAATTAACCCTGCCTTGGCACAGTCTCTCAAATCTTACTGAGAAAATCAGATTGAGAGAATGATGTCATCTGACTCCGCTGCAGGAAGGAGGAATGCATTTTCTCTTTAAAACCCTAATTTTGCTGAGTGTGAGATACACCAGGGGAAGAACCAGAGTTCTAATCCATCATTGCCTTGTTTATTCTCCTCTCCTGTAACACATGTGCAGTACAGCAGAGGCTGATTGGCTACAAGTACTAGGTCAGTGTGGTGTGTAAGGTCAATTAACCTACCATGTTTCAGATGCTCAAATATTACATCCAGTGTTTTCAAGCTTATAGTCAATCTATCAAATGATAAAGATCAATAGCAATATGGTATCAATATTATTAAATCTGAAATCTCAGGTTACCTGCACATGACTTTTGATCGCCATTTTGCGCCAAGAGGGAGCCAAATGTGATGGCAAGCAGCAAACACAGCACATGGAGCTGGGCCATGACTGCCCTGTGAAGATAAAATGGGACAATGCGCCACAATGATAATTATATATGACATTTAGATACTGATAAGGATAGATATATCAGTCACACACACCCCGATTGTAAATGTCTACACATTTTGTGTTAAAATGTATACTTTAGCCAAAAGTTTATTTTGCGCTCAGGACATATTTGGGGTTAGAACCATCATTCCTGTCTATTTTTCTTCTGGGTAAATTCACCACTCTATTTGTTGGGTGGGGAACTCCTAAGTCAGGGACTGATTTAAGAGTTGTCTGTCTAAGAAGAAATTCTTTCCTTTAAGAAATTTCCTCTTACTTCCTGTTTTGTCTTTGGCAGAGGAAGTAAAGAGAAATCCTCTAACAGGACATTATTTACTCCATCTTTGACTGAGAACAACTTTAGCTTTAGATACACTTCAACATTAGGATAATTTCCTTACTTACTGCCACTGGTGTGTAAAAACAAAACAAGGGCAGTAAATGACTCTATAGGTCTCAAGTACCTATACTATGGGGGAATGGCAAATAAATAAAATGAATAAAAAGCACAAACAACAGCAGACATTTCACTTAACAGTTCCTAAATACAAACATCAATGGCGTAACACAATAAGGGTAAAGTCAGTTGTATAACTGATCAGAAAATTGTAACAGGGCCCAGCCTTAGCCAATGTGAAATCACCATTATCAGCATGTGGGCGGGTACATTCCAATAAATTTAGGAAAATTCTATTTATCTTTTATGGATATTACACATAGTATTTAATTTTTTCAAGGGAGCACTGCTCTCGATCCCCATAAGATTCTGCCTTTTACCATGTCATACTACACCAGAAAATACAATTGTTTTCTATGGGCAGTAAACTGATGGTGATCATTGTATAATAAAAAGGACTTGAGAATGATGACTAATTTATCAGAAATGGAAATGATATATTTAAAGTTTTGTCATTGCTTGATACTCAAAAAGGCCAAAAAGACAAACATTTAGCCATTTATATCACAGTCATTTTATGACATTAACCAGGACAATTCAAACCACTCATATAATGACAAAATGCCTGTGAAGAGTTTATCGTCATTCAAAGTCAAATGTAAAAATAATCAGCACATCCATAGATTATGCATAAGTAAATGTTGACTTTATCTGAAAAGTCAAGCTTGCCCCTGCATACTCATACTTTCCTCTTCTCTCTATTGCTCAGTGAGTCCGCCCATCACACTAAAGAACCAATAGGAGGACTTGGGAGGTGAGAAGGAGAGGGGCCAAACCTGAATTGTGCAGGAAGGGAAGCATTTTACATATAGATTCTACTTCCTAGATTTTTAGATCTAGCAAGAGTTTTCACATATGGATTTTGCTGAAGATAACCTCCACTTTCAAATGCATAGATTGGTAAATAATGATACCAGTCCCTCCTCATTATAAGCAATACATGTAAATGACAAAATGGAAGGGTTTCCCACATTCAAGAACACATCATGTGTAGTATCAAATCAAATCAAAGATGTGTTTGAAAGTATTACCAGCAGAAAACTTCCTAATGACACTGGACCTCTAAAGTCTAAATCGTACCATCCAGAAAGCCTGGGTAGTAAGATGCCCAGTAACACTATGACTTTGTGACAACATACCTGAACAGGTATTCACAAACATGAAACAGAACTTTCACTAAAAAATATGAAATGTTTAAACATATTTATAACTGTTTCTAACATATTATATGACAAATGCATTTTTTTCAATACATAGTCAGGCCAGCTGTTCTGCCTTATTAGGCTCCACCAAGCTGTTTGATGTTGTGTTGAAAGTAGAACCACAAATACCAGCAGTTTAAGTCCACCTAGTTCACAGAAGTGTATTTCCCATACTTGGAAGTTCTTTGTACTGATAAGGAAAGCAAAAACCTCTCCCTAGGGTGAAGTTTAAAAGTTTATTTAGGAGATATGGTTATAAAGTAAGAAAAGTAGAGATGGACTAAAGCAACATACACAGACATTTCCATAAGTAAACCAGAGTTTGGCTTAATGTTCAAAATGAATAAAGCTGCGATACAAGACCTCCTTAATATCTTACAAAGGACAGCATATTATTGATTGTAGACACTACAAGAGACATTCATATGTTGTCTAGCAAACTTTAGCCATGTCTGTGACTTCTCAAAATCCAATCTCTAAGTAGCACAGGACAATCCAAAAAACTTTAGAACACACACAATTGCAATACGTAACTTTTCTGCAAACCATTCTACTAAAGTGAACCTGTCTCTGTTATATAAGTTAGTCTGAGACTTATATGAACCTATAGGCACCTATTAGCAATATTATTAATATAAGCAATATTATTTTTCAAAGTTTGTAAACTGTTTCTTAGACTAGGCAGACACAGATTACAAGTGTAATTAATTAATTAGCATTATGCTATATACCATAATAAAGAGACAATGCAATATACAGGCTTTAGGAAAGAAAAAAGCAACAGCAAATAAATAAATAAATAAATAAATATAAACAGTATATTAATATAGTTATCACTGGTGTATCAGTATTGTACATCAACCAAAGAGAAGACAAACATAAAGGAAACAGCAGTGTGATTATCACTCCTTTTTAGCTGATTCCCAGCACTGCATTCATACTTTTGTCAGAGAATAAAAAAACAACTTTAATATATTTGTAAGATACATAGACACTTACCTAATAGGTGGTAAAGCAACTACAAGTTTTCTATTTGCTCAGTAGTTGTTGGACCTGTGCATTATCTGTAGGGAGAGAGAAGCTGCTTCCTAGGATGGGACCTTCTTCCACCGACAGAAACGTTTGCTCCCTACTCCCAAACTCAAACTTTTTTTCCCAACTTTGGCTCGTCCCCTTCCAGACATTAGATATAATAGGTGGGCTCTGTGACCACAGGGTGGCGCTGTGCATCCACTGTAAGGAGGGCACCAGGAGGGTCTTTTTTTAGGGAAAGTCTGTGATCACAAACCTTATGCTGCAGATTACTTTTTGATTATCAAAATCATTATTTAGTAGAATGATTCACTTATTTCCTGTGCTGGGGATACTGAGGATTTGATGATTTCCAGCTGTTGTAGGACTACAAATCACAGCATGCAATGACAGTATACTGTTTTTTTTTTCCATTTTATTGGCTGTGGTGCCTAAATCTGAGATACACAGCTAATTCTAAAATTTTCTTATTACATTTTTCCTATTTTTCCAACTCATCCTACCATCACCAAATACCTGAAACTGTTTATAGAATAAATCCTTCTGACTAAACTTGAAGCCATTGCAAAGGGCACTTAAATAGTCAAAATTTCCTTTTTTGAAAAATATCATCAACTGTAAAAGTTATACTGGTTGAATGTTGGCACAATTCTGTTTCTAGAATGCCACTAGGTGCTGCTTTCAGCATTATTAGGGACAGCAGCATATTGTATTCTTCACATACAATTATTTAGGCACCAATTAAATTGGCCAAATCTCATACTTCAAGAGTCTGTGTAATCCTAGGGGGGCTGTGGGTAATAAACTCAATTTACATCCTGACAGTGATTTTTTCAGGTAGATTTGAAGTCCATCACTGGTATGAACAAACAGCATTAGTATTTTAGGTAATAGAATATAGATAAGAATTTCATGCTATTATATTATTGATATTTTGAATATTTAAGATGCACAGTGAATTAAAAAAAGGAATATGACAGATTGCATAGTTGTATAGTATTTAGCCTGTGACACTTAATGTCATATGTAGAGCTCACCCCCAAAGGAGCAGCTGTTTGCATCCCGGGTCTTCCTGGTGGGGTGACTCCAGATTTGCAGAATTGTCTTTTTGCACATTAATTTTAAAATTAAGCACACACAGGGAGAGGTTAGGTATAGCACAGGTATATTGTGTTTTTCTGCTCCTTGGCACATAGCACAGCTTACTCTACATAGAGGAGCAGCAAATTGGCAAATAGGTAAACAAGGTTGCAGCTGCAACCTTCAGGAGGAAAAGCAACGGCACAGCCAAAAGCAGCTTGGCACTTTCTGGGCTCATGCCAGGATCCATGAGATGAAGCGTGTGTACAGAATGGTTCCCAACTGCTCCCATTCATTTGAATGGAGTAGTTGGGACCACAGATGAGCATGGTACAGAACCATGGGTCAACCATGTGTGTGAAACGGCCCTAACTTTTTTTAGATGTCAAGGACTTACGCTTTTTCTAGGAGTATGGAAAATTGCAATCACCGTTTGATGTAGGTCCATTTTTCGGTTAAATAGGTAATAACATGCTGTATATGATGGTTTCAGTCTGTTCTTTTGAAAGTAATTCTTGTCTGATGAGCACTTCTTTCCATATGCTTTGTTTTAGAGATTGCTGTAAATCATTCCCTCCAAGAGCAAAAGTTTTCTAGACATTATGTTGCATTAAGCTGCAACTAAGTATTCTTATTTTCATCTATTATTTTGTGTTACTTTGCTTGTATTGTTCTATAAGATAAACATCATCCATTTCACATGCAAACTCTTGTGCCAAAGCTTGAACTGACTATATTACATTATGTTACAGACATTACAGACACACACACGTTGTATACATCTGAAAACAAGTATGACCTTTTTAATACACTTTTTTCTTTATTTGCAGCTTTACAGTGTAATAGTGTTTTTTTTCTTGCTATGTTTCCACTTTCTTTGAGGGTAAGTAAACCTCACCTTGAACATAGGGGGTACTTCCAGCATATGGGTGGGAGCTTATGCCTTACAAGCTTAGGAAAAAAGGGATCTGCTCACAGTCAAATCTTTTCCAGGAATGCTTTGCTAGGTCTTATGTTCCAAATCATAGCATAGAGTGGCTCAGAACAAGAAAACTAGGTTTAAAAAGGAAATACTGTTTGCAGGTGGCCCATTTTAGACTTTCCTCGTTCTACTTAAATTTGGTAATATTTTTGCTAACACAGGAGCATTTTCCTTTACTGAAAATAGAGTGGTTTCTTTTACCATCATGTCAATTTTATTTTAATTCTGTATACAATCTAAGGCGCACGCACCACTCAGTGTACACTCTTTGTTCATTCCTGACATCTGTAAAATGGTGGGATTGGGACAGATTCCTGGGACTACTTTGTTTATGCACAGAAGTTAATGTCATGAGTGTGTGACAAATGGCTGAAGAGGATAATTGCAAACTTAAAAGAAGCAGTGATGGGGAAAGCAGTAGTGAGGAACAGAGTAGGGGTCACACCCGCTGCTTGAGTGCTCAAATTTGTGCTGCTCAAGGACCCCCACGGCAGCATAGGTTCAAAAGATGTTTTGGCAGTAGCAAGTAGTATTAGTGTCACTCACTGATAGACACACCACAACCTCACTGCCAGTGGGAATAAGCCCCTAAAGAAAGACCACAATGCACAACGCTGGAGATGAGCACATTTGAATGGTAGGTGTGCCATAATGGGTAATTATGCCCCCCCCATACCTGCACACTATGGCAAGAGCTCACCAAGCACATGGTGCATTTGTTCCACTTTAGGGCCCAGTTAAAGGCATAGTTCTTTTGAAAAGGTTAACAAAGACCGTCAGCTCTCTGCTTTTTCTATCTTTTTCATTGGTATAGATAACCCAGTACTGACCATTATATTAAATAATTTATTTTTAACCTTTGTCTGTGCGTTGCTTTGCTAACCTATTGATTTCAGTACTGATAGATAAATAAAATCAAGTATGGAGATCAGAACAAATCCCAAAATCTTTACCAGCATGACTGTAGTAGTTTTACTGTAAAGACAGACAAAATATAAATACTTTTAGTTAGGACATTGGAAGAACAATTTTTATGATGGTTGCCCTTTAATGATCTGTAATATGTGTTCCTTTAACCATCATAAAAGTTATACAGCTTTCCTACAGGAGAAAATGCTAGCTCATAATCTACCTCTATACTATTTCCCATAATAGCTAGTTATCATAAACAAGTGGTTGGTGCGGTTATACCAAAGACCACCTACACTACACTTACTTTCCCGCTGAAACTTACATTACCAGCTCTGACTTATGTTTGCCTTGGCACTCTACCAAATGTAAGGTTTATTACGACACAGCCTGAGCACTGGGCCTTGCATAATGTTATATACGTACATCTTACTCTGCACAGTGTATATTTGATCTACATTCATTTATCTTCATGGAATAATACTGTCTTCTCCGATCATATTCCATGTTTCATCTAGACATGTTAGAAAAGCTGGCACAGACTAGTTGCACTTAAAAACTCCCTAATATTCCTTTTGCACCATTTGCATGGCTGAGATAAAAAATAAAGAAAAAAATTTAAGGAAACCTGAACTGGAGGGAATACATATTCTGCAATTGTTGTGTCATTGACAATACCAGTTACTTATCTTTCTCTGGCTTAATTATGTATTGTTTTTTAAAATAAAAAAAATGTGAGCAGGCCTGTGCAGCTCAGTGTACACTCCCAGCATACCCATTTGCTGGGATCTAATGTGATCTAATGTGATCTAATGTCTGAAGTGTCTACCCATGTGCAAGAGTTATGTCATTGTGGCCTAGCCAATCAAGATGGCCAGAAACCCGGACATAGGAGAAGGCCAGTTGGCAATGGAGCGAAGGGCAGTGAGTTTGGCTCTGCTTAAAATATTTATTAGATTACTAAAATCATACAAGCATGAAGCAAGCAAAGTAAGAAAAAAAAAACAAATCCTGATTTGCTTACTTCTTCTTTTCTTGGTCATTGTGTCAGGACTTTTGAAGCCATTGGACCAGAATACCAGTCAGAAATCAAGTTTTTTCAGTAAGCAAGGGCCTGCATTGGAAGATCTTCTTGAAAGCAACCATTTCACAATTAATAAAAAATCACTGGTAAAAAAAGGTATTATATCTGGGTATTATGGTTATCCAGCTGCCACTCATGCCCTGGATCTTTAATCTCTTGCAGAGCTGCCCAGGATGAAGGATCTTTATTATCCAACATATTTCCTGAAATGTTGGAGAACTGATTCCCCACTGAGCACTGCGGATTCACCTGCCAACCGCTACGTCCATACAGTACACATACTATAAATGATTTGGCACACAGAGGGGTACAGCGGGGGACTAGGAGCGCCATATTTATGGAAATAAAATGGATGCTGAAGATTCTGTGGCTGAAATAGATCTGGCAGAGAGCATGGATGACAAGAACCATTTTAAGATACTGTTTGTTTATAAATAGGCATGTAATCTCTAACACGTTATTTATGAAAATCTCATAAATAAACATTTTTTGGCATACAAACCAGAATCATATTTGCCTTGTCTAATTTCTTAGTATTGTAATAAAAAGAATTGTTTTAAAGTACAATAAATACTCCATTATGTGTTATACATTTTTTGCACGGTTCAGAACACTGAGCTTCTTGATAAATGGATGCATTACAAGGCTTAATATTGTTTTTAGACATGGCAAGTAGATGTAAGTCATTTATAATAATCACTTCTTTAATGTATATTTTTCTCCATGCCACTTTGCAGCAGGAACATGACTAAGTTCTCTGCGTTTTTAACTGCAAGAATCCGCACTGCACAATTCTTTCCATAACACTATGGCAAGAGTTAAAATTTCAGCCTCTTGCTTTTTCCATCAAATTAAAACCACTTGGAAGCGAAACATATGTTTTATTTTTCGGTCTCCAAGAGAAACTAAGGGAAAAAAAGATCTGACATTTGGTTTCCATTAGGAGATCCCAGATTGTAGAGCATCTTATTACTCATAATACGCAGCCTGTCTGGGGACTCACCCTGGAGTGAGAAGTGAGTGGGTTATATCCTGAGACCCCCAAACACCCCAGACTGTTCCAAAAGGAGCACCCATTCTTAAACTGTGTACAGCTCTAAAGTAAATAATAAATACACTTTTTCCAGTGAATTTTAGATTCAGTATTCAAAAATTTGGACAGCCTACAAAATCCTCCTTCTTTTCTTCAGTGGGCTTGCAGCCATCTGACTCGAATAGACTTGAATATTGCTTTCCCGCCAAAACGGAACTCTCTCATATATCATTTATACAGAAATCTGGTCCCAGCTACAGAATCTGCAATAAAGATCATTAACACTTTCACTCTTACAATAGTGTTGTTTTTGACTCGACCTCTTTTAGCAGTGTTAGGGATTTCCTATTGATTCAAGGAATTTATAAAGCTCCCAAATCAGGATTATTATGTTACCTAAAAATAAGGAATGTGATTTCCACCATTAAACAAACAGCGTACTAGTTTAAATAATATCAGTGGTAACAACCTGCTAGGTGTAGGAATTGTTCCCTGGTTAATGTCTTTCTTATCAGGGCTGTATCCATTTATGCTACTCCATAGGTAACTCATTGAGAGCAGGATTTAAACTGCACACTAAATCCAAGTCAGTGGTCGAAATCTGTGACACAGGCAGGTAAAAAGTACTCCTTTGTTAGTTCAAATTTCCCATAGTTTAGCAAAGTATACCCCTGGGGCTTTTAGCTTTGTTTCAATGAATTTGGTGCTAATGGTACAGCAATAGTACATACCTGGTCAGAGTGTCAGAGAATCAACAAAGTTTTGGATATGCGTTTACCAACTCATATACAATGTTGAAAAAATGTGTAGGTAAGGTGCCTCATAAAGCTCCTTTGAACATAAAGTCACCTAAATGGTAACAATTTAAAAAATTTAAACTATTAACCAATATACTTATGATAGCAAAAATTTAGTGGTCTGGATCAGAGGTCCCCAACCTCCAGTCCGCAGCCACTAGTGCCGTCTGATAGGTAAGCCACAGCTCTGGCAGGCGCACCCACCCGGTCAGGAGCAGGACCCCACTTGGGGGGGGGGGCACACTGGCCAGAAACACCGACAATGTCTCCTGAGATATCTCAGGCTCAGGGAGGTGGGCGGGTTGTCTGAACACAACCCGCCCATTCTCCCTTCACAGGCTCAGACCTGCTATGGGAGAGCTGACGGGTTCTGGCATCATGACATGATTCGGGGGGGAAGTTTCTTCCCCTTTGAGTGACACACGGCTCCCCACGCATGCGCGGTCCGGATACCATGCATTAAGTGGTCCGCAACCTGCAAAATGTTGGGGACCACTGGTCTAGATCTCCAAATATTACACAGTTCAAATGAAAGATGGCTTACATGTTAAATAAAGAAATGGTGGCCTTGCTAGACAATGCTATGGATACACTTAAAGAGATATTGTCAATTGTGATAACACCAGACCCCCTAAAAACTTTAGCGAAAGTTGGTTGACCATTTAGCTTAGATTTAAATCACTGGAGTCTAGTACCTAAACATAAGCTGACCTAAAAGGGTTCAATGCTCCAGTCCGACTCCATCCATCTCCCACATGCCTTTCAGCTTCTTTCTGTATCAGTCTTTATTTAACTTTTGACTCCAGTATTGCACTAGGTTTGGTTGCTGTACAAGGGGATCAATTCTCAACCAGGTCTCTAACCCCTTGCCCCATGTTATCAATGGATTTGAATCCTCTCTATTTGTATATTACAAAATGTACCATCTTATGTTTATAAAATACTTTATTAATTGACAGTTGTGTTGTTTTGTATTCCACACTTAATAGGTCTGAGTGTTTGTAGGGCAGCAAAGTTAAGAGGAGAGCTTCACCAAGGTGACCTGTGCTGGACTGCCAAGAGCCCTTGGTGTTTCCATCATATTATATGGTACAGGTAGTCCCAGGGTTAGGGACATCCGACATACAGACAACTCCTTTATATGGACAGGGCTTCCCTGGTCGTTCTGTGCAGGACGGAGGCTTGGAGGGGCAGTTTGCATGAATTGCAGAAGAAATCTTTTGCTAAACACAGCTGAGGCTTGGGTGGTAATATGGGGGTGAGCTCTTCATCAACATCTTGTAACTCTTTAATTACCAAGACAAACTATGCAGTTGTTTCTTTTTGCATATCAAAGCACAGCTTGCTCCAGAAGATAATGAATGTCTAGGCTCCTTAAAGTTTTCTTTTCTTATTTTTGCTTTGTTTGTGATTAGCTCACAGTGAGGATTTTGTACAGTACCTGACACCATGCTGCCTAATGATATGTTGAGACAAACATCTGTCCTATTTGCATTTAATAAAATAATGTACCTGTTCTGACTGACATACAAATTCAACCTAAGAACAAACCTAGAGTTCTTATCTCATATGTTACCCGGGGACTACCCGTATACTGAGCCTTTATGTGTTTCTCTTTTTTCAGGAGCTTAGCTAAGACTCTCATTGCATTTGCAAGCTTTTTCTAGATACACCATTCTTTAATGATACACCTTTCAGTTGAACATAGACACCAAACGTGTGCTGGATTTAGAGCTTCGTCACTTTCCGTATTACATTTCCAGTGAAAATCTGCAACACAGTAATAAACATGTTTTTAGTGAAGTTGGGAAACAGTAGAAATGCTGTCACTTTTTTTTACTGTTGTCAGTGTACCTACTGCAGATGTTTTCTAGCTTCACATCTGGTGAAACTGATGTCAATTGTGACTGTAAGTTAGTGAAAACATTTTTGAAATCCAGGATAGTTGTATAACCCTAGAAGACATTTTACTCCTGCCCCAACGTATCCACTTATCAACTTATGGTTGTTTAGAATGTAGGGTGGAAAATAAGTATTTTTTTTTTTTACTGTATGTGATCCCAGTGGGAAGATTTCTCTTGCTGTTAATAAGAGGTCTATGCATGGTATAGCACTTGTAGGCATTACCAAGAATAGAACTGAGTGGCAGCAATACAAAATACCTATCACCACTCTACCAAAAACTTTTTAGGGAAGTTGGTCTTTAAGCATATGGTCACTGAAATTGTGGCTATGTGTCCCTTGTGCCACAAGTAAGTAGTTGAGCACTGTCACTGTGCACAGTTGTAGTCATATGCTCCTAACTATGTAAACTAGGAATTTAGAGGTAATAGAGGTGGAGAGGGAAGAAGCCCATTCAATCCTTTGCACAGTGTGGTCAGTGCCTTATAGAGGTGCACAGCAGTCATCTCTCCAATTTGATTTTGCTCCCTCAATGACCAATCAGAAGTTTGGTAAAGGATATGTGACTAAGAGACAACTTCAGCAGCCATTATTTTTGCATTGTCACCAATTAGAAGGGTGACTGTGGACTACTGTGACTTTGGAAGAGAAGAGTTTTGAACTTTTTCCACGGGAAGGAAGCTTTAATAGTAAGATAGTAAGACATGTATGTGGGGCATCTGGGATCATGACATATTTATTTTTGCCTGAAGTTCCCCTTAATGTGAGATGACCATCATTTTTTGGTTAAAAGAACAGTGTCCAATAGACTGTCTGAAAGGAAGATTTACATACTAATGGTTCATTTGAAATTCCAAACAAACCTGATTTGCTGAAAAGTCGTCATTTCTGGGCTATGGATCTTGATAGTTCCTCTTAAATTAGAACTTACCATAGTTGTAACTAAGATTATATATGTGCAATGTGATGAGCCAAAATGAAATTCTTGGAAATGGCTTTGTTACAGTCCAGCTGTTAAATGTTTGTTGCAACCAGCCTCCCATTCAGTTTTCCCAAGAAAACCCATGACTGCTCTACTCTTCTGCATTCGCTTTAGTATATTTCACTGACTTTGTGATACAATCTAAAATGTTTCAATTCAGGCTTTTGGCAGTTTACAAACTGACCCTGATTCTTTTCAAATGAATAGAGAATGTTTGCTTTCAAAATGAATTCCCATTTTGCATTGTTTATTTTCACTTATCTTAATGAATGAAACAACATGAAATTCACTTTTTTAAACAAATTCCCAAACTAATGAAAAAAACATATATTGTACACGATTAGATGACTAAAGTTAGCAGAACATTTCTCAATTACTATGCTAAGTGAAAAACAGAAACTTCACTTAGCTTAGGAAATGAGGTAAAGTTGAGCCTTTTTTTGGGAAGCCCCAGGAAACAAAAGCCATAATAATTAGGTGGAGAAACTACTGCCAATCTAGTTTGATGACCAAATTCAAAGAAAGATGCCTTTTAACAATTCAAGCTAAGGCACTATGTATCCTGGAGACTTTAAAGGAATGCAAAGCTGAAGAATCCACTGAAACATTTACAGCAACCCATGGATGGTTTTAGCGTTTTTTTCGGAGAGTGGTCGAAAAGGTCGTTAATGCACTAAACAATTCCTCAGTGTGGATGAAACTAGACTTTTTTGGAAGAAAATGCCTGAAAGTTTCAACATACACAACAAAGCTAAAACAATGCCTGGTTTCAAAGCTTTTAACCTCCTTGGCGGTATGAATAATGGGTATTTTAAATGTAAAAATGGTACATTTAAAAATTATTATTAAAATATTTAAAATTTTCCGCCCGGTTCGCCTACCATCTCCGGGGTCCTGCCCTCCATCCTAAGGCTAATGAGCAGATGCCCAGCTGGCATCTGCTTCCCCTGGCCTCGCTTCTCCAACGTTCACATGCCAGGGATGCAGATGCTGGCTGGCTTCCGGGCATCGCCAGGAAAAGCAGATGCCGAGTATCGCTGAAGGACGCCGCGGGCATCACTGGAGGAGGCCGCTGGAATGTGGAAACCAGGTAGGACTTTAAAACTCCCTGGCAATTCCACCCCGACTCAAAGTTACTTCTTTTGCCATTTAAAATAAACTCTGAGCCACACTTGGGAATACCACCAGTAAGGTTAAAGCAGAACTAAACCGAAAAAAAAAAAAAAAATCACAGGTATTTTTATTTCCGCAGATCTCTCTATGTCACTTCATCTCACACTGCGCAGACCATCCAATGGCCAAAGAGATTTCAATGTGGTGGAAATGGCAGTGGCATGAGATGGTGCAGTACCATGATCCTGGATTACTGCTGGAGAAAAGCCACACTAGGTGGTAGTTGTGCTATAATGTGTAAGTATGCGGTGCCAACCAACCCTATGTGGAAAATATTATCTTTAAATACAAAGTAAAAACATTTTAAACCCATTTATAACTCAAAACACACTTAATATTATCCTACTGTAATGTACACTTATATGTTGTAACTTTTTTGTGCATTCATGGCCTTTGAACACTTTTACATTGCTAAATGGTACATTTAGATGTAAAAAAGCAATGCTGTCATGAAGGTCCACAAACTTGACTGAAATTTGATATTAAAAATGTGGACACTATTTTTTTTAGGGAAGATACAAATTATTCCACATTATTAAAATTTTGTGGCATACTTCAAGACATCAAAAGAAAAGGAAATAATATGTGTATATATTATTTGCGGAAGATTTTCTAGTGGTGCTGGCATGTTAGGGTTTTGGCATGCTTACTAACGAACTAACTATTTTTGTATGGGTTTGAGTCATTTCTTTCAGTTTATGGTTTTCTCATGGATGATGCTTTTTTTACTAAGAAACAGGACTTTCCTAAATCCTAAAATGGCTCTCGTGTCTCCCTTTGTTTTACATGAACAGGCAACTTTTACCTTTTTTATCAGTCTGTTTTGCTAAATATCTTGCTATTTTATCTTTTTTTGATGGTTGTTTTAGTCTTTAAGGCATTGTGTTATTGGGCGTCCCTTCTGCTTCACAGCATTCATTAAATGATCTCCGTCTCCATGGGGTGACACAGACGCTTAGGAGGGTCTCAAGTTCAAATTTTAGCTAGGACACTAGTTTGCATGTTCTTCCTACATTCTAGTGGGTTTCCTTTGGATATTCTGGTTTGTGTCCAAAAAAGACATACTGTATATTAATAGCCTTATCCCTCATAATAGAAAAAAAGGATTATTAAAGATTTAACAGTTAGGTGTGAACATTGGATGAGATGTGGCCTCTGAGGATAGTTAGCTACCTGACTTAAATGATAATCAGTAGTTGACAGTAGTTTTGTCATGTGAGGTTTCCCACTATACATTTCTAATGTTACCCCAGCATGGAGGTATAACAGACACTGGGTCTTCTTACTACAAACAATGTCCATTATTTTCTGTAATTTAAACATGGGGTATATGAAATTGTTATTGTCACAGCTGTCCTGCTGTCAGATCATGTCACCTGTCCTAGTAGGTTTAGCCATTTGAAATCCTTTTTACTGTAAAAATATACACAGATTGTAAAGGACATGTTAGGAAATTTCTTCCGCCTTGGATAATTGTTTTGTAGCTGAAACATTACTAAGTTATTGATACACGCCAGGCACAGAACACAGGACAATGATTATCTACATGTGTTACTTATCAGATTGCATTGCTTGTTACATTATGGTGATTTATGATATGTTTATATTTATATATATTTGTACTGTGCACACATGTAAATTGTCAGTTTCTGACTTCCGATACCCAGACAGAATTTCATGTGGACTGGGTAAGATTTCACAAATATATCCTCTATGACTCAATTTTGCCTTATTTACTAGAATTTAGCTAAGGTGGAAACCATGACTGCTCCATAGCTACATTGCAGTTACTATAGCTGTTCAGGGACAAGAAGTATATTATTTTCAAGTTAACCAAGTGCCCTGTATAGAAGTATAGACAGTGTATCGCTACATATTAAGTAAATGCAATTTCTGTTAGGGAAGGACTACCTAAATTGCCTATACTGAGGAAATTTCTGCATATAGTTGGGGTATTTCATTTATTTTGATGGGTCCCACCAGTATCATGTGAACTGAAATGAGCATCAGAATGCTTTGCATTTACAGCGCTGTTCAAAGGTTAGTGTTTGAGGACACAAATGAGCTTTAACCATTGCTGGCATCAAAGTTCTTATTAACCAAGGGGTGCCCACATAATGAATGCCTATATTTTGGCCTTCTTACAATGTTCTTTTAAAATATATTTTCCAGAACACATTTTAGCTTTTCTGAACATACCACCAACACATTTACTAAAAAAAAGATCACTTTGGAAAATGCACTAAATTGCAATAACCTATAGAAGCCAGTTAGCAATTATATTTTGGTATTTTAGCATCAGTAAACTTATAAAACATGGTACTGGGTTGTTTTGTGTAACTGCACCATGTATAGTTTTTATTTCATATTACCTAGTTAGGTACATAGGTTGACTAAATACCTTTCTATTAGGTTGACCCTTCAAAATCTACCTCTAACTGATCCTGAAAACATTAAACTATGTGGTTCTATAACTGTAACATCTTTTTTAGATTTTAGTTTTAGTTTGAATTGTTTTGATATGTTACATAATTTGCTAGAGCAAGTTTCTGTGGAAGACTAATTTCACTTTTTTTTTACAGATTTTACAGAAATAAAATATAAATTTATATAAATAAAATATATTTTCCCAGCTGATGTGAAATCTTTTTTTTGTTTGTGTAACAAAAGGTTCCCAATCACAAAAAAGTGTACAGCTGTATGGGCAACATGTATATTTAAATATTGCAAAGTCATCTGATTACCTCTTTTAATGTGCCCAGTTAAAGAATGTGCCCGTTTTACACTTTTAGTGTGCCCATATAGAGTGAAGGGACAGATTATTCCTTCCCTCCCTAGCAGCATAATACTCCCATGCCATTCTATTCAGCCACTATGATCATGGAAAGAAAGCCCCATGTAAGTTCCAAAGTAACTTGTTGGGGCTGAGCCAAGGATTTTGGAAAGGTAGAAAAGGCAAATTGACTGTTTTAGTTTACTATGCATGGGCAAACCCTTTCTCAACAGTAAAGCAATTTAGACCTAGTGGAGGATAAGTAGTACCTGGTGTTGCCAATGACCCCAGCAAGGGTTTGCTTAGTTAGGCCCTTTAGTAAGAGCCCTTAGATTAGCATTTCAGTGGTAGGTGTTAAGTGTTCAGACAAAAAATCTGCTCAAAGCACAATGCTGGTATGATCAGTCATTAAGCAACTAGCAATATTTTTACTATTGCACGCTAATTCATACCTCATAGTATTTGGGTATTTTACTCCCGGTGTCCACTCCCGAAGTGGTATGAAAGGAAAGAAAAGTGAGCTTTTTGGAAGAGCTAAAAGAGCATTTTAGTTTGTCATCACGGGCAATCCTTTCCTCAACAGTGAATCAATCCAGATCAATAAAACTTTTCAATGTAGTTATCAATGAAATCTTTCTAAATACAGAACATCTTTTCGTGAACAGGTGCCGAAACTTAATTTCCATTTAAACTACATCAGGATGGATTTGTATAAAAATCTTTATATAGGAACAAAAAGCCACAATGAAAAAATAAACCCATGGAAACAAATTGTGGAAACAAATGGATTGCTATGACATGAACATTTTTAAATATGCTCACTTGTAATCATTAGGATTTTTTCCCCACTAGTATTTATATGTGTGCTTTCTATGTCTGTATATCATTTTATTAAGGACCGGTGTCCATTTTCCAAGAGGTTTACTTTTGTATACCATTATGTCTTTTATTATTTATTATGGTAAATCACATGTGCATTTCAAGGTAAATATTTATAGAGTGGGATTTAAACAGCGTATAAAGGACCACCCGTGTAGAGCTGACATACACTAACAGAAAATGATACACATTGTGTTTGCCATGTATTATACACATGTACACACTCTCCAGTGCGGTTATACAAACATATTTCTTTTCACTGTGGATTATGTCACTAATCCAGTCTGTGACAAGATAGGGACCAAACTCAGATATTTGCTGCAGTGAGTAAAGTCAGAGCTATTGAAGATTCAGATTCTCTAAACATCAGGGCAGATTTCTGGATACTTTATTCATTTTAATTAATCACCTATAACATCTAACAATGTATAAAAACCTAGTTTGTAGGTTTTTAGTTTAAAAAGTTTGTAGCAATATTTAGATCTGCTTGATGCTTGTCTAAAGCTAGTTAGCACTCTTGTGCCAACAAATTGGCTGAAAAATTTAACATAAGCCTATTTTATTACTTTGGGTTATCTTCTTGTGATTATGTGTACTGCATACAAAAAGCTTGGTCCTTCAAGACATGGAGTGTAGGCTGTAGCCACCGCTTGCCCAGGAACCCAGCAAATATTCTACTCAGTGAATACTCTGATAGAAGCCCTTGTATTTGCATTTCAGGGGCAAGTGTTGATGAATGGTGCTGTTGAACTTGAGATGGAGTAGCCTCTTCTTGCTTTTGATAAAATGTCTCTAAAACATAATTTCAAGTCTAGATTCCAACATATTATATACCAGCCTTGACGAAGGTGGACCATAGCATTGGCTATTTTTACTAATTACTGAGCACAAAAATGGGAATAGTCTGAAGACTTTGGACACACACCAATGACATGGTGTTTTTATTCCCCACCCTTCTTTGTAGTTAGTTGTCATACTTCCACAATATGGGAAGGGGGCCATTGAGTGCTAAAACCTTTGAAAAATATTTAGTTTGATAGAACACCATATATCATACATAAATAACTAGATTGTAAGCTCTTCAGGGCAGGGTTCTCTCCTCCTGTATCACTGTCTGTTTTAGTCTGTCATTTGCAATCCCAATTAATGTACAGGGCTGCGTAATATATTGGGGCTATATAAATCCTGTTTATTATTATTAATAATAATAATAATAATAATAATAATAATAAAATACTTGCCATTATTTTTATTTCTTAAAATGTTCGATTTTACGTCTTTGAAGGGTCAGACTTATCCAGGTCATAATAGGTCATAGCTAGTAGTAGTTAGTCACATTTAACTGGTCTTGAGCGTGTATTAAAATTTAGAGTTTGGGCCCCTGACTAAAAAAGTTTGCCCACCCCTGAACTAAAGCCTTTTTTTTTAACACAATCACTTCATTTCCGGGGCTCAAAAATAATTGGACAAATTAGAAAGCTGAAAAAAAAAATTTCATTTCTAATACTTGGTTTAAAACCCTTTGCTGGCAATGACAGCCTGTAGTCTTGAACTCATGGACATCACCAGATGCTGGGTTCCCTCCTTTTAATGCTCTGCCAGGCCTTTACTGCAGCGGCTTTCAGTTGCTGTTTGTGGGCCTTTCTGTCCGAAGTTTAGTCTTCAACAAGTGAAATGAATGCTCAATTGGGTTCAGATCAGGTGACTGACTTGGCCATTCAAGAATCCTGGGTTGCTTTGGCTGTATGTTTTGGGTCATTGTCCATCTGTATTATGAAACGCCTTCCAATCAATGTGATTGCATTTAGCTGGATATGAGCAGACAGTATGTCCCTGAACACCTCAGAAATTATTCGGCTGCTTCTGTCCTGTGTCACATCATGGATAAACACTAGTGTCCCAGTGCCATGGCAGCCATGCACGCCCAAGCCATCACACTGCCTCGGCCATGTTTTACAGATGATGTGGTATGCTTTGGATCACGAGCTGTTCCACGCCTTCCTCATACTTTTTTCTTGCCATCATTCTGGTAAAGGTTGATCTTGGTTTCATCTGTCCAAAGAATATTTTTCCATAACTGTGCTGGCTTTTTTAGATGTTTTTGAGCAAAGTCCAATCTAGCCTTTCTATTCTTGAGGCTTATGAGTGGCTTGCACCTTGCAGTGCTCCCTCTGTATTTACTTTCATGCAGTCTTCNCTTTATGGTAGACTTGGATATCGATACGCCTACTTCCTGGAGAGTGTTGTTCACTTGGTTGGCTATTGTGAAGGGGTTTCTCTTCACCATGGAAATTATTATTATTTTTCCACTCCTAATATTGTAGCAATTTGTGGCTTGTTGGCTTGTTTCACCTGCATGGAGAGCTCCTTTGACCGCATGTTGTCTGTTCAAAGCAAAATCTTCCACATACAAGCCCCCCGTCTCAAATTAACTCCAGGCATTTTATCTGCTTAATTGATAATGACATAACAAAGGAATTGCCCACACCAGCCCATGAAATAGCCTTTGAGTCAATTGTCCAATTACTCTTGAGCCCCTGAAATGAAGTGATTGTGATAAAAAAAGGCTTCCTCACAGTTTTATGCAATCTTTTTGTTCATCCCACTGAATTAAAGCTGAAAGTCTGCAGTTCAACTGCATCTGAGTTGTTTCATTTCATGTAAAATTAATTTTGGTAATGTACAGAACCAAAATTAGAACAAAGTTGTCTTTGTCCAAATATTTATGGACCTAACTGTATGATGTTTGGCTTACAGATACATGTAAGAAATGTATATGTACTTGTTTGGCTTAATTTTATTAAAAAAGAAGTGTTTATTATATTGATATGGATTGTATGGATAAACTGTATACATACATCTTTATTGTATGGTTTTGATTCCTCGACATGTCCTATATTTATTCCTACATTTATAATAAATATTAAGAGATAACAAGATACCCAATACACTTTAATGCAATGACCTAAATAAACACCAAACATTTATTGATGGTTTATGGTAAGTACCTAACTCCGAATTTTTGGGTTGTTGACTGTAAAAATATGATAATGAACCAGAAGATGAGATTATGAAAGATGATGAACATTAAAACTTCTGGAAAAGAAGTAATTCTCCCCTTCAATTTCCAGAAATGTTTTCTTTTGGATAACAGCCTCTATATCAATCTACTCAGTTTTCAACTCACTGAAGATGTAATTTATGACCTCAAACCATGTGACTGCTTACTGTATTCTCCATATAAAGTCTGAAGAGCGCAAGTAAGGTCATGAGTAATTAATGAGCTTGGAACAACTTTGTAAACATTTTAACATATCTGCTGTTCTATCTTGTTTCTGTTATTTCATTACAGTAAGGTTTGTAAACCGTGTGTTCCAGGGACTAAAAGTGTGTAAGTATTAGAAATGACAGGTGAAAATAGGGGAAACAAAGTTTGAAAATATTAAAACTAGCTCAGCCATCACCACTTAGGACTTGCAGGCTGCAATAGCATAAATATTTGTTTTGGGGTCTAG
Organism: Pyxicephalus adspersus; assembly: GCF_032062135.1. Lineage (NCBI taxonomy): Eukaryota > Metazoa > Chordata > Amphibia > Anura > Pyxicephalidae > Pyxicephalus > Pyxicephalus adspersus. Next base: position 52,985,825 of record NC_092864.1, on the reverse strand, counting down.
AAACACTGAACAGGTAGTCCCCGAAGGTACATCCGAGATAGGGCCTGTAGGTTTGTTCTTAAGTTGAATTTGTATGTAGGTCGGAACAGGTACATTATTTTAATAAATGCATATCGTATCTAGGAGTTGTCCGTATGTCAGATGTCCTTAACTCGGGAACATTCTGTATGTGCAAAGGTAAGGTTAGTAAAAATACATTTAAATGTCAATATCCAAAACCTGTATGCCCTGTGTGGTCTTGGAAAAGAACAAGAAAAAAATTGTTCTTTTCTTCTGTCTAAATATTATGTTCACACAAGAACAGAACATTCTAGACCAAGGCTGTCCAACTCCAGTGCTAGAGGGCTACAGTCTGCACACTTCAGGGCTGTCACTGGAGAGAATAGCAAAACTTTGGATGATTCCCTTTCACTATGCATTGTTAGGTGTGACAACACTATGCTGATAGCGGAAGGGTCTGAAAGGACTTAAAAAGTATCTAAGCCCAAATTATACACAGCACACATATGTTACAGTTCTTGTGCCCAGAAAATGTGCTTCAATTACTGTGCCACTAGTAAAACATATAAACCTCACACAACCTCTGCACAATCATTTGGAAAAACTGTGATATTTTAATAACACAGGCTTTTTTGGCACAGAATAAATAGGTAAGGCCTTGGTTTAAGCCTATCCCAAAGAACTATTCCGTGTATTCTTCACTCACTCACCTCACCTTCATGCTTGGTGCCACTTCATACACACTCTATACAGCCCTGCACTGCTCATATCTGCACCCCTCTTGCACTGTGATAGCCCTGCACACAGCTTCTGGCAGCCCTTTCCTTAGCAAATGTCCATCCATCAGGTGCACAGCAACCACTTAAAGTGGAACTTAAGTACCACTTTGAACTTTAGAGATCCAGGCAGGTCATGTCTTACCTGGCTGATTGTGCCAGAAATATATAAAAAGCTGAGCTGAGTTGCGTCTGAGCAGCATCAGCTTTGGTTGCCAGGGATCCATGAACTTCCTACAAGGCCAATTAAGGTGACTGAGGATTGTAAATGGGAAGAAGAAGAAAGAGAGGTGGTTGCACCCTGCGAGGTAACTGGAATTAACTGCAGCTGCTGCAGCCTATGGTCCCTGTTCCTTTTCCTTCCTGTCCCTGGGTGCCTCCATTGTACCAATCACAGTCATTGTTATGACCCTGGCACAGAGATGTAGTATTACACGTACTAAGGTATGGTTTACAAAGAGTAAGAAAACTATCTAGGAGGAAATAAGTTCTACACAGCGCCATTTGGGGTTGTCACTTCAAGTACCCTTCCTCTTTTATATTATGTGTTTGCTGTAAACAGTTAATTCTGATCACGGACATTGTAAGTAATTATAACACAGCTCTTTATCAATGGCCGGATTTATTAAAGCTCCCCAAGTCTGGAGAGGATACACTTTCATCAGTGAAGCTAGGTGATCCAGGAAGCCGGGAATGGATCTGGACCAGGATTGAAAACATTTGCTAAGAAATAGCTAATTACTTCTAGGAAATCTATTGGATCACACGGATTCACTGATGAAAGTGTATCCTCACCAGCCTTCGGGAGCTTTTATGAATCAGGCCTAGAAAGAGAGAGAGCGAGAGCATTCAGGGCTAATTCCAGCAAGTACCCCAGGACAGGAAGTGTGATACTGGCACATGAACTTCTTAAAATAAACTAATGCATCTATCATATTTATGGACTAGTAGGCTGCAATATTTTACATTTTTTGATCTTGGGTTTGGTTACTCCATACTATAAAACTACCCATTAATACTTATCTTAAAAAAATTAACTAGCTGACTTCTTTCCAGGAATGTTATAATTACTGGCCACCCAGAAATGCTTACAAGTTTCACTCCATAAACTAGAGACATAGCAAATGTGGTAGATTATCTACTTTACTGCCTGCATTTTTTTAAATTATTTTACCTATTTATTCAATAAAATATCAGAAAATGTTTATCTCCCAAAAAAACGATATTAGTGTCTACAATTGCAATCAACTGTTTTACCATCAATCATTGACTTCATTTTGCACACATCACATTCTGTTTTAATTGATGTTTGTAAATTACAAACACCACTGGTCAGTAGTATACTATTGCTTCCATGATGCTTTATTATCTTAATTAGGGTTTTGTTTAACTTTACTTCTTTATTTCTTTAATGGATTGGTTGAGGACCTGTCACTCTTCAATCAGGATCAAATGATTATTACTGGCTTCAGATCTATCCCTAAATAGAATAACCCTGGATCTGCTCACCCCAGATTCCAGGTCTGTTTTCTTCATTGTTGCTTTTATCTGCCTGATAAGGACAGTATGACAAAAATGTGTGCTTTGTTCTTTCCACTTTAGCTTAATGATCCAGCACTTTTCAAAGTATACAATCTTCCAAATGCAGAGAGGGGTTTCTGAGTTTATTGTTTGTAGTACGCCCCATGTGGAATATATCTGTAATATGGAAGCCATACTATATGATGGGATGTAGTTATATTAATCACAATGGTTTATATGTAGGTCAAATCTGGTCAAACAAATATCTAGGGAAACTATAATGGTTTAAAGGCAATTTTGTAATTTTGAAAGTTTATATCTTTTAAACTAATGTTTGAAATATTTTATTAATAATATTTTCAATAATAATATACACCCATGACACATGTTTCACAGAGCATTATTAGTTATATACAGAAAGAATATTCTGTTTGCTTGCAGGTTGTCTCTCTCTGTTTGTGGAGAGAAATTAAAGAACACTTTGAAAGAAAGACATTTAAACAATTATCTGATTCAGTTATTTGTGCAAACATACATTTTAATTATTGAGCTCAGGATATTTTTACAGTTAAGATTAGCGCAGTAAGTCTCTGGATACAAGTTTAGAGGACCACTTGCTGAAATATAAAATCGGGTAATATGAAATACTTACATTATATTTTATATTATTTGAAATAAATAATTTTTTTTTTTTTTTTAGACCTGAATTTCCTATGTTATGTGCAAGGGTCTTCTGATGAGAAGCCTTTCTTTACTTGATATATCACCACTTACATTAAAACTCCAAAGGTAGATTTGGACAGCACAGTGGCTCAGAGGTTAGCACTCCAGTCTTTGCAGCACTAGGTCCTAGGTTCGAATCCCAGCCAGATCACTATCTGCATGGTGTTTGCAGGTTCTCCCTGTGTCTGCATGGGTTTCCTCTGGGTACTCTGGTTTCCTCCCACATCCCAAAAACATGTAATTAGGTTAATTGGCTTCTCCCTAACAATTGACCTTAGACTACATTAACCACATATGACTATAGTAGGGACATAGATTGTGAGCTCCTTTGAGGGACAGTTAGTGACATGACTATGGACTTTGTACAGTGATGTGTAATATGATGGTGCTATATAAATACTGTGTAATAATAATAATTAAATTTAATTCAAGCTCATGAGACAATTTTTAGGGCCCCGTTACCCTAGAGATCCAATTGTTTGTATGGACTTGGCAATTACAGGTTCTATGATTTAAACAATCTAGAAAAACAATTACCTGTGTCCAGTTTTCTACTCAAATACTGCCTGGATGAGCTAGGTGTTGCCACCATTCCCGAACCTTACATTCTGCTACATTTCTGGCAGCTTGGGGCGGAGGCCTCTCTCATCTGGCCAAGGAGGTACACATGAAAGCAGGTAAGTATTAACACACCTTAATTAGTCAGAAGTTCTGTATGTGAGGGACAACATTGGTTGTTTAAATATGTGGAATTGTAAGGAGAACAACGTGTAATATCTTCAGGATAGAAAATATGGGTAGCAACATCATAGCATATAAAGTGCAAACTAAAGAAACACTAACCAGAGACTTAACCAGTGCAAACATGTATTCCAAAGCCTTATTCAAACTAAAGTCTCCACACTGCAGTCCCCACCATGTTCTAATTTTGTGCACAATTAAATACAAGATGAGCCTGGGGAGAGGGGGAGATAGAAGTGAAAGAAAAAAGTGTAGGGGAAAAAAATGACCAAGAGAAAGAAGTTAAAAGGGGATGGGGTAAAAAGTTTCCAACAAACCTTTGTTCTCACTAGGTTCCAAAGAGGCAAGAAAAGTCAGTAGGCAGGATCTCTAATATACAACCTATTACAAAAAAACTCTTCCCTATATCCCAGGATAGAAGTGAGGTTCTCTATCGACTAAATGTCATTAACCTTAGCAAACTATTGGGCTATTGTCCTAGACTGACTCCACAGAGCAGGGATGCACACCTTAGTCACATTTAGAGGAGAAGAGACATGTGAAAGGCTTTGCAACCCAGATCATTATGATGCAAAATCCCTGTTCAAAAGGGATCTGTATGTCAGTGAATATCTGTGGGATAAGTAACATTGGGTGTGTTTAGAAAGAAGTTCTTTACACCATAAATAAATATGCTGGTAAAGAAACCTAAAAAATTAAGTTGCATACAGCAACAAATAGCTGATTGAGGTGCTAACTTCTGTTAATAAATATTTTATTTTATCTGTATCTTCATACAAAAAATGTTCCTAATTTCCTGTTCTTATTATAGAAACAACAGACTCTGATGGGCAACCTTCTGTACAGTAAAATATCTGTAGAATAATATCCAACAATAATTAATAAAAATAAAAGAAAATAGTTAATAAATACATTCCTGCATATAACCTGCATAAAGACGCCCATTAAAAAATAAAGTATAAATAATAAATATATTTTTGTGCCCCTCATTACAATATCTCCACTACAATATCACTGTGCTAATCTTAACTGTAAAAAATGTTTTATAATTTTTATTTAACTGCCCTCATCATTTGGTTTTATATATATATGGATGATGGCTGGAGTTGAGCTTTAATAGCAGAGATTCAGCAGTAGAAAAACATTATGGCAAAAATTATATGGTATGACTAGGTGAGACAAGATAAGAAGACCCGACCTCTCTTGAATGGCACCATGCTGTTTCCACTGTATAAGAATACATTTTGTAATGCACTGATGTAAATACAACTTAACTGCACTTTCAGTCTCCTGGGAAGTTCAGGATAACTGGCAAGCAACCTACTACCATACAAGCTATCGCTGCCACCCTGCATGAAATCTGCTAACAATAGAATAGAATCCCCTTAGTGGTTTCTTGGGAAACACACATGAAGCTACAAGGGGGGAATAAAAATCCCTAAATGAATACATATTTTTATTGTGTGCTGCTTCTCCACCTCCCTCTTGATTGTAAGCTTTTCAGAGCAGGGTCCTCTCCTCCTGTGTCACTGTCTGTATCTAAACGTCTTTGGCAAACTTTATTTAATATACAGCACTGCGTAATATGTTGGCACTATATAATTATTGTTTATTAGTAAAAAATACATATATGTGTGTACATGATCATGATGGTTAACATAAATATGAAATATTGAAATATTGTCAGGGTCACATCATAAATTATTGCAGATACTCTTTACAATAAATGCATGCAATAAAATGCATTTTTGTAGGCATTTTATGTAATGTTTCTATACAGATGTTGGAGCAGAGATTTGCAGATGTTACTTTCGCTATTCCTTCCGACATGATATCATGCAGTGTAAATCAACTATAAGAAATTGCAGTGTGACTGATCTTTATTGTACTTCATTAGAATCAATGACACAATAATTCTAATTGATACTGCTTACATGTAATATATGTACACTTGCATAAACACAGCAAGCTTTCAAGCATACAGTCTTTAATTTACGAACAAATGGGCTGCACAGCATTGCAACTATGTACAACAGCCATTATATATATATCTGCGGTGTCACACACATTTACATCATACTTCCTTCAACAAAATAATTTCTTGTTTAAAGTACAAGTCAGGCTTTTAATTCAAAACACATCAATGCTATAATAGCAGTATAAAATAGCTTCATAATGAACATATGGGATTGGTATGGCATACAACATATATATAATTACAATCAGTTTTGTTTGAAAGCTAAAAATATCTGCATGAACAAGGACACGTAAAAGTCTTTTTTTATTTTTGGGGAACTAATTAAAGATAATATGTCGCTATGCGATATTAATTCCCTAACCACAGTCATGTATTTCCTATCATGGGAATCTACTGTACATAAAATGTCACGAAAACGACTACAATTCCATATTAGGCTTGGCTGTGTTAAAGTATGATAACACAAATCTTTTACTAACCACAAAAAAATATTTTTAGGGATTAAGAGTCGTTATTGCACTTAACGGTATTTAGCTTAAAGTGTATGTAAAGTCTACAGATAACCTCTCTTATTTGTTCCTCAGGCTCAGGGCAGGTGGGATAGCTAAGTCCCTAGTGAAGTGTATTGTAATTGATAGTGTTTTGGAATGCCTGTTTGTCATTTAAAGTGCCCAAAACATTTTTAACCTTGCCAAAAATCTAATGACATGTTCAATTCACATCTGCTGCACTGACATCTCAAGCAGTGGTAATACCCCTGACAAGCTCATCCTCATTCATTTACGCTACAGGTAGTCCTGGGTTACATACTAGATAGGGACTGTAGGTTTGTTCTTAAGTTAAATTTGTATGTAAATCGGAACAGGTACATTATTTTAATAACTACAATTAGGACAGTTGTTTGTCTCAACATATTATTAGGCAGCATGGTGTCAGTTACTGTATAAAATCCTCACTGTGAGCTAATCACAAACAAAATAAAAAAAAACTTTATGGAGCCTAGACATTGATTATCTTCTGGAGCAAGCTGTGCTTTGATATGCAAAAAGAAACAACTGCGTAGTTTGACTTGGTCATTAAAGAGTTACAAGATGTTGCAGAACTGCTCATCACTTAAGATCACCCACATCAGCTGTGTTTAGCAAAAGATTTCTTCTGCAAGTCATGCAAACCTCCCCCCATCAATCCTCCCTCCTGCACACAAGCAAGCAGGGAAGCCCTGTTCTTATCTATGAGTCAACTGTATGTGGGATGTCCTTAACTCTGGCACTACCTGTATTGAGATGATGATGGGTGGGTTCTCTAGTTCACATACACTTCCTGTTCTCCATAGATTCAGACCAGTGAGTGCGTACGAAGTCTGGACATCTGAAGATATGAAATGTTTGTTATTTATGTTATTGGGTTTAGATACAATTTAATACAGATTTGATGTTACTTGGCTATTAATGGCCTGTGGTTATCAATGCCAACACGTGCAATCAGCATTATAATTGAAACATTGCTATTAAAATTCAATGGCAGGATAAGCCAAAACAATCTCTGTGGTTCCTAGTTTTCCCTAGAATACAACTGAGTGAAGGAGAATAATTGTGGTAGGTCAGTCATTCCTAACAAGGATCCAGTGGAACTCAAGGGTTCCCCCAGGGGGTTCTAGGGGTTCTTTGGGCTGTGGTTGATTGACTTCCAGTTGAGGATTCTTGCATAGTTCTACGTTCAGCACCACTTGATATAGCCAGAAGTGTAACACCAATGATCTTTTTTGCTGTCTGTAAGGTTTCCTTTCTGACCGTCACTAAAAATCATTTTTACCAAAGTATGGGGCATTCTTCCGGTCGACTCAAAACAAATTATTTTTTTCAAGGGTTCCCTAAACTGCTGGGGTAAAAACCTTGAGAAGGTAGGTTGTAGCAATGAGTGACAAAAACTAGGATGGGAAAATATCTCAATGAACTGAATTAATTTTTAATATCTGGATTTATTAATACACATCAGACAGCAGCCAGATATTATGTTCCAGCTGCTGAACAATCTTCTTCTTCCCATACAGGCACATAAACATTCATGTTTATATTAAAGGATTCTTTGAAAGATGGGCTATTAGATAAAACAATATGACAGTGGTGAAAACGTTGAAGCTTTTAAAGGTTCATTTATGAAGCCACGGCATGCCGTTACTGAGGCCGCACCACTGCATACTCTATTTGTACCAGTGACTATTGTTACCAAAACTAAAAATGGGCAGAAATCCAAAATTTTAGAGTTGTTACCAAAACAAGAGGTAAGAAGAAATCTTCTAATATGTACACCAATTATGCGGACAACTGTTTAGGAGGTCTTCCCTAACTTCCTATTGTGCTTCCAATAGTACAGAGATAGAAAAATAATAATAAATCATTTCTACCTATAAAGTTGCATGGGTATGTGTGGAAATTCTCAGCTATAAATATTCTTGTAATCAAACATACATGCATGCATCAATGCAAGCTAAAAGTAAAACTCCATCATTTTCTCAAATCATGTTCTTCCATGTAGTAAGATTATTTGTGCTTTGAATTTCATCTGTATACATACTGCAGTAGATAGAAAGCAATTTTTCTCATGTGTTCCACCTTACTGTTCCCTTCAAAATCTCCCCCCCCCCCTCCTCTTAGCTCTCCCACTCCTCTTGTATGTTGGATGATGGCCCAGATGTGTGTTGCACTGATGACTCATAGAGGTCACAACAGCTGGAGCTTGTTATATATTAACAAGATGTGACTCCAAGCTGAACCCAACAATATATGTGGGGGCTTCTATAAAGTTAACCCCCCTAACATTTTGCATATAGGATCACTTAAGGGGCACCAACTATCTCCTAAATGGCTTTTTATTATTTTGATTTAACTTTTAATTTTTAATAACTATTTTTTATTTTAATCCTGACATTCATTGATTGCACCTGGTCGCACCGAGCACTAAATCCAATCTATTGTAAATATGGTTTTTATACACTTTTTAGGTCACACAGAAATGATTGGTAGAAGGTGTAAGGTTAAAAACAAGAATATTTGGCATTAATTGGTATGATGGTTTTATTTGTATTAGACTACATGCTTTCCAATTAACTAATCCTGTGCTTCATTGCATCCTATCCAAACTACCACTCTGTGAGAGAGAAACTAGTCCTATATGGGCGCATTGATCGATCATGGGTAATTGAAATGTTTGGTTTTGATTATAAATGTATTTTTTAGCAAAATGGTGGAATATATATTAATTAAAAGGTCATTTTTTCTGGTCTCTAGATTCCGGATGAAGTGAACTGCCTTCCACGTAACGCGTAGAATGCTATTAAAGATTCAATGCAGCTAGAGATCATATATGAGCTGGATATGTAACATCGATTTTTGCTTTTTGGATTTTTATGTTACCAATAAAGTGTATTTTAGAATTTTAAGATGGTATTTCTAATTTATCTGGTATTATGATTAGGATATGCCGCTAGAGTTCCATTTTTTCTTCTAATGGGATAATATATTGCAAATACACTATCCTATGTTCCTGCAAAAAATCATACCTGGCTTTGAGCAATGCTTTATACCTCTCATAAGGGAAGGTTGCACAGCAGATTCTTGTACTACAAGGCAGCCGTCCTATACAGCACTGAACGTTACTGCTGGCTGCAAAGGATAAGTGAACAGACAAGATGATTGTGATCATTTGGTATTCCATTTTTTTAAATTTCATGTAACTCTATAATATTCATGCTTAGTACATCATAATGCACAATAATGTGCAGTGCATTAGATCAAACCAGTATTAGTAGGTGCTCAATTACCTTGCTACGTTCGCCAATAGAATGGTTTTTCATCTCCTTTGATCCTAAATACATGAGTAATCAAGTGTACTTCTTTTGAGGCTGAAATATCCTATGTAGTTTTCTATGAGCCAGATCCATCATTACATTTTGAACACTGGATAAATAGTAAGTTCTCAAAATCAAAGCTCACAGCACACTCAGCACACTAAGATTTGCCTGAAATAATTAAAGTTAAATTTCAGCCTTACCATCAGTCTTGCACAGCTGTAAAGGCTCCTCACCTTTATTACCTAATTACTTACATTTCTTACTCTGATCCTACTGTCAGTTTCTCACAGTGTGCATTAGAAGCTGCAGTACACCATGTAGGATCCACCTCATTTTCTGCTGTTGGATATCTATCATCATCCCCTTACCCCCATGGAACTGTGTCTGACCTGCTCCCCTACCTCATTGCATTTAATTATCTTCAATTGTGGAATGTTAGCATCATATATGGGTGATACTTAATATGTACTATAAAAATAATCATTTTATTTAGTTCATTATCATGTTGCTGGGGGGGGAGGGGGGGGATAGGAACCAATGGGGGTTAAATGTATGCAGATTTCACTTCAGTTTTAATAGTTGGCATGTGCTTTAGTAATCACCTTTTCAGAGAACCAAAAGGCTTAAGCTTCACACTTATTATTCATGGGCCCTTATAAGGTTGTATGTAGAATGACACATCTGTAATCAGACGAGAGAAAAGAGAAGTTTACTGTATGCAATGAATGATGTGTGGGCTGCAAGATTAATATTTACAGCTAACAATAACATTAAATTAATACGGTATTTGGACCTGGAATGCTTTCTGTGCAAACACTACACAATAAACAGATTCCAGCTAAAAGATCCAATTTAACAAGTCATTTCTAAGACATTTTTGCAGATGTTCTCCCAAAAGAATGTTACCCTTCCAGAAAGACAATAGACTGCCATTTTCCTATAGGTAAATCCCATTTATTTCACAATACATTAACTTGGTGATCAGTGGGAGGAATGCCTCTTACTCATTGCTGGCAAGTAGGACGATTGTCACCCGTCACACAGATATCTAAAAAGATTTAAGGAGTCAGTTAAACTGACATTAGATGTCCAAATTGTTCATTGCTCAAATGGCCCCTTGCAACCTCTGGTGGACCCCTAGAGTGTCATGGAACTCTGGTTCTAATATTCTAACTTAGAATAATACATTGGCTGCCAGAAAGATTGGATTTGCTAGCAGTCTGTGGTTTCAGTGTATTCCTAGGATCTGAATAAAGGAGGACGAGGTGTGTGACCCTACCAATAATTACAGATCTGATAACCCCAATTGAAATAGGAAAAATATGATCCACCCTCAGGGGCTGCTATAGCATGAACTGTATTTTTCATTACTTTATATGTACTACGAGTCTTATACTCACTGTAAATTTATTTGATTACTTGTTTACGTAAGCTAATTATACACAATTGACACTTGCCTAAAAAAAACCCTGTCTTTCGTTTTCATTTGAATTTTTCCTATTCCTAGGAACTGACTTAAGATAAGCATACATTGCAAATATTACTTTAACTGTAGTAAAGAAAAGTCAGGCACCAGGCTAGCTATGATGTATTCCAAATGATTAGCATGATCCCGGGCAAATGTTGTTTTCTGAGGGTGAGGTTAGCGTTGGAAACTTTCATACTTATCTCCTTTAATGCTGACTACAGCCAAACCTTTTATATTCCATAGTTGTACTAAAAATGCTTACTCTGATATCACTAGACACTTTAAAGTTGCAGCAAATTAAGGAAGCAACCTAATTTCTTGGCAGGAGGACATCCAGCATCATCTACTCCTATCTTACCCAGCAATGATCTGCTTCCACTGCATAAAGTAGCACAAAGACCTGGTGACAGTGCCATTGAGTCTCAAATAAAGTATATAATAAAAACAGCACGTTAACAAGGGGGGAAAGTTGAAACCAGGAAAGGCAAGATTTAAGCAGAAAAAACTCCAGTTGTAAGTGATAACTTTACTATATAAGTAGTGTATATATACATCATGTATTCTAGACTATATACACAGATATATACAGAGATCTTGTACAGCTTTGTGAACAGTTTAGTGCTGATTTATCATTCATTTTCTGTACTGAGGTCATCTGCAGCTGTGTCTTCTGAAATGAATTAGGGATATGTTTCTAAGGGATTTGCATTGGAAATATAGGATATTGAAACAAATGTGCCAGGAAATCAACAAACCGCTAAAGAATGACTAAAAAGGAAAGGAGAGTTTTGTATTTTTCCCAAAAAATCCAAGTAGTACATTTGTACATCAGGTGTTCAACTTCTAAGACTAACAGAACTGAAATCCTTAGTGGAAAGTTAAAGCATATTGATCAATATTTATTGAAATCGAGCAAGTTTGCTTTTTCACTTCAATTGTATTGACATAATTAACCTAACATCAAAGTTGAAGTTGCAGAGATCCTTTTTTTTTCTGATGAAGCAAAGTAGACAAAGAGGCTTAATAAAGATAAAAAAGCCAGCTGATTGACAAGCTGCTCTACAGCTCCTAACATATGCCAGACATCAGATTTCTGTGTCTGGAAACAATCTTTTGTGATCATTTCCAGCAACAGGAGAACAAATGAGCACTGTACACACAGAATTATTTTGGTCTATAGAGAGTAGAGGACGAGCAAGTGGCACCCAGTTGTACTCCCCTCAGTTGGAATGTGCAGTGGTCATTCCCACTCGGTCATCTATCAATTTGCTGGGGGGACCGCTGTACAGATTTTCACCCAAGTCATTTAAGGTTTTACATTTCAAGAGTCAATCTTCTTGCGTGCCTCTACACAGCTTAAGTTGTTGAAAAAGCAATTATCGTCCAACTTAGGAATCCATTAAGAACGATTTTTACATTTAAAGTGTATATATAGCCAAGTGTATATATAGCCTTAAATTTTATATATAGCCAAAACTTTCTTTTAATTTTAAATAAAGTAGGGAAGTAAGGGAACTTATTCACCCTTAATATTTGTTTTGGTGACCATTGTCACAAAAACAAAAGATGATAGAAAATCCAAACTCTTAAGCTGCGTACACACTTCCAATTTTTATCGTTGGTAAACGAACGACGAACGATCCTGCACGATATCTGCGAACGATCGTATGGCACCGATCCTGTACATACAGATAACGGCACGATCGTTCGCAGATATTGTACACACGATAGATGGGATCATTTGAACGATACAGGAAGTGACGTGCACCACAGGAAGTGAATACTGTGTGCGAACGTTCGGATCAAACGAATAAAGATTCACCACACTGTTCCTTTCTCCCTATGTGCAATATTCCCTTCAAATTTTTTTCAAGGAAGAAGAAGGCAGCTCTTGCTTTAATATGTCTGCTTGAAGAGGAGGAGGTTAAGAAGAAGAAGCGGCGAATGTGGTGCAAGGATTGGTTGTTGGACCGAGACAACATTTCACATGACAGTCTGCTACGGGAACTGCGCCACTCATTCCCAGATGACTACAAAAATTATCTGCGTATGTCAGATGTCTGCTTCCAACAATTACTTTCTGCAGTTACACCTTTCCTGCAGAAACAAGATACCTTTATGAGGAAGTCCATTACACCTGAGCAGAGGTTGATCGCCACCCTGAGATACCTTGCCACTGGAAGATCTCTGCAGGACATGAAGTTCTCCACCGGGATCTCACCGCAAGCAATGGGTCATATCATCCCCGAGACATGTGCAGCAATTATTGACTGCTTGAAAGATCAGTACATGAAGGTAAGGGGCCCCATATAATAATCATTAAAACAAAATGACACATTTGCTTCATAACCAAAAGATAAAGTTTATTAACAAAGTGCTAATTATAAAGTAGAAATAACAATAGTATAAATAGTATAAATAACAATAACAATAAATTACCTTTATTAAAACAAAACCATTAACCACCTGAGCGTTACACTGAGGTCCAGATTTCTGTACCAAAAGTGATCCATTGTTTTTCATGAAATTTTTTTTTTAAATTGTAGACCTGTAACTTACAGAAATATGTCCGAACAGGGGTTCTAGTAGATATTATGAATATAAAAAATGTTTGAAACACACAATCATTTAAAAAAAAAAAAATTACTTTTAATAAAATTAAAGGAAAAACACAAAAATCAGCTTAAACATGACTACATAAACAAAGCTTGAAGCCATGGCAGGGGTCAAAGCAGGCGGAGATGTCAGAGTCCAGGCAGAGGTCAGGGCAGGCGGCAGGCAGAGATGTCGGAGTCCAGGCAGAGGTCAAAGCAGGCAGCAAATGGTCAAAATTAGGCGAAGATCAGCAAAGGTAAGATAAGACACAGTGTTACACACTAGCCATAAGTGGTAATTTTTAAAACTTTGATTCTGTATTTATTGGGGTTTGTTTTGAATTATTTTGTATTTGATTGGATACGGGAGTTTTTATCCAATCCAATACAAAATAAGAATTTGAATTTCCAAGTTATTTACTTTTATTTTATTTATTTTTTTATTTTTTTGTATTGGATTGGATACAGGAGTTTGTATTCAATCCAATATAAAATGAGCGTTTGAATTTACCAGTTATGTACTTTGTATTAATTTTATATTAATTATTTTGTATTGGATTGGATACAGGAGTTTGTATTGAATCCAATACAAAATGAATGAATGAGTTTCAATTTGAATTTCCCGCACACGCGCCGACGTCATCACGCACGCAGGGAGAAGCCGTCTGTTTTTTTTTTTTTCTCCGCCGGACGGCTTCTCGTTTCAGAGATCATCCGGCGCTGGAACGAGAAGGATGTGGGACGATCAGCGGGACCAGGTAAGAAGCCGGCCGGCACCTTGTGTCCCGCCGGCGGGAGATCTTGTGTCCCGGGCGGCGGAACACAAGATGCCGGCCGGCGGAACGCAAGATGCCGGCCGGCATCTTACCGGTCCTGCTGGCACCCGACGCTGGAGAGGGAGATCGACGGACGACGCTGGACGGAGGACGACGCTGGAATACGAAAACGACGCTGGATGAGCACAGGGGGACCAGGTAAGTAAGGATGGGAAAAATCTCGGGGTTAACCATCCTTGCAATTTTTTTTTGCCCGAACGAAGGTCGGGCTTAACCGCAAGGAGGTTAAAACAAAATTAATACACCCCACACTATAAATCAGTGTAATGGAGGCTTTCATTGCCAAAACTGTATTGATTTGGTGTGCTGGAGGAAGGATAGTGCTGAAACTCATAAGGGTGGCGTTGTATTTGTACAGGGGCAGGTTGAGGCTGTGGATAAGGACAGGGGTAAGAATAGGTAGGGAATTGTGGGTTCAGTTGGTTCCTCATTCCTTTGTGCACCAAATCTGTCATGATGATCTCCAGAGCACCTGCTTGTTCTGGGCTCATCTGACGTAGTTTTGACACTATATAGAAGCCAAAGCCATCCAAGTGATCTTCTTTTTCATGTAATATGGACATGGTTTTTTTGAAAGCTTCCTTTTTTTCCAGCTCCTGATTTTTCTTTTTCTGACCCCTTTTTTGACTTGAACCCATAGGAGTCGAGGTTGTAGCGGCAGGTGAGCTCTCTGCAGTTTCAGTACAGGAGGAATGTTATGCAAGCGGGTGTGGACCCACTGTGCCACCGACCGGGTACACTCCAGAGGGGCGTGACTAAGCAGCTACCAGGTCTTCACTAGAGCCTCTGAGGGTGAGGATAGGCTTGGGCTGCGGGGTAGCTGCCAGGTGCCACTCCAGAGCAATCCCCAGGCCAGTGGCAGCTGACCACAGGAGTCAGGGACAGGCAGCAAACAGGCAAAGTCCAGAAACGAATTCCAAGGTCAGGGTCAGGCAGCAAACAGGCAGAGTCCAAAAACGAACGCAAGGTTCGGTACACAGCAGAGCAAACAGACAAAACACCTTAGCAGTGAGAGTAACGCAGGTAAGCCAGAGATTGCTCAGGCAACTTCCTGTAATAGGAGGTGCCTATATATGTGTACTTAATATTCTTTTTTATTCCTACACAGATTTTGATTCACAAAGAAAGGAAATTTTGGAGAAAATGGTGGTGATGTAGCACCGAAGTGGCCAAGACAGTTCCCGAGGCAAGAAGTGAGCTGCGGGCACTCCAAAAATTTAAAAAAACAAAAATGTAAAAAAAAGTAAATATTAATTTCTTTTTATTTTATACATTTTTTACAATAAAATTATTTAATTTGAAACAATTTGTGTGTGTTCTTTCAATTTTTTATACTTGACTGGCAGGTAAGTAAATTTGAACTAAACAGGTTGAAGTACCGCAGTGAAACAGGATGAAGAACTCCGCTGGAAGAAACAGGATGAAGTACCGCAGTGAAACAGGATGAAGAACTCCGCTGGAAGAAACAGGATGAAGTACCGCAGTGCAACAGGATGAAGAACTCCGCTGGAAGAAACAGGATGAAGTACCGCAGTGTAACAGGATGAAGAACTCCGCTGGAAGAAACAGGATGAAGTACCGCAGTGCAACAGGATGAAGAACTCCGCTGGAAGACACAGGATGAAGTACCGCAGTGGTATATATATATATATATAGAGAGAGATAAATAAATATATATATATATATATATACACACACACACACATACACAATACAGTATGTATTGAGCGAACGTTCGTTCATCACGCATGCTCAGACCATGGACGATCACTGAACGACCGTACACACGATAGATGGTCAACGATAGGCGTCCAATCCGATCCGCCGGTCCGGTCGTTCATTTCCAATGACTATCCTCGTTCGTCTGCGTCGTTGGTTACTTTTTTTAAGAACGATTTTTGGCCAATCGGTCGTTCGTCGTTCGTTTCCAACGATAAAAATTGGAAGTGTGTACGCAGCTTTACAGTTGTCACAAGAACAAGAGATGATGGTAAATCCTACAAAGGGGGTATTGGAATTCATTGGAATGGAACAGTCCAAAGGGATTTCCAGTGCAGGATGTTAAGGAAAAACTCCCATACTAGACACAAGCTGCAAAAAAAAAAAAATAAACAGGTTTCATCCTTTCCATTTTCCATTTATTTTTCTATGTCTATACATTCACTTTGATTTCACTTTCCAAGGTTACTTTGGTTTGTCAGTGATTACTACCACACATGACTTTACCGTGCAGGCACACAGCAAACTATTGCTGTGCACCTAGGAGTGGAAAACTGCAATAAAAGGTAACAGCTTCTGCACATTGCTGTGTCACAAATCTGTCAACAGCAACCATGCACAAAAAGTAAGTTGTCACTTTTAGGAACCATGCCGCAATCTGTTGCACGCGCAAAAATAGCTCCCACCTGCTTCTATTTAATTGGACTGGTTTGGGCCACAGTTGAGCCTGCAGCAGAATGCTACAGCTCATTGTGGGTCTAAAATGGTCTAAAGTTCAATTACACAAAAAAAAGTTGGTGTTAATGTGATGATTTGTTTTAAATCCAGGGCTATTCACATAGTTTTCTCCGTATTTTTATACTTAGTGTTTTCTGTTCAAGGTGTTTCCCTTTCAAACCACTGTTATCTAAATGTAATAGACATTTGCCAGTGCTGGTAATAATAAATAAAGATTTAATTGTCCAACCTATGCTTTGTTTTTTCATTTTATATATAGTGGGGAAAGGCCAGGATCCACTAGGTTTTTAATGTGATCTGTTTCCCCATAGGGCAGAGGTCGGCAAACTCCAGCCTTTAGGCCAGATACGGCCTAGCCGGCAGTTTGTTCCGGCGTAACACCCCCTGGCCGGTCCAGCTGGAATTAGGCCAGAACAAACTACCGAAGCTGTTGGAGCTGCATTCGGCTCTTAAGCCTCCTCCTGCTGTTGCTCCCTGAAGGGAATTCCCTCTCCTCCATATGCATTGCGGTGGAGAAGGAATTCCCTTCAGGGAACGTTCCTGGTGGGGGGCGAAGCCATTAGGGCGGGACTCAAGAGAAAGAGTCCGGCCTAGTGTGCTCTTGCCCACCCCTGAAATGGCCTAGTGGCCAAATAAGTTTGATGACACCTGCCATAGGAGAAGGGCGAGGAAATGGAGCTGGGAATTGTCCCTCCCTTCCAGATATGTCTGACAAAAGTCTTCTAGACAGGACACTGGAAGAAATTTTACTTGAGATTTGACAGGATCATAGTGAAAAGTAGGGCAAGGGCAGCAAAAATCAGAGCACAGAGCCTTGGTAAAGTGTAGAGGAAGACACTGAAATATCCTGCATTGTCAGCAGAAAGAGAATGGTTGTCACCAGGGTGCAAGGACCAGGAGTTCCTCATCTGATGTTTTGTAGGCACAGAAGGCCTTATGTGGGAGGACAACCAGCCCTATGCAAGCAGCCTACAAAATTGCCTGGCTAGACAACTGAAGGCAGACACACAGGAACGTATCAGTAGTTGGAAGAAAGTCTAAAACAGAATCATAACCAAGAGAATAAAGAAACAAAAAGACCAGACAAAGAAATAATTGAAAGCCAATACAGACAGAAAACAGATCAGAAGCCAAAGCTAATACAGATAAGCTGGATCAGAAGCATGGACAGGGACTGGAAGGACCAAGTCAGAGGCTAAAGTATATTAGTCACACAATAGACTGATTTAAATGATTCTTCAGCACTGGCAGAATGGAGAACCTAATTAGCCACAAACATATATCTAAATGTGTAAAAGACAAATTAAAAAATATAGAAAAAAAACAAAACAACACAAACCAGAGTTATAGATAAACTTTAATGAATGTAATAAAATACAGAGAGAGACTTGAAATAACTGTCCCTAAAAGCCCTCAACTTGTACCAGAGGATTGCTCACAACTCTTCATTTTATTATGCTTTTGTTGGCAGTTGGACAGATTGACAGCAGTGTCTCTAGAAGCCAACAACTTTTCATTTAATCAACTGGGTGAAGCTAGGCAGGGGTTTCCTTTTGCTTGCTCTTCCACACTTTTGTCTTTTTGCTTTTTTTTAAACATTGCAAATACATTAAAATACCTATAATTCTTTAGAGCTGAAAACAGAATGCTTATACTGTAATGAAATTATAGGCAGTTTTTTCAGCCCAGTTCTCCCCTGCTGGACTACAGAACACTTTAATCCCTAGATTGGAGGCAAAACTCTTTTGAGGGTTATTAAAAGCAAATTACAGTAAAAATGAAACAACATTCCATTATGGGAATTTAATAATGAACTAATGCTCATATGTTACTATTAATGAGATGTACACCATGGGCTCTATTTATAAAATGGTATCAAACATTCTTTTGTGGGAATCTCCCAGGTCCATGTGTTTCAATGGCACCCACCAGGGAATGTTTGAAGGAATGTCATATTCCTTGTTTTAATAATATAGCTCCATGTGTTGGTATGCTGAGTCCTTTATTTGTCATTTATTCTTGCACTGCAGAACAACAAACTTTCACAGTTGCAGCATGGATTACATTTCTGCCCATTCCAATGAATCGCTTGCCAAATACAAAGCATGGCAGGGTTCATGCATTTCATAAAAAGCAGTGCACTCCCATAGTGGAAATGAGCTACAAATATTGACAACCTAAAGCAAACACAGAAATTACTGCTGGACTGGTCCGTTGCACTATTTATCTTTAAAATGTTTTCCATTTCCTGGCTCTAAAATTGTACGTTAAACTGCATAGGCAAGTGTTTATGAATACACAAATATCCAGTTTTATCACCAATTCTCTTCTGCTTGATACTTCAGTTGGTATGAGCCCAAATGACTACACCCAAAGCATTGTTCATGCATTCTGCATACTTGGTCCTAAACCCTTTTCTGTTAACAGGCATTGTTCTTTTATTGTTTCCTGATCATACTGTAACAGTCAGGTTTTCTCCCTGAACAGTATTTTCATCATTCTGCATAGCGCTCCAAGTTCCATTTGGCCTGAGCCCCTTAAATCACACTATCTTCTGCAGACATTGTCCAGGCACCATACCAGCAGGATGTTTTACAGGCTTTTGGGACATCTTGCACAATAGTAATACAGTGAAGAATCTGAAAAGTTTTTTTTTTAATAAATTGAATATCATCAGAATAACTTGCTACTAGAGGTGCAGTTGGGGATAAGTAATAATAGCCTGCATTCATAAAAAAAGCTGTAAATTGGCAATATTATAGCAGAAATAAAGCCTGGAGGGGAGACTTTAGACAACAATTATGAACGGGGTAATTTAGTGTAGACACTGGGCAAGCAAGTACACAGTTTTTCCGTTCCAGTCTATGGAGAAATGGCAGTACAATACATAGCAGACCCCTTGCCTACTGCAGGATAGTAATGAGTTACCAATTTGGCTTGAAGCAGTTGTTCATAATGTATATATGTATTAAATGTTAATTGGTACCTACTTACCTTTCATAATTCTTAATAGTATGGTTTGTGTGTAAATATTGTGTTTGTAGTTGATCAGATCATTAATTATGACAGCTGTTTATGAGTTCTTACCCTACCACTGAATATTGACCTGTAGGCAGAAGGTGAGCATAGTTCTTTTTCAAAGATTTGGTAGTGAAAGATATGTTTTTTCTTGCTGTATATATGCTAATGGACTAATAATTTTGTTTTCAAGAAAAAAAAAGTAGTAGTAGATTTTGTGGGGGTGCGCATTTTTACTTAATTGTCAGTGGATATGGGCTATGAGCTCACCCTTAGAAACCTGCACCTTTAGCAGACTGTATGAAAGCTGTGAGTTCACTTGGGACAGCTTCTGTTCTTAATACAACATATTATTGGGCAGATGGCCTCACGCCACCCACAAAGACTTGACACTACTGGGTATGGCAGAGTCTAACATTAGGCCACACCCAAAACATTCCTAAAGGCTCATTACTATGATTAGAGCCACAGCACCATAAAACCTTTACCATTTTTCTTACCAACATCCATAAGGGCTTTACACTCAACCTTATGAACAAAACTTTAGCTGTGTCTGTTTACATTACTCAATACACACAAAGAATCAGACATTATCCAACTTACTTTATTTGCTACTGTCAGGGACCCTCAGCACTGTGAAAATGTGATAAAACAGATCTCATAAAACAGATGCCTTGCAAGCAAAAGAACAATGGAAAAACCCTCATCAAATTATTTTATATCCCAATGCATCCATTTAACCAAAAACCCACAGTAAAATACACAATGATGGAAGAAGAGGTGTTATGCTCTGCTTCCATACTTCTTCAAATTGATTTTTTATTCTGCAAAAAACCCTTTATGTATTTTTTGCCCAACCCTTTCTAGTCATTCAACCCCACCCCTGTAGACAACCCTTATCTCCTTATCAGTCATCCCCAGTAAAGTACCCTCTCTCCTATACTAAACTCAGCTATAGGTATCCTTGATGAGCTTCCTATCTGACCAATAGGAATGAGTGAAACTTCCAAGACACACATTTTTTTATTTCTACTCTCATTCCAAAAACACTTCCATTGCCCTTTTTTCTACATAGGCCTGTATATTGCATGGAGGCAATGCTGCTGAAAATGCTGTGTGGAAGGGGAGAATTGGGTAAAATCTGTTTTAGTAGATGAGATCTACAAAAACCCAAAATCTACAAAATTGCATTTAAACTGTGTAATTAGCTGTCTGGAAATCTCTAGGACTTTTTTCTCATAACATTTTATACTAGAACGTTTACAGGCTACTGACTGTTATCAGTTCAGTATTCATCATCTAGGTATTCAGACTTTGCTTGCTAAGGGTATTGGAAAAAAAATGTATATTTATTGCAGACTAGTTACTATGTCAAATATAATTGTCCAAACACACATTTGAGCATCGGGGACCATAGTTTGGTATTGTTATGTTCTCCAATTGATAAATTGTTGATGGGCCATTGACCAATAGAAATGAGTAGAAGGAGGAGGTGAATGGGCAAACTTTAGTACCATGAAGAACTAAAGATTTGGCATCAGAATAGTTGACATTGGGGCAAAGAATGCTAGTGCTAGATATATGTCTCAGAAGTGCTTATACTTCATACTTGTCAGAAACATCCACTATTCTTTTGATAGATGTGACAGAGTCTTTTTTATATAACTATTAATGCCAAAAGTTTCATAGTAGTGTCACTATTAATAGGAAATGTAACCTTCCAGAGCTGAATGAGGAATGACTGCACTGTTGAAGGAGAAGCAATGGAGATCCATATACTGTTCTGTATTGCAACGTTCATATACCTAGGCAACAATCCAGCCAGATTTGACGC
Source organism: Pyxicephalus adspersus (assembly GCF_032062135.1). NCBI lineage: Eukaryota > Metazoa > Chordata > Amphibia > Anura > Pyxicephalidae > Pyxicephalus > Pyxicephalus adspersus. The sequence continues at coordinate 52,964,029 of NC_092864.1, read as the reverse complement.
CACCGTCTGTACATCTTCAACTTTGACAACCTCCATACTCTGTGCCAATTTATTTCCTTCTAACTTCTCAATGTTTTTTTCTAGTCTAGAAATCCTATTTGTCATCACTTGCTTTTTAAATCCTAAATCTTCTATCTTTCTTTGTATTTATTATGCCTGCACATTTCTGTTCTCTGGTGATTCCCTTCTTCTGCTGCATACTTACTTATTTTGTACCATTTATGTCCCTCTGACTTTAATGGAACAAAATGTATTCCTTCTATCTCCCTTACTAACATATTTCCTTTGTCTCCTCTCTACATGTACAAAGCTGGAATCATTACATGCTACTCAATGTTCATTATGTTTCTTCCAGGTGTGTAGCTACATGGGGAACCTCCTTATTAAAAGTTTATTAAGGTATTTAATGCATACATTGCAGTGCAGAATTTGAAAATCCTAATTCTAGCCCTCAAACTGCCCAAAGGACTTCTGAAAAACCACTAAAAAAAAGCTTTCTTACACACACCTGTTTTACAGCATTTGGACATGTTGCCCTTGAGGTTGCGTTTCCGGTATTAATCATTCTTCTGGTTCTTCCTCAGGGGGTGCTGATTTATCAAAACTCTCCAAGGCTGGAGAGGATACACTTTCATTAGTGAAGCTGGGTGATCCAGCAAACCTGAAATGAATCTGGTCCTAGATTGAAAACATTTGCTAACAAATAGCAAATTACTTTGAAGAAATCTGTTCCAGGTTTGCTGGATCACAAAATTGTTCCCAACTGCGCCTATTCAGTTGAATAGAAACAGTTGTGAGTGTCAGTTGAGCCTACAGTACAACACTGCAGTCAACAGCAAATCTGAAATGGCCCTTAGAATAGTTCTACTAAGTGGTAGGCATTTGTTGCAAAGATCCCTTACACCACAGCATTGACTGAGGCCTCTGCAACACCTTGTTTTTTTTAGCTATATTGTTGTAGATTTGTTGGTGTGCTTGTGACCCAATTTCAGCCAAGCTTTAGCTATGTCACAGATGACCTTACATTTGACTCTAAAATACTTTGGTATACAGAGTAGTTTATAGTTGACTTATTGGCCCTGATTTATTAAAGCTCTCCCAGGCTGGCGAGGATACACTTTCATCAGTTAAGCTGGGTAATCCAGCAAACCTGGAATGGATCTGGTCCAGGATTTAAAACATTTGCTAACAAATAGCAAATTACTTTTAGGAAATCCATTCCAGGTTTGCTAAATCGCCCAGCTTAACTGATGAAAGTGTATTCTCCCCAGCCTTGGAGGACAAGATACCCAGATCATGTGGCTGAAAATAAAGCCCAAATCATTGCCCTTCTACCACCGTGCTTTACAGTTGGTATGAGTGTTTAGGCTGATATGCTATGTTTCCCTGCCCTGCCCTGATCAGGGTCTGTTACTTGACCTTGCCTTGTCTGCTGCCTGCCCTGACAATGGGCTATTCAACTAACTCGCCTTGACTCTGTGTTCCAGACATTTCTTTGTTGAATACATCTGATCCTAATGACCTCCTGTTGGGGAGAGCCTGGGGGCCACGACTTGGTGACCTCCTTGCAGCAGAGTAGTTTGGTGGCCACCAGGTTCACTGGCCCATAATTCTCTGGAGAAGACCAAGGGGTCACTTAAGCTACGTACACACTTCCAATTATTATCGTTGGTAAACGAACGACGAACGATCCTGCACGATATCTGCAAACAATCGTATAGCACCGATCCTGTACATACAGATAACGACACGATCGTTCGCAGATATTGTACACACGATAGATGCGATCGTTTGAACGATACAGGAAGTGACGTGCACCACAGGAAGTGAGCGAACGTTCGTTCACCGCACATGCTCAGACCATGGACGATCAATGAACGACCGTACACACGATAGATGGTCAACGATCGTCATCCAATCCGATCCGCCGGTCCGGTCGTTCATTTCCAACGACTATCCTCGTTCGTCTGCGTCGTTGGTTACTTTTTTTACGAACGATTTTTGCCCAATCGATCGTTCGTCGTTCGTTCGTCGTTTATTTCCAACGATAAAAATTGGAAGTGCGTACGCAGCTTTAGATTTTACACCTCAGACTATCTTGTATCACCTACTTTGGGATGCATTTACAGAGACAAACACTCTTGGAAAGATTGACAACTGTCTTGAAAGTTTTCCACTTGTTTATAACCATTCCTAGATTGACGGGCAGCAATTGCTTCCCTAACATAATTGAGGATTGTATTTCCTACTTGACACTGTTTGAACACACCTGAAAACTCTAGAACAGCAAAATACTTAAAAGTTTGCTTTTATAGAGGTGGTTAGATTTGCTGATGATCAGGTAAATCAGGTGCATTTAATTAGCAGCACCTGGCTGGGGCTTACCCTCTAAAATCCTATGGAAGTGGTAAGGGAGCGTTTCACACACTCCTTTTGCATTTTGACTCCATCTTTCTTAAATAAATAATGACACAGTGTAATTTGTCATGTTTTGTTGTTTTTCTGAGGTTGTACTTACTTCATTTTAGGCCCTGCTAAAGACCGTATGTTTTTTTATGTTTATTGGATCCTGATACCTTACAAAACCTTAAAACTGAAACAGAGACTTTCTTTTTTTTTGTGACAGTTTTTGTATGTGCATATACAGTATGTATATGTGTGTGTAAATATATATATATATATGTATTCTCAGTAAATATCTGATTAAGCTCAACAGACAAATTTGGAGGGGGGGGGGTCTGGGAATTTTACATGGTTCCTACCAACTTTCTACAAGCCTAGGGGAGTGCAATACAATACTTGATCATCAAGGTATATTCTTGTCAACATACTTTACATTTGAAAGTGGTGTCTGTTTCGCAGATGTTTTTTTTCCCCAGTAAAAGGGAAACATATGTCAATGAAACAAACTACTGCAACTTAAAAGGAGGAACAGGGATGTTAGTAAATGAGAATAGTTGAGGAAATACACATGCACACTTTATAGAAATATAATAAATAAATGAACAGCTTTAAGAAAAACTGAGTATATAAAAGTTTTGGAGATCGCATGTGCATGACATTTGTCCATTCATTGCGGGCCAAGTCTCCTTATCAAGTATAAATGGCTTAAAAAATAAAAAAAAAAAGGTAACATTTGAGTCTGTAATAAACATATTCCTGCATATGAAAACAACATTTCAAAAACTAAAGTTTGAACAACTGAATGGGCTGCCTTAACATAGCACACACCAACACAATTTTTTTTTGGATCAGTCAATAAAGTGGTCAATAGAGAAGTATGGGCATAAGACTTATGCTAGAAAACTAGGGGCTGGTTAAAAAACTTCCGTTGTCTGTATCTTTGAATCTATTGATTCTTTGACAAGTTGTCTTTCAGTGAAGAGGTCCTCTGGTCCTGCAGTCATAATAAATGTAATATGATTAAATAATAAAGATCTTGTTGGATTTTACAGAAAAGCTTAGTTTTTAATAAAATTATTAAAACATAGCAGGATAGTCACATTTTTAGAGATCCTAGTAAAAGTTAAAATGATGAAATGTTAAATTGCACAGTTCTTCATTTTTTTTCACCCAAGATTTACACCTTTTTCTAATTGAATTTATTTGGTAAAATGTATGGCTCCTGTGTTCAAAAACTGTCAATTAGTAAAAGTGATGGAGAGACTTTGCAGTTAGAAAAACTGAACGTTTCAGTTTGGGAAGATGTATAGAAATGATAAAATCAATATTGACATATAAAAAAAGATTTGATGCTTTCGTAGGAAGCAATTGCAGAGAGATAATAAAGGAAAATTCTGATACAGGGAACAGGTCTGACATCACTGAAATCAGAAAAGGTTTTCATCCATCATGTCTTGGAAAATTGGCAACAGCTGTGCAAATGAATTTGTTGAACCTTACTACAGACCATAGCTTTGGGAGTGGCGATAGACCGAACATGATGGGTCTGTGTCTTTCTTCAGTCTAATTAACTGTATAACAATATAAACAATCTTGGAAGACATATGTGCACATTGTGAAGTTTTCCTGATCATCTTTACAGGACCGCTCTTTTCACTTTATTCTGCTTTATTAACTACAGTTATGGAACATGAAATAACTTCATCCTATACCATGTGTTCCTTGCTTAAATACTTCCCCCACATCCTAGATTGTAAGCTCTTCAGGGCAGGGTCCTCTCCTTCTCCTGTGTCACTGTCTGTGACTGACTGTCATCTGAAACCCCTATTTAGTGTACAGTGCTGCGTAATATATTGGCGCTATTTAAATCCTGTTTATTAATAAGAAATAGAAATATTACCAGTGTGGTCAGTACATATTAAAAATATTGGATATATCTTGTATTTTGGATATGGCTACATTCATCCTTAGCAAGAGTTACCACCCATTAAAGATACTGGTCATCCACCTTGAGATAGTGTCTGGGGCCAACTATGGTCACCCAACTCCTCTTGGCTTCTATTGTGTCTGATTCCCATAGTGATTTCAGAAGATTAGTTCATCGAATACCTAGGTGTGAAAGGCCCAAGATTCGGAACTATTACATCTTATTTAAAACTCTCTAAAACCCTGATTCAGCAAACAAGGATTTGGATTGGCTGCTCTTACCTATTATTTTGCAGCATAATATTTTCTTTAAATCTACCCTTCTTTTAAATATTTTATTATGAAAGTAAAAATGATTAATGATCACAATGAGAACCATGCCTAAAGTGGAACTGTACTTGTTGATGCATGGTGAGTCTCTGCCAAACACTTGTCCATTATAGCACAGACTTACTCGTTTGCAGGTGCCCTGCAGGGATGAGAAGTGAATTAAATTGTCACCACTGCATTCCAGGAAGCTGCCATCTTCACCATAGACTCCACAGCAGACATATGGGTCCACAGCAATACTATTTGGTTATTGGATGACAACTGATGATGTGGTTGTGATGATGTCTGCATATGCCCAAGACTGCATAAAGAGCTGAACTTTATACTGCACATGCGCAATGTATTGTAGGGAGAAAGCAAAAATCTACGAAGAGCCAGGAGTTATTTGGGCAAAAAAAACATTCTATGTTTCTTTTGTCATTCTGCCTTTTGGTGGCTCCTTCAGTTTAGGTTTGCTTTAAATATAATTATCACAATATCATGCAATATGTTTCAAGAAATGTATTATAAGTAATATTGAACACAAACCTCAAAGTAAAATTTTTATTATAGGATTTTACCCTGTGTACAAAACCTTTCTGCATTTAACCATGAAGTTTATTCATAGCCCAATTGTTCCCATTCATACTGTAAATTGGTAACATATGACTGTGTATAAATGTAGTGTCTATAGGATCAAAATGAAGATGAAAGGGAATAGGAGTGAAGGGCTTAATACATTCAGGATGGGATCAAAGCTGTTTTTTTAATGAAATCCATGCATAATTGAAATATACACATTAAAAACACACACATTTTTGTTGGTGGTAAAAACCCTTTATTCAGAGTCAGCATAGGTCGAAATAGAAAGGGGCCTTACAACCATATTGTGCAGGATATATTATTGTCACGCCTGTACTAGCCAAGAAAGCAATACAGGATTTCCTGTACAAAGGGGCAAATTTAGCCGTAAGACTCCATACATGCTTCTTTTCCCTGAATATAGCACCAATAGGAAAACACTGATTAACCCTTGCACTTCCAGTATGGCTATAGGATTTAGCAGTCTTCATGTAGGCATTTTTGAAGGAAGTGAGGAAAATTGTTTTTAGGACTGCATTATCAAAATGGTAAATTTCAAAATTCCTTTTTAAAGTAAAAAATAAAAACATGACGGTCCCAGCCACTGGGCTCTAATTGTTTCTCTGTAGTCTGATGAAAAACAATAGTTTATACATATGGCTTTTGGATAAGAACATTCATTTTATTCCTGCAAATAATTTCCTGTTCAGGTTTAATTTCCCATAATTTAGCAGTTAACTTTAAGTCATCATGTAAAAGCTAAACTATTTTATATGTGGGCAGCTTAAAATGTGCAAGTGGCCTACCAATAGGTTCTAGATGCAGAAGACATTTCAATGAGATTTGTAGAGAGAAAAACTCTGATTTTAGATTTGGAATGATGAACATTCAACCTCCACAAACTCTTCTTTCGAAAAACTTTAATACATTTATCTTTTCATTTTCTAATTAGTACTGACCACTATATCCTAAACATTTTATATAAAGTGCTTTCTAATCTGCCAACCATTCTCTTTTTTCTGTTCTTAGCATCCTATTGAATTTTCTAAGCATCCCTTCACCTACCTAATCTTTCCTTACTAAAATACATTAGTGTCGATTGCCATTTATTAGGCTGAACCAAAAATGTCGGAATATTGGGGCATTACTGACAAAAAAGACACAAAATATTCAATATCTCATAATGACTTTGTAAACTAACACATGATAGGTGCACTTTAAGCTGTAAAAAGCTGTATATACAGTTGCAGATCAACAAATATCAGGTTACAGTGGTTCTATCTATGTAAGTAGTACATGAACTAACAATTTTTTCGGACAGGTCTTAATTGCAGGATCTAATGCAGGCACATGTTTTGATTTGGTATATATATGACAATAACCCTAGCGTGCCTAAGGGTATGTTTCCATAATTTTAATTCGAAAGCATACCGAATAGGTGGGCTATCCCTGGATAATTCTGCATAGAATTAAATTTATGGGAAATATCATTAAGGCAATACTTGGGAGCTGATAAAGCTCCATTTTGCTGAGTGTATATCTGAATTTACAGAATACATACATGTAAAAACGTGTATACACACATTTTTGGACACCTCTCATACCCTTTAAAGCTGGGTTTGCCATTTGGCAGAATAAACCTGCTGGAACCAATATTACAATTATATTGTCACCTAGCAACCCTGAGATATTTAGGACTGGATGGTTTAAAGTTATCAAAAATATAGAAACTTCCTATGGCAGTCTGAGTTGAATGGACCAGTCAGATCATCTAATAATCCAGTAAAGGGTATGAGAGGGTCCTTGATAAAGAAGACACATCTGTAGGGTAATAAATACCCCTTCATTATATTCTGAGACCACAGTGCATGTGGCTGAGTTACAACTCATGCCTGTTTTATCAGCTGTAAGGGAATTTTTGGTTTATTAGGGTTTGAGAGATACGCGACGGCTCACGGTCTTGTACAAGACACCTCTAAGTAAGGAAGGATAATCGGGGACACGGAAGAGATTCTTCTCATTAATGGCAATCTTAGAAACAGCGGGCGCACCAGTTAGGATTACTCTTAGGTTGTCCTCATGAGGTCGGTTTCCTATTGCCAGAACGGAAATCTCAATGCCAGCTGCCCGGGCATCTTGTACAGCTTGTAGAAGGTTTCCCTCTGCTTGTGTGTTTCCATCAGAGAAGAGCAGCACCTTCTTGGTTGATCCCGGTTCACCAACTTCCCGGTACAATTCTGTGACTGAACGCAATGCTGCTCCCACATCTGTGCCTCCATTTATAAACTTCATATTGTCTATTCCAATCACTGCTTCTGTGTAGTTGGAAACGAATTGCAGCTCAACCCGCTGTTCAGTACGACCCCTATACTGCAATACGGATAGACGTACAGAGTCAGGTCCTGGACTTTTAGCCTCCAGCAAACGTTGTGCTAGTCGCTTCACAAAGCTTTTGCTTATATCAAAGTTGCGGCTGCCAACACTTGCAGAGCTGTCCACAAGTAGAGTGATGTCAGCAGGAATATCAAATGATACTGGAAAGAGAAAATGGCAGCTTGTAATTTTCATTTATAATTTCGCATTTCAATAAATTCACAAAATATGGAAAAGATACCTTTTTTGCCTAGGTTGTTTGATAACTTTTTAAGGAGGGGTTTCTCATATCCAAGGGTATAAAAAAGGCGTGCTCAAAATTGGTACTGTGTGTATAGTTAATTTAAAAAACAATGTTTTTAAGAATTTCTAACCTCCTCATCAGAGCTTCAGCAACAATTAAACAAAGGAAATATGAACAGATTCAGAAGCGATGGCAGCAGTTAGGCAAAAGTTAAGTTCTTTGCTGGTGCAGATTTTTTGACTAACTGCTGCATAGTACCCTTACATCAGGAATTACAATTTTTATACATTCACAAAACCTAGTTTCCAGGTTGCTCAAACCCTGGTTTAAGATATCCCAGAAACTGGCACAACACATTGGCTTTAAATGGATGCTGAAAAGCAATAGCCTATTTCAATACCATTCATTGCTCTGCAACACCACTTATATCTTTTTAGGTCAAATCATGGCCCTTGCACATAAAAGAGCTGCCAATTGAATCATTTTTAGAATTAGCTCACACCTATTATTGGATATTTAAATTTATGTGGCATTACCTAGCTCACCAGAGAGTGATTTCCATGTCTTGCTTTCCATATATTTTATTGGAAGTTCATTCTAGTTTAAACAGATATTACACTATATTATGTGGAAATGTAGGGTAAATTAATTATCCACCATATATTCTATGTTTTGGATAGATCTGTATTTGAGTTACCAGCCATGCTGATTTTTGTGCTTATTATACACTTCTCTGACTCTTGCAGATAGAACTTTCTCATGGGATTAGACGTTTGGAAGTTATTTAAACTCTGTATGACTATACACACTGTAGAATAAACTTGACCTTTAAAAATCATCAGAGCTTGAGATTTAATTTCTACATAGTATCAGATCATATAAAATTAGTGAATATCTTTCTTTTTAGTGGGAATCCCTTTTTAGGATAAGTATCTCTGCTACTGTCATGCTGTTGCAAAATATTAGCTCCCAAGAAGTATAGGTTGTCCTATCTCTGAGACTAACAGGAGATAATATCAGAACTCTACACATATATGATAAGGAGGTCCAACAAGAGGAAGAAGGAAAATGGATCCTCAATAAATGACATCATCTCTTAATGAGTAATATGCAAGCTAGACCATTATGCCCAATAGATGAAATAAGCAGCATACTTACTGGCACAAGTGTAATCAGGACACTTTTTATCTGCAAACAAAAAAGGTGAAAAGGGACTCAAATTATTGTGTCATATACATTGATATAAGCAAAAGAAATGGTAATGAATACTCAAATAAACAATCATAAGTTTAACCATACAATATTTTCTAAAATACAGTTCTTAGAAAAAGTGTGTTACCTTTACAGATATGGGCAGTCACATTCTGCAGAAAACCATCATCTAACAGCTCCATATAGCTGGCTCTCTGCAGAGAAAGTCCTTGTGAATATGATGTTCCACCACATGCAATTTCACCCAGCTGATCAGGGTTTGCAGGAGACTGGAAGATGTCCCCAACGCCTAGAGACACAACCTATTCGAGAGACAAGCAATGTAAGCCAACAAAATAAGGAATGGTCAGAAGAGTAAAGGCAACAGATATCCACTTACCGGTGCAACCTCGCACAATGTATTCAGTGGAGTTTTGTCCCTCAGGATATCAGAATGACCATCTGTCAAGACAAGTGCTACTCTCTTGTCTGATGTAAACCTCTTTAACAGGTTATCTTTGGTGAAAGCAAGTGCTTCTCCAGTCCAAGTGCCACCAGCTATCCAGCCCAAATTCTTTATAGCCCTGCATAAAAAAGGAAAGGTAATTATGTGCAGATAGTGGGGATAGTAAAGTCTTTCTGGTGCTTGACTTTGCAGTAGCATATATTGCATGTATTTTGAATGTGTTCCAATGTTAAAAAAATGTAACTCACTCCTTCAGCTGACCAATGGTCTGGATATTGGCATCTCCCATAGCTACGGATTCCTGTGTGTTTCCATGACTGTACTGCACCACTCCAACTCTGGAATCTCCAGAATCAAACTGCAATTAAAGTCAAACAATATAGTAGCTCTCCACTAAACGACCATAGCTTTGATATTTTATGGAAGCCTTGACAATGAAATACTGGACCAAACATATATTAGAAAACTAAAATCTGTTGTATTGTTATTTGGATTTTATATTTGTTATCTTTACTTTACTAAATATTACTATTTAGTTCACAATAGTGATTTTATGATAAACAGTTTATAGTATAGGTTTATGTTGATGGTAAGTATAAGGGAAACATTCAAAGAAAATGCATGTAGCTTGATGATTTTACTGTAAGATTTCATTTAAAGTAAAATTTGTGTTTATTCTTACCTTGACATGTTCATCTCTGCTCAGCCGATCAATAACCTTTATTATAAATTCTTTTGCTATCTGGAAATTGGTATTACCAATACTTTCAGAACTGTCAACCACGAAAAGAACATCAACAGGACCACATGTGCAATCTAGAAGAAACATTGATAACATGCACCATGAGCTGTTGATATTGAATCTGTACAGATGTGTAGAGGTTATGCATCAGTTGCAAATGAGCATAGCTCAAGGATAAGATTTTCTCATGTTAGTAAACTATAGCATTACAGAGAATAAAATCAGATAGGGCAATAAATAATTAGATTTAATATGGAAGAAACTTCCATTGAAGAACTAATCGATTTGTGTATTGTGGAATTATATATGATGGGTTGACCGGTAGGTAGAATAGGTGCATTACCAGATTTCAGGTAAGGGATCAGATGTCATATACACATTTTAGCTAAGCCATTTAGGTGGAGAAGCTAGGGGCTAATAATTTATTATTAACCTAAAGTAGGTATGTAGAATGATCCATAAAAGAAATAGCAATAAGCCAGATAGTTGGGCATGGTTCCAAATACAACAGGTATATCAATCCATCTGAGAAGAATGCTTATGGATGCATAACATGGACAGTGGTCATGCATCAGGAAAATTATTAGGTAAATGGGTAAAAATACAAGGAAGGGGGTAAACAATAAAGAACAGTGGAGACATAATAATGTAAGCCAAAGAGATTAAAACATTAAAGCAACCAATACTTACCACAGCAAGCTGAAAAAGAGAAACATACAATTAAAGGCCAATCAGAGCATGTCATAAACAAAGCCAACATCAAAGATACAGCTGAGAATGAACAGGCCTGACCTCAGACATACCATGTTCAAACATCACAAGAGAACTCTCTGAAGTGCTGATGGACAGTTCATACATAGTATATCAAACATCACAGAGTCAGAGCAGACATTGCAAGAAGGTCATCCAATTACAAGGAAGCCATTATCAGACCTTTCAATCAAACGTGTCTCAGAATAACCCCCCCCCCCCCAGCCAAATCTTGTGGAGTTGACTAAAAACATCTCCTTTTCAGACTATCTTTTTGGTTTAATGTTTGTTCAAAAGCAAAATTTGCAAAGCACAGGCGTGGATGTTATGTCATGTTACACTACATATCAAATTATTTATTACATTTATGAACATTTAATGATTAAGATCTGGGAATCAGAATCTAATATCCAATGTACACAGAGGAAGATTTACAGATATACAAAATGATCATTCTGAATTTCATTCCTGTGTTTCACACTCTTTTTTCTGATGTGATTGTTCCATCATTTTGTGACTGGCCCAATGCTATCACAGTTGCATAGCTAGATTGCTCAGCCAAGTATAACCTATGATTACAGCAACCTATGCTCCCTTTCCTTGTTCTCACGAACTGTATAGTGGGCTAGGTTAAAACGAGATGAATTCTTGGTGAATCAGAGACATCAGAGATCAGAGACAAAACAAAAGTGTTGCGTTGGCTAGCATGTGGAAAGCACAGGTTCATTTTAAATTTCCTAAGCCCTGCTTTACATCAGAAAAGAGAATGATGATGTACCTATGTCGCTGCTAAGCCATCTTTGTGTGTGCACTTATTCTCTTATTCTCTCTAGTCCCGCAGACCACTAAAATTACCGGCTCCTGACTGCGCATGAGGGGGAGCGGGTTGGGTTGTCAGTCCCCCATAATGATGTCATAACACCATAACCCACCCACTCTGCCATCACAGATCTGAGCCTGCGATGGGAGAGTGGGCGGGTTATATCGTGAAACACAGCCCACCCACTTCCCTGAGCCAGGGATTTGCATGAGGGACGTGGTCTGCGGCTCTGGCCGGTGGAAACCCCCATGCTGGGTCCTCCTCCTGACCCTGCTCGGGGTGCACCGACCAGACCCGAGGACCCACAACATCCTCCCGTAGACCACCGGTTGGTGACCACTTTCCTAAAGAGAAGCATTTTATTCCATGGCGGTTCCTCTGGCAGTCAGTAATTCCTATACACCAAAATATACCAATGGAGTGGAATGACTGACACATTACTGGTATGTGTGCTGGATCCTAGTTTTATTGCTTGGATAGAGTCATAAGTTTTGGAAACATACTGTACTTGTGTAAATGATTTAATTGCTTGCAACACCCCTTGCTCAGACTATTAAAGATTATTGGGTTAGTACTTACAGCACATCTTCATGATAATGTCCAGAATTTCACACTCCTGTGAATACACATAAATAAGATTAGTAAATGTGTAAACCAGACCTCAAAATGGTAAAACTCTCAAGTAATGGAAACAATCCAAGCTTCTCTTTTAGACAAAGCATGAGTCACTTGGAATATGTTTCATATAGCCTTGTATTCCTGTACGGAATCTCCTAGTGCCAGTGGCTGGTAGACAGGACATTTATCGATGACAAAAATTTTGGTTGCTATGCTTAGTAATTTACAGACTGGCATAGCTTTCTAGGAGTCTCTGGCAACTTGTTATCGCAACCTCACATTAATGGCTACATCATTGCAATAAAAGGGGTAAAATATGGCTACCAGGAACAATGCCAGCAAGAGAAAAATATGACTCACATCTGGACCTGGTGGGCCTTTAGGTCCTGGAGGTCCCTAGAAGGAAAGATGTTCAAAGAGAAAACATAGTTAACAAAATTAGAGCACAAAATATTTCAGCCAGAGATATTACATTATAAGAGGCAGTAAAACTGCCAGCAATCCCTCACAAGAGAACAGTTAAAGATATTAGCGCTGCTCCCTGGCATCTGTGTGCTGAACATATCCTTGTTTAGAAGTGCTGTAGACACATTTTCTAGAGGGTTGTACACAGCATCTGAACATGACATCAGGCAGTTTAAACAAACACTTTTTTTAATAATCGAGTGTAAACTTGATAAACTTCATCATTATTTGTTTTACATTACTGTAACAGAATGCAGGTTAAATGTTAAATAAAATCAGCTACCACTAGAAAACACTACACATGGAAACATACTATACAGGGGTGTCAAACTCAAATACACAGAGAGCCTAAATTAAAAACTTAGACCAAGTCGGGGGCCAAACTTGAAATTTATTGAAAAAGGTTTACTACTTCATCCATAACTAACAAAAACAAACTCCTCTACACACACTTTAGGGTTGAAAAGACTAATTTCTATCTATCTATGCAGGCTGTGTGTTGTTCATCCTCTCACATCACTCTCACAAGTTTGTCTGACACTAAATATTACACTATGCAGTCTCTAATGGATTGAAACAAACACAATGCCCCTGGTAGTCAGGCACCATGTGATCATTGCCTAGGCTTTGTGTCACATGATGTGTGTACAGAAATAATGTCTATGTATTGCATGTATTGAAGATGATGTGAGGTAGTAACGTGTTGGGCGGGAGGGCCAGATGTAGTTCATTTTTCGGAATTCTTTGGGGGGCCAAAAAAAAGGACCCGCGGGCCAAAGTTTGACACCACTGTACTATAACATCTATACATATGAAGCCTTACATATCTGACCTATGCAAGTAGGAGGATTCAGTTTCAGTCCATTAGGGTTGCATTTGAAATAAAACTGAGATGTTTTGGAGGACATTAAATATTAAATGACAGGTATATTAGACCCCCTTCTTAAATGTATCAACCTGTGTAAAGATGATTTGCCTACATATTGATGAAAGATACAGACTGTATACTAAGTGCACTTAGCCTAATGGGATTATTGAATCAAAACAGCATGTAACAGTATAAAATATTACAATATGGAATATATATTTACTTATAAATTATTTTTTCACTTTTATATTTGTGCTGTTACACTTACCGGTGGTCCTTCTGGCCCTCTGTATCCCTTTGCTCCATTGGGCCCATCTGGTCCTTTATCCAAATTCTGAAATATGACATTTAGAATAAGTATTATTTATTTAAATGTAATGACTATTGACTGTAAACAGTGCTTTACACACTATAATCTATCTTACTCATGCTTAATATGTGCTTCTGGTGCTTTGGTTTATTATGAATATTCCTTGTGCATATTTTACCTATACCCTATTCTCCAAGAACAATATTTAGTACAATGTGCATAAAAAAAATAAAGGATGAAAAGAGGTTCAATGTATCACAAACTAAGCAGACATATATGGTTGTTTTTAGATATCCTATTTTATTTTCCAGAAATCCACACCATCAGAGCAAAAAGAGTCTTAATGAACATTTTCTAGCCTACTCACATCATCACCAGGATCACCAGGCTCTCCTTCATCTCCTTTTGGTCCAGGATATCCCTTTGTTCCCTAATAAAATAAAAATAATAACATTTTGCAGCTGATTCAATGTTAAGTGATGTGGTAAATACTTTGTATCATTTATCATCATCATGTAGCAACAATGGACTTACATTAGTTCCTCGATCACCTCTTGCTCCAGGGTACCCCTAAAGAAGATATAAGATAAGAAGATAAATTGTTTTGCTGCACTGATATATGATGGTCATGTTGAATATAAGCCATTAAATAAGAACACATAAATATTATAAGGATTATGTTAGAAGCTGCCTTTGGATGTAAACCAGTGACCATGGCCTCTGATAATGTTTACCTTGTCAGGCGCTTACTTACTTGGAATCCTTGGAATCCATCAGTGCCATTTCCTGGAGGACCATCATCTCCCTGATAAAAGATTTGTGATGTTAGCCAATGCTTATGCAATAACATTTAAAGTATTGTACACATATACCAGGATGATCACCTTAAATTCCATGAAATGTAAAATAATCAGTGTAAATTGATAACAAATTGATTACAATACATCAAGTTGGCACTTTGTTTGCACATCAGACCCACAAATCAGGTTTATTTTTTGATAAAAGGATTTATTTTGCGAAATATGATGTGGGCTATGCCTGAGGGTTAAACAGAAAAATAAACTTGGTCCATGGGGTAATGAACTGCAAGCATGAAGGAGGAGATCTACTCCTGTCCAACTGATATAAGGAGATGGCACTTTTCCAGCGGAATATTTAAAGATGGACCAGCAAGCCAGAAATCTAGTGCACAAAGAAAATACCTGACATACCAGCAGAGAGAGCAGCAAGTTAAGGTTTAAGTTAAGTCTTTTTTTAGACTTGCTTGTCCAGACTTGCTTGTCCAGGTAGCTAGAAATTACGAAATTTTGTATTGATGAGTGGTGGTGACAGATTTTTCCATGCATTAGGCTAGCTTGGTATGCTTCATGCACGGTCACTATCTTTAAATGAGGATGTGGATGTGTTCTTCTGCATGTGTTAATGCTTATATTAAGCTTTAGGGTTTATTCAAACCTAAAGTTGCATGTTTCATTGTGAATTAATGTACACATGCATTGATGTTGCATATTCATTTGGCATAAGCATTTAATTATGAATAAGCAAATCAAAACACTAATTTTCAGTCAACATACCCCCTCGTATTACATATATATTCAAACGTACTTTGTAGAGGTTTGAATGATAATGCATTTTTTTAATGCATTGACATACGCTGGAGGCATCTAATGTGGATTGCCCCAAAAACACCATGCACTCCAAACATGCTGTGAATTCAGAATTCAAGTGAACCGTTTAAAACCTCTAAGTAAGATACTTGATAGCAGTGTCTTTTAATTACAGAAAAAAATAAAACAAGCATGGTGGATCTTTGGCTAGAACTAGGGTTCATTCAGCACCAGGTACTGAGGTTGGGTAAATCTCAGCCAAGATGCTCAGGCTTCCTCCCACATTTAAAAAATAGTTAATTTGGTAATTATCTTTCTCCAAAAAAGTTGTCCTTCTACTATTTGAGGGCCATTTAATTGTTAGCTCCTCTAGGGAACAGTTAGCGACAAAGGACTGGACTCTGGAAAATGCTAAATAACACGTTGCACTATATAAATGAATGGTAATAATCTGCCCCAACAATCCCAAATTTACATCTACTTTGTCTTTTTATGTCAGCATCTGAAGGAGTACATAGGAACAAATCAAACTGCTGCTATCTACTTGTAGAAAGGATTCTGTTTCATATATACTTTGTAACCATGATGATAAACACTAAACACTGCTGCATTCCAGGATTTTTAACATTTAGCATTCCTCTCTATGTGCAGCACTTACCCTGTCGCCTGCTACTCCTTGCTCTCCGGGTAATCCTTTGGCTCCTCTTGGTCCTTTAGTCCCCTAAGCAATAAAATAATAAAGCCAAAAATAAGAAGAAATGAAAGAAAAAAAAAGGATTTATAGCTAATGGGAAACAGAGGAGACACAGGAAACAGCTGCAGATGATTCCAGTTTAATACACATGCTGGAGTCCACGGGAATCAAAAGCAGCTCATCGAGTTTCAGTTTGGACATTTGTCCCTTGAATTGTGGTATCAATCAAAATACACTGTACTAAGGCACAACATGTGACACAGCATGGAACCCGTCATGACAGATGGCATGAAAAATTACTTTCTTGCAGCAAAATCTGGTGTTGATTTTCCACAGTACAGTACATAAAGCAAATGGTGTATGAAATGCCAACATATTCTGTGTACTTCACAAATTAAACTTAATTGAAGGTACCATTTGGTCAACCATATACTTTTATGTCTATGCAGTGACAAGGACTTTCATAAACTTGAAGTCCAGTTTAGTCCTGATTCCAGTGAACTCGATCTGCCAGTCTGTGGCTAGAATAACAATGTGGATAGAATAACTCGTGTGCTTGAGAATAGTTCAAAGACCATGTCTACATATGGCAAAACCCCATCCACTTCCAACCAATTCCCAGCCTTGGGACTTCCAAATTTCCAACCCCCCCAACCAAATCCTGCAGTCTCATAACAGGGAAAGTCTCCCTGATTTGGAGAGCTGTCTCTATTTTACTTCTACATTCACTTTAAGACATTTTATTCTTTGTTACACAACAGAGAGGGATTAAAACATTTGTCAGGATTTTTGTTGCTGTAGTTATCTCCCTGTGGAGATTCAGCCTTTCTTTTTATCTTGGTGACTATTGACCATTGTAATAGGAAATCTAAAAATGTTAGAGTTGTTACAGAAATAGGAGGTAAGGGGAAAACTTCAAGTGGAGACACCGTTTTGGTCAAAAGTGTTCAAAAAAAGGGATTTCCCTTTAATTTGTGACAAAGTCTCTTACTTCATGTTGTGTCTGCACTCCAATAAAATATCTAAATTACAATAGTAAAAACAAAAATCTAATATAAACAATATAGAGTTTATGGTATAGATACTTAAAGATAACTCTCATCATCACCTTAAAATACCCTCAAACCGCCCTCCCCTCCACCTCTGTAGTGTCCCTTAGTATGTAATTAAACTACACTTGTGCCGTTCCTATTCCTTGTGATGTCATTAGAGAGGCTGCAAAACATCTATCCTCCGGAAAAAGGAGGAGGAGTCTACACTCTGTGCCAGTCTCTGTAACCAGTGACCAATTGAGGCAGGGGCATGTCAGTTCAGGCAAGGCAGGGGAAGTGTACAAACAGCCTTGATATTTTCTGAACTACTATACTGAACTACTACTGAACTTTACTATACTATTTACTGAAACCAGAACAAACTATTTACCTGTGTTAACAGTGTTATCAGTTCTTCTCTGCCACTGTTTACACCACAAGAAATCATAAAGCTTAGCTTTTTTCTATTTATTCTGTGCTTGCATAGTCACTGCATTGGGACTCTGCTGGGTGTAGGTTTATCAGGAAGTGTGTCTGAAATAAACACCCAAAATAGCAGAATAGAAAACTTGAGAATTAACATGATAATGCTCTGCTCATAGCACAGCCTCTCAGCACATACCCATTACTAGACTGACAACATGTTGATGTTGACCACCGTAGGAAACTACCACATATAAAACTAACACTAAATGGCTAAAAAGACTTCCAGACTGAAAGCTGAAAGGTGAGACACAGGATAACACAGATTGCAAAGACAGGGCAGGATGGTTTTGTTAGTCCAACAGACAGAAAATGAGGTGGGCTCCAGATGTCTGCTGTAGCTTTTTATGTTTGTTTTGTGGAAGTCACAGTATGCAGGGAAATTCAGCTGGGGGCGCACCAACCAGAGCCACGGACCACCGGAAAGTAGCATCATTATTCTCTGTGCTGCAGGCACTTCATCACTTAGAATAGGGAGGCTTTTAGTAAGTCATTAAACTACTCCTTCATCTGGAACCATCAGTTTATAAGGTTAATATTCTATGGGGCTGCAATGAGTTTGCTTAATCACCAACACTTTACATGTCATTGTTGTCTCAAATTATCTCACCAGCATATATGTCATAGTTTCCTTCTGCATTTGCTCTGCCCTATGTAGTGGCATTGTACTGCATTTATCATCTCTACAAAGTCATGGGGTTCTTCTGCAATTATTTTGCCTCATGTCATGGAATCCATCTGCATTTCTTCTGTCCTATGTTTTGTTGAAATTTGATTTGTTCTATCCTATGTCATGAATTCCTTTTGCATTTATTCTGTCCCACGTGGCATGCAATTATTCTATACTGTGTCATGGTGTCATTCTGCATTTATTCTGTCCAATGTCATGAAGTTCCTCTGCATTTATTCTGTCCTATATCACAATGTTCTCCTGCATTTTTCCTGCACATGTTGTGGTCTTCACTTCCAATCTGTTTCACATTCTGGTCTTTACCTGCACTTA
The DNA here is from genome assembly GCF_032062135.1 of Pyxicephalus adspersus. Taxonomy (NCBI): domain Eukaryota; kingdom Metazoa; phylum Chordata; class Amphibia; order Anura; family Pyxicephalidae; genus Pyxicephalus; species Pyxicephalus adspersus. The sequence continues at coordinate 52,945,144 of NC_092864.1, read as the reverse complement.
TTCCATTCCATGTCATGATCTTTTCCTGCTTTTTTCTCTTGCATGACACTGTGCAATGGATTTATCCTACCCCATGTCATTGTGTCTACAATTATTCTTTTAGATATCATAATGTGATTTTGTGTTTACTCTACCCCCCCATCGGGGGGTGCTGAAGTTACCTGTTTTATGTCAATGGGGCCTATATTTGCTTTGTACATTCTGTCATGTATAGTATCAGTCTGCTTTTATTCTGTACATATCATGGTGTTTGCTTGTGTTGTTTCTGTCCCATGTGTTGGAGTCCTCCTGCATTTATTTTGTCACATGCTACTGTGTCCTGTATTTTTTTCTACCCTATGTTATTCATTTAGTTTGTTTTATGCCATGCTTTCGGTTCATTCCTTTGCCATGTTTTTCACACATGTTTTTGTGTGTTTAATGAGCATTTATTCTTTACTAATCTGCCTACTTCTTCAATATTTCTCTATAATGCCATGCTGTCCACCAGCATCTATTCTTTCTTTAAACATGATTTATTTGTTTGATATGCTGTCAGTCAGTTTTTGGGACTTCTCGTATAGCTGTGTTACTGGCTGCCTTGCTGCATTTATACTTTCCAATAGAAACTCATCACCCCTACTTTTTTTCTTTATACATGGTAAAGTTTCTACAATTAATGTTTTTTTTGCTTTGTTAAATATGTGGCTGTCCTCCTGTGTTTAATATTCTCCTGCTGGGTTATAATTACTTCCAAATAACCCTTTGATATATATAGCTTGGATCCAACATGAGCCTCCTACTGCACTATGTCCCCCACACCTTCCACACAACCACTCTTTTGATGGCATAAGAGAAATTTCAGCATAGAATGTAGAACTGCTTTTAATTTATCTGTACTTACTGGTTTAAGTATTTACTGATATATTTGGTGCAAAACTAATGCAGAGATTGAAGTGGCAGAATTTGTAAAGGCTAGTGCCATATGTAAAATACTGTTTTTGAACTGTAAATTTCAGAAGTGTAATGTTTTGTTTTTTGGGAGGATTGCAAAAAGGGAAATATCACTGGAGACAGTGAAAATAGTAAGAATAACATACAGTTATCCATAAAAAGCAACTAGATTTTAGTTTTTAACATTTCCTTAGGGCCAGGTAATCTGGTATGATCTCTGATTTTCTGCCTTGTTCTTTAGGACAATACTTTTAATGAATGGACATTACTACTTTTGGAGCCCAAACCCCCTGTTCCACCACCAACATTTTGGTAGCTGGGTGTCACTCCCTCCTGCTGTGTCACTGTCCAGTTAATCTCTTCTGGCTCATGAGGCACTGATTTCTGTTCTTAGGCCATCTGCAGTGCAGTTTTCTCTTGTTCCGAGTCCTATCCTTCCTCTGTGTTTCAGAGTTGGGTTAAATCTGACGAACAAGGCCCATCCTAATAATTCAGACATTGACTAAGTCAGTCACCATCTTCTTTTCTCCAAAAAAGCAAGAAAAGTATTGACAGAAATGTGCACTTTAAAAGGGGAAACAAGTGTGGGGCCCTCCCATCCTTTGGCCCCCCAGAAACTACAGAGGTTGCACGATGACTAGTTATGTCCCCAGCTCAAGGTGTGGAAAACTATTTAGGGTAAAAATTTGTCGCTCTTGTTCATCAACATGTAGAATGTTGTTGTGTTATATTGTTGTGTTATGTAAGTGCTTCATAATAAATAACATAGTATGGTGCAAGTTTTAAACTGAGCTCTTTTAATTACCCACCTCAGGCCCGCTGGGTCCTTCATCTCCTCTGTACCCTTTGGCTCCTTCTGGCCCTGGTTCACCCTATAAAAATAAAGAAATAGAACTCATCCAAGACAATAACAACCAACATAAGCCACATAAAACTTACAGAGCTAGAAAAGCAACCCCGAGAACTGGGTCATCCAAAGAAAGCACAAGTTTTACTGATAAGATAGGGAAAGAAAATATTCTACTGATTCATATAGGTTATCTTAGGGCTGCATAATAGAAGTGTGGTGAGTGAGAAGTGAGAAGAAAATGTCCACAGAAAATTGACAGTAGAGATTTAGAGAGAGGTGTGAGAAATTGAAAAAAAACTACCAACTAAATGGAAAATCCTGTATATAACAAAACAGGATTGTTTTATTTGTCTTTTTACTTTGTAAAGTTAAAGGGTGATGGAGGAAAACACACTCATATTATAAGGAATGATTTTTTGGCACAGTCCTAACAAATACATATTTCTTTACTAGAGACAACATAAAATGCTATGGCTGTTCCAACTACAGTGCACAAACAGAAATTAGTCCAAACAGTTTAAATATAGAAACTTATTAGAACCCTTACTTTTTTGTTATCTGTATCGGGATGAATTACTTATATTTCCTAGTATATTGAAATAAAAGTGGGGAAACCTCTCTATAGAAAATCCCTAAAAATGTTGGATTTTAATAAGTGGAGACAATAATCACAAAGAAAATAGAAAAGATTACACCCATCAAGGAAACAGACACCAATTTAAACCTGGAAGGGGTTCTGACCCTTTTATACTCTATCCAACAGTTACAATTTTACGTACATTTTAACTTTGTAATTACCACCATTTAAAGGACGTACCTTGTACTGCAGCCTTGGAAGCTCTTAATAAATGGCAAATCACAAGACCCTGTGTTGCTACATAAGAAAAAGGGGAATCCAAACAGCTAGTACACTTTGATCAAAGAGCACTGGGGCCTCTTCTACCTCCAGCAAAGTCAGCGAAGACAAGTTTTTGCTTTGCATAGCACAAGTTTAGTTTAAATTCAGCTTTTCACACAAAGCCCAGTTCCTATATTTTTTTTTTTAAATCTACATGAAATAGACAATATTCTGCTTTCCTATTCTATGTTATTCAGAAAAGCTTGGGATCTTTCAAATACCCATATTGTGAGATAACTCTCTCTCTCCTTGCCATATAAAACTTAGGAAAGCAAATCTGATGCTAAAAAAATAAAAGGTACTTGCCTCCTAACATGGTACAAATCTATTCCTTGCAGCTTTAGAGCCATGTATAAACTGTATATAACTGCATTTCCAGTTGGACAGAATCTAAGATTTTCTGTTATTGCAATGATATACACAGATCCCCATTGTTATGATAATGGAGGAACGCCAACTTCTGTCTAGCAGCCACGTCTGACTTATTTTCTGGTTAATTTCTCTTACATCTTTGCTACTGCATCTTTTTACTGTAAGTCCTGAGAAGACATCTGCCAGTGTTTATATAAAATAATGTTCACTTTGAAAACTGTTTATCAGGAGGAAATAAGGTCAAAGCAAAAGAATTTCTGAAGTGGACTAAAAGTAATTATACTGAGAAGAAATTATGGGCTAAACTCTGTGCACACACCTTTTATATGTAATTATTAATAGCCACAAATGATAAAAATCCACTTTGTGAGCACCAAATGGATTTGCAAACACAGATATTACTTGGTGACATCAACACTGTCCTGTGCATAGCCTGTATAGAGAGCAAAACTAGGGGTGGAATCTGACAGGGGTTTTATTATATCCCCCATTCTATAAAAAAATGGCCAGCCTCTTTCCCCCAAAGTGATTTTTGTCTAATTTCCTGTTCCATCCAACACCCAATAAAAATGGAAAGTAAGCTAAAATATCCAAAACTGGATTTAGGGACAACTTCTAACTCACTTTCAGATTCTGAGCGTTTCTCCTTTGATTCTCTTATTACTAGTTGTCCTCCTTTGTAACTTTTATTCCACTTATTTTGACCCAAAATCATACCACTTTTGGATCTCTTTTTTTACAATAGAGCAAACCTACAAATCTTTACTCCTTCCTTGACGGAGGATGAGAATAGTACATCTACCCTTCCCTACGTCTACTATAGGGAGCGTGGCCTGATCCTCCAATCATCCCCAGATGATTAAAACCCTTTCACGCTGGTATCATTGCCCAGTAGTTCGTCATCAGAGCTGCTTCTCAGACAACTGCTGTCTATGATTCCTGTCTCTCACAAATTTGCCAAGTGGGGCATCTTTCAGCATTTGAATGGTCATCCCTAGATGCTTACCACATCCCCTTTATTCCAGGATTGGCTGTTGGAGCTGGAGAATATCCAACACATGGAATAAATGATGGTGGAAGAGGATAGAGAGATTTTTCTCTTACCTCGTCAAAATGAATTCTTTTAATGGATACCTCCCACTTTGATGCATTCATCATCATTGAATTGGTTTTGCGTTAGGTATAGTGGTGGTTCATTCCTCCCCCCTTTCGCCCCCCCCCATGTCTTGCCTTTCCTTTACCCCTACACTTTCTCCTATATATGGCTTTTTATATTTTCCTCCTTTTTGGTTCCTACCATAACCCTGTGTAGCTTTTTCCTGGGCACTTTTGTTGTGCACTGTTAACCAGGTGCCATTCCTGTGGGGTAGAATTATATATTATATATTACATATTATGTGCTTGGTATTGTGGGACCTGCAAAATTTTTCGAGTCCTTGTTGTATCTAGTAATACTGTTTTATTATTGTTCCTTATTATGGTATAATTTGTAATGCTCCTCTTGATATTGGACTATGGCATTCTTTTGGTATTGTCAAGCTATCACATTCTATGTTCTTTTCTTTAAACTATTTTATACATTTCCTAATTTTACAAATAATTTGCAAAGATTTTAGAAAAAAAGGCAGTTGGAGCCATGCCCATTTTCCATAAATGAGTAATAAATCATTTGTTTTTGGTTTGTAAAGGAATGTTCTTAGAATCTTGTGAATTTAATTGTCTTCTGTCAGCTGATAATGAACTGATCTGGGAAAGGGGGCACAATTCCAAAAGTTCTGTCACACAATCACTACATGATCCAGTCCTCCTTTAGCCTTTAAAACTAGATTCCCAGGACTCTCTATGTTTTAAAAACTGGAGATGCTGCCATTATTGTGAGAGTTACTATCATTAAGTAAGGTGTGGGGGGCATTTGGAGTGCTTCAATGGAAGCATCCACCAACATTTTGCCAATCGGGAGCAATAAGACTGATTGTTATACAGGTTAAGATTAAAACTGAAAGAAGCCATGTTATCATTGCAAAGATTTGCTTCTTACTGGATCACCAATAGGTCCAGCAGGCCCATCTCGTCCTTGATCTCCTTGCTGCCCAGGATCACCCTTTAAAAGAAATAAAATTGTGTGAGGGATCAACATATTCTTATAATATATAATAATCAAGACATGTAACATCCACTGAACATAGAAAATCATTCATAAGTATATAGGAAACCTATAACTTTCTACCTACTACCATTCTAGTAAATCCAGCATAGATATAGAGTACAGATCAACTGAAAAAGTTCACTGGTCATTCATGACAATAACCAGCATATTTTATTAATGCAATGGTCTTATTTCTCAAGGCTAAAAACATAACTATGGTTTTTGAAAGGTATTAATTTGAGCAGTTCTTTTACATTTATAATATTTTAAGTACAATACTTAATATTTTAAGTACAATATTTTAAATACAATTTTTGTGTTGATTGTGTGCATACAATATGACCTGGAGAATAAGCCTGGGCTATTTGGAGTGACATGCTATTGCTCTCGTGCATGCTAGATGAATGCCAGGAAGACCCCCAAATGTGTAATTGTGTAATTAGAAGGGGCTGAAACTGTATCCCTAAACACTGAAAATGACTCTCCCACTTGTCATGAGAAATATATAAACTTAAATTGCTGGACTCTGTTGTTGCCTAAAGGTGATAAAGATGCCTTAGGCTCTGACTTTGAATCACCTGACCTGAACAGCTATAGATTTTTGAAATTTCTCTGGTAGATGCATTTTGAAAAAAATAACATATCAAGAGTAAATAAAATAATCAATACTCTGTCTCCTCTAGGTCCTCGGGCTCCAGAAACTCCTGGTGGACCTCGTTCACCTGTACCTCCCTATGGACAAATAAACAGATACATAAATAAACTCAATTATTAAAATCACATATTTTATTTAGAACAACCAATAAAAGAGCATGTTTGCCACGTGTTCCAGACCTGCCTGGTTCTTCCTAAAGCTGTGAAAAACTAGAGCTTAAACTTAGGCAGAAAATAGGGTACATTGTTCTTGGGTACATAAAGGTACATAAAGCTGTCATATATGGAAATTTCTGTAGCCGAGTTTCAACTTCATTCTAAATCTATCTTAACCTGAACTGTTAACCTTAATCATTTTCATTTTGTATTAGAAAAGGAATAGCTCAAATACTCCCCAGCTCATGCCTACCTACTGAGTTCTACATTTCATGAGTGTAACCCACTTCTCTCTTTATCCCCTTTTTGCTCTGGGCACTCTCTTTTTGGCTTGGCTTGCCTGAGACAATCATATAGATAGAACGGTCAATGAACAACTACAAATTTTAACTTACAATGATCTCAATCCTTTACTACGTGAATAAATTAACTTTTATAAATAGATATTTAAATCAGAGACCATATAGCCATTACACCTTACCCTTTCACCTGGAGGTCCATCTGGTCCAGCATCACCCTAAAAGACCAAACACATGTTCATTGGTTATGGAGCTGCAAGTAATTGTGTTTGTATACAATTGTATTTTGTTTTAGCAACTCACCTCATCGCCAGATTCCCCTTTTTCTCCTGGTGGTCCATTTGGTCCAGGATCTCCCTATAATTTATATAATATGAATCAATAATGTAACCAAATAAAAGGTAATTATTACAGAGGCATACTTACTTAATTCAATTCATCATTTTCATCCACAATATTACAAACATTTTTGGAGCTACTACTATAAACATCTTTTAAAGCTTCACCAATACTTAATTATTCTTGAGGTGTTATCAGTTTTGATTTGGTTTTCATTTTCCGTGGATATTTATGTACTTATGCAGATTGTTTATTTATGACAAAAATTGATTATTTAATCGGCTTCCCACTGACAGTTGATGGTTATTTATTGATTATTATAGCTTTATTGTTAGGATTCACCTAGTCATTGGTAGTTATAAAGTAATGACAGTTATAAATCTATGAATGACAATCATGTATTTTTTGTCTATTGACTCATCATTGACAATGAAGGGTTTGTTCCTAATGATATGTAATCATGAATTTACCATTGGTAATTTTAGACGTACTGGTCATTAGTAATCGTGAATTTATTTATGGTGAATATTAATTTATTATATTTGTGTTTGCTGGCTAAGTTTGTTATATGTGATAACAGCTCTATCATTGGTAGTCATGGTTTGCTATTGGTGTTGCTGGCTTTTGTTCAAGATTTCATGATTGGTAATCATTGATTTTTCGTTGACATGCAAAAACATTGAATTAGTGGTGTTAGACTTATATGGGATATGTCATTTATTTGTTACATATTTACAATCTGCAAATGTATCATTTTATCCATTTTTCAATAGCGTGTACAGCTTGTTATACATGTTCAGTTAACATGTTAGGTGAGAAATACATATCAGATCATTAATACATCATATAGCACAATATTAAAAGGCTTGCATCACTTTGTCTAATCTATGACTCCCTAAATCATGAGGAATAGCATGACACAAGCACATACCTTTAAATCATTTGATAAAGTCTTACCTTATCACCTATATTCCCAGTACTACCAGGTTTCCCTGCACCGCCAGGTGCTCCAGCCTCTCCCTGCAAAAAATATTTAAATATCAGCAAACAATTCATGGGTATGTTTTCTGTGTGACCTATAGTTGTTTCACTAGGCAATCCAATAATACTTACCTCATACAGGTATATTTTTTTGTATGTGTTTTACTCATTATTCATTTACACATTTTGATTTGAGTAAAAGAAATGACTGATTACAGATGAAATTATTTACTATAAACAGATTCTGCAAATCAGCTGCTCAGTATTTACATGGAATGATTCATAATACTATAAATATGGGAGTTATGACATAGCAAGCTTTGGGACTGCCATAGTTAGGGTTGATTTACTGCCTAATGGATTACTGACTTGGAACAAGCATCTGGATACATGTCATACTCATACTTATACTACCCTAATCATTTAACATGTAGAGAAGAGCAATAAAGATTAGAGGTTTGGAGTTTGCATTTCAAAGAGAAAATTTGCAAGTTTGAAATAGCAGCTCCTGTGTTTGTATCTTGACAGGTATCTCCAAAGCTCCTAAATTTTGACATCCAATCATATTTCATTTCTCATTTTTAAGGCAAAATAAAGCCATCAATGTTACATTTAGTTGATTACTATAGACAATAACCCTTGTTTTTTTTTACACTATTATGTAAGAAGTGCCCACACTAAATGCATTAGGTTCTTGTTTATTCTTATCTAGTGATTTCCCTTTATCCCGCTAACACTTACTTTATCTCCTTTTGCTCCATATGAGCCGGGATCACCTTTTGGACCATGGGGCCCAGATTCTCCCTGAAAATAAGCAAAAAAATATTTATGAATAGGCCCTTAATAGACAAATACAGCAAAGGTGAACCTAAGGTCTAGGGAATATTATTTGTCAAAATGAGAGATAAACCAAATGATATCTTCTTTTGTTTTCCTCCTTAAAAGTAAGCATATATGAAGCAAGATGAAATTTTCAATAAAATGTAAGTAGTAGAAGGTTTTCACAGTACCTAAAAAGTTGTAAAATTTTTCCAGTTTTGTGTTTAGAAGAGCAGCCAAGGAAGAGGGGAATGAAGGAACGGATAAATGGGTCCATAATACCCTCTGTGGATCAAATCATTTACAGCCAAATCTGCTTATTCTGTGGGCCATATAATAAAAAACTTAGGATGCGCTGTATACCTTTTTTTGAGGCTTGGATTTTTAACCCTAAGAACAATTGATTGGTAAAAATATAATATAAAATAATATAAAATAATTCATTAATCATGTGTGCCTGGAGAAGCAGGAAAGTACAAAGAAAACTGTACTGTGAGGTATGCACAGGCTGTTGTTGTCGAACTCATTTGAAAAATGAATTTTGCCTGGATTTAGACTCTTACCAAGAACAAGTATACAAAAAGGAAAAAGTGCAAACCTCCTCAACAACATACTTGTTGCGGGCTAGTGAAAGAACTAGCATTTTCCATTTGGGAGGAAAGCAATGGCAACCTACACACCAACACAGTGCAATATTTTTTATATTCAGCATTTATCAAAGTGGACAATGCCATCTTAATTTGAGCATCAGTTTGTTTGAAGCCAAGTAAAACAGATAATGTAAAATATGAAAGTGTGTGCTCAATGGCTTCAATTACTATAGTGATGTACTGTATAATCTTACATCTAATCCCACAGTCACATGAAACCTATACTGTGCCTGACAACTTCTGAAGGTGGAACACAATCCCCACCCTTTGCATAATTGGTCATAATAGGTTATTCAGTTGATATATCAAGATTAAATCTTCTTCTGGATACTTTCCCAGCTTCTGAACTGATAAAGGTATACTTGCCTCAAAGTTACAATTGATACATAATCACAACAAATTGTTATATTTACCTCAAAACCTGGTGATCCTTTGCACCCAGGGAAACCAGGCTCTCCATCATCTCCCTATGTAAAAAAACAAAACAAAAAAACATTAAATAGAAAATGAATACCAAAAAGTAAATTTCTAATTTATGCCGGTATGTGTTTGAATATGTGCAGTGTGGAGTTCATTTACAAAACATGTACTCATTTGTACTTTTTTGTACCTAATTTCTGCACAGGGAACTGACAAATGACTGTTTTCCTGCCATGTGTGGCTAATTGCAGATTTTATGTTTGGAAGTAATTAAATACATTCTAGGAATCAATGACTGTGCTCTTAAATCTGACATATAAGTAAAGAAGTCAAAGGTGAAATCCTGAAGCTATCTATCTTGAGATCTAGCATGTGAAACTATTGAAGTATAAGAACCTGTAGATGGATAAGAAATATATGTATTAACTGTTCATTTTTAAAAGTAAAAATGAGTCCTATACAAAGGATGATGTGTTTTCTACACATATGATTGCATGAATAATATTAATTTGTCACGTCAGTTATACAGCCATACTTTTGCTGTAAATAACCCCAATGGTCTAGACATTATTTTGGCACTGACCTTTTGTCCATCAATGCCATCAATTCCTCTTTTGCCTTTTTCACCCTACACGAATAGAAGATACCAGCGTTAGAACATCAAAAATTCAGGAGTGGGATGACACAGACTTATACTTAAAGAAATGACAGAGGGGGAGACATCTGACTGTTTAAAGCGTTAAGATGTGAAAGCAGAAAAACATTTAGGCACAAAACCAGCTGAAATTCAGCATTTAAATAACATGCAGACTGTAGTAAAAGACATACTGCTTTGAAAGACAACATAGAAAATGTGTGCTCTGTTTTGTTCCTTTCAGTAACCTAAATGTTAAATGTTTTAGAATTATCATAATTTGGCCTACACTGGAACCCAGCTTCTACATATTGTTTGCTTGATAGGAGACCAGCTTAACTGACACCCGAAATCACTGTGACACCAGGCACTTCTGAATAGTTTCTCAAATTAGAGGTAAGCTCCAAGGTATCGTAAACTTGTGCTGAGAATAAATCTTATATTTCTACAAAAGGAAAGGCACAATAGGATGCTAGGACCTAAAATTTAGCATGTGAACCTAAAGTTCCATAACTAATCCTGCCTTCCTAATTGTCTTAGAAAGACAACCGTCACCTCCCACATAACCTCTCAAGGTACTCAGGTGGCTCATCCATAAGTATTGTAACCTAATATAAGGAGCTATTTATATAGTTTATTTATTTTTATAGTATATTTATATAGTTAAGGATATTAGGATTCACTACAGACTTCAGCCAATATTTTAAAGCCTTTATCTTCAAGGATTAGCTCATATGAGTCTCATAAAGGCCTCTCTGGCCTCGCTAGGCTAAGGCTGAAAGCTACGAACCCTAAGGAAAATTTCAAGACAAGTAGCTTAGGGCAATTTCTCACTTTGTTTTGGGCGTGTCATACTGTTTATTGACCTGATTGCTACTGCCTATTGCATTACGCTTTCAATGTTGGACTGACAATTGTGATGCTCAGCTACCATTATCCTCTCTCCCCTGTGTTCTGGAGATTTATAATAAAACTACAAAAAGAAAAGATCTTTGAGCTAGTGTTAGTTTTTGGAATCACTTCACCAGGACAATCCCAGTTACTAACTTACTGCCCCTAAGGGGGTGAGTGCTGCATTTGTAATTAAGTAAGGCAGCACTTATAGGTAAAATGCAAATGTATTAGGTTGATGTGTCTTGATGGGTGGCCAGTGTCATAGATTATCATGACTATTTATAAAACATACAATTTTTATTATAAGATAAGCAATAGGTGTTAGCAGAATAGAAATATATACAAGCACATTGAAATAGGTAAGTTTAAACGTATATAATTAAATTTAAGGTCATGATCTTATATATTTGAATAGTGTGTTGAAGAATAATGCTTACCTTTGCTCCTTTTGCTCCTCTTGCACCCTATTAAGACAAATAAAATGAAAAAGATTTTATTAAACAGGTGTAAACACATAAAATTTTGTTGATGTTTCTATGACGTGGCAAGTCTCAGAAGTCTGTAAAAGCTTACGTGTAGTGTGCAAACATTACTGATACTTCTTCTGGATCATTATATATTTTCTATTTTCATCAAATGAGGTTATAAACGTTTACCTTTTCTCCTCTGACACCTTGGTCACCCTATTAAAAAAAGAAACGCAAAGTTAAAAATTGTGAAATGTAAAAACATAATGATGAAACAATATAGGCAACTGGAATGGCATACTTACCTTCATTCCCTGATAACCAACAGGACCAATGTCTCCAGGACGACCCTACAGAAAAAAAGAATTGTATATCATCAAAAAATGGATTTAACTAAATCATTGGAATGAAAATACTAAATAATAGTCTTATGTTTTATATATTCTTTATGTCTCATATATGCACTGGTGTAAAGAAGCAATTCGATTCATAGTGACCTAATAAAAAGCACTGCCTTGTTGGATTATTCAGTTTAATCCTTGGATCTGTCTGAACTTACTATTTATGTGTTTCTAAATTTGTGTAAGAGAGAATTTTTCACTCTCCTCAAAAAATAAAGTTTAAATTTAAAAGTTTTGTTGTTGAAGGGCATCCAGCCAATCAAATCTTGGCGTAAAATATGGCTGTCTTATGGTATCTTTAGGCAATTATGATAAATGCTTACACAAAGGAAATGTAATATATATTTCATTTAATATAAATATATATATATATGGCACATATTTTTCAGGCAGTAGATTATATCATAAAACAAGGTACATTTGTGATTATGATGAATATGTTGGTGGCTTTTGTAATTAAACAGTACAAAGGCACAGTCATAGCTATCAATCAAATTATTGATCTTATCTGTTTAGTACTATCAAGTATTATTTCTAATGAGTTTCTATAAAATGTTGCACTTGACATGTTGTTATTAAATTTGAAATGGGGCTGTAAACATTCCTACTTTACACCATGAACTGTACAAATCCCGTTGGAATAAATTTGAAATATTGTTTAGGTTTCTTCCTTATACTTTATAATTTTGGTAAATTTAAAGGACACAAAAACTGAACAATTTCACAGTAAAAATGAACATCTAGCTTTCGATCTGGCTTTTCTAGAGAAGGAGTTTAGAGAATAGGTGGAGTCAGGAATCTACTTTGCTATACTTGATGAAGTAGGATTGTACCTTGGTTACCAAATTCATTCAACAATTTTTTTTTAAATTTTGCTAAGTGTGAATTTACTATTTAAAAAATGTATGCCTACCGAGTCTACTTAAGAGTGAAAAAATGTTCTACTTACGGGGTCACCAGGGGGTCCACGATCCCCAGGAAGTCCTGTTTTTCCAGTCTCTCCCTACAAGGACATTAGAACATTATTTAAAAAAAACCCATTCATCCAAATGTGTATTATTCATCTAAATCACTAGCCTTATATAAAACAACACTTCCTTACCTCATAGCCAGGTGGGCCAGGTGGTCCAGGTTCTCCACGACGAGGCTGCAGGAAGACAACAAAATTTTAATCATTAAGAACTAAAGTTGCTTAAAGAAGATGCATTCCATAAAGTTACATTATTTCCTTACCTGACACTCATAAGAGCAGCACTGTACCATGCAAAGATAGGAGAAAAAGAAAGAGTCAATAATGGTATAATCCAGTGTTCTGTGTGCTTAATATGATTTAAAATTGTAGCATTGCTTACCCCATGTTCACCACTAGCTTTCTGAAAACAAAAATAAAAACTTAATTAATATGGGCAATTCAGTATAGCATAGTTCCAATGCAAAATCATCCAAAATAAAACATACAGCTGAAATGCTGTAATATAAAAATGAGGCAAAATGTTAAACCGCAATATGTACTATAACTACAACCTAGGCTGTACCTCTACAAGATGCATTTGTAGGTTTCACCACAACAGTTATGCAGAAAGAAGTTTATCGTAATACTGCATATACTTATGACTATGGTAGAGAGCTGCGTAATATGTTGGTGCTATATAAATATTGGATATTAATAACAATAATATTTATATATCAGACTTAAATCATCCACAAACCTAAGTGCACCTTAGAAACCCTAAGTGCACCTGCCTATCAATAAACAGGATGCATTTGTGGGCAATTGGTGTCTGATAAGTATAATACAGTACATGGGATGGGGAAGAATGAGGGAAGCTGGTGCTTAGCTTAGGGCTTCATTCTGCCTTTATATACCTGATTCCTGGCTAAGCAAAATTTCCTGTGAATGCCTGTTATCTGAATCATATAAAACACCATGTCCATAACTAGTTACTTACAATAGTGTCAATAATGGTATCAATTGTGTTATCAATCTCATCATCGGTCAAACCGGCAGCACTGGTGGCTGTGAAGTTCCTGCGGTAGTTTGGATCAGAGGCGATCACACTAAGACGTGGTTCCTAAAAAAAGAAACACAGACTGTTACCCATATGAAGACTTAGATAAAATGTAACCTGTACAAATACAGATGAATGAATACTACCAGGTGGTTTGGTGAGATGGCAACTGAGAAAACTTTGATGCCCAGGTGTTTTGCTTCATTTGCTGCATCTTCTAGACCTCCGCATGGCTCTTTATAGCCTTCCAAGGGATGACCGTCTGTTACCACAATCAGATACTTGTTCTCTCTCTGGTGGGATCCCCTGTAAGAGCAAATACACATTACATGTCTGTATAGAATCTCCAAATCTATGCATGCTGATTGTACTAGGCTTAGGAAACAAGACTAATACAAAAAGTTACTTAATCTAATACAAGTAATTATACCAACCCAATTAGGACCTCTTCAATGCCTCTTTTGATGGCGCAGTCAGTATGGGTTCCTTTGCCAATGTACTCAACTTGATCCACTCTCTTCTTTAGATCATCGCGTTCCTGGGGCAGGCTTGACAGGCTCTTAATTAGAATGATGTCGTCACTGTAGTGGAGAGCTCCAGCATTCCATACCAGGTGGCGGTCACAGCGATAATATCTACAATAAGAGAAATGTTTTAAGCCCTTATTAACATCCCACTCTAATTAAAAACTTTATAAATGTGAAGAGGTATATTGCTCACCCTCTATGCTAAAGCAAACACAATGGAAGGAGCCAAAACTATACATTTCGTAAATACATGACTGGAGTATTGTGTACTCCAGTAATATATATCATTTTTTTCAGTGAATTTGAATTACTGTAAATAGTCTTTTGAAAAATGTCTGCATTGTCCAACCACAAAACATAAAGTTTTGTGACTCCATGCAAAATTTATATTTAAGTATCAGATTTTTAAACAAAAGATGGCAAATACCTTAGTTTTAAAATTGCTTAAAACACTGATCTTGTTGCATATGCAACAAAAACTAGTGCAGAATTTTTTTCTATATTTAAAAAAATGAGAAGCTCTACTGCCCTGTAACACCATTTACTCAGCAATCAGAAACCTATCTTCTATTCTCCTATAGGTCTCAAATGTGCAGAAATAGTATATCATGTTTATTTTGCTTCATGACAGATTCCAATAAATTAAAAAAAAAATACATGTCTAGAAATATTGTATTGCAGAAATGTATACCAAATATGATGTAATTTAATGACTTGAAGTCTTTACCTTGTTGTAAGTTTATCTATAAATCTTTTGGTGAACTCCTTGACTTGAGTCACCAGAGTCTTGAATGGTTTCACACGGAGCGCAACACTTTCAGATGTATCCAAAACAAAGAAGATATCCACTGGGCAGTCTGAAAAAGAAAAGGTGGCTTTATGTTATCTGATTGTGGCAATTTATGTTTATTGTAAGCCTTGAAATGACAAAAAAACTTTAATTGCCTTTATGCACTCCTGGGCCACTCTCCAGCGCATCTTCAAATCTTATACATTACTAAATGTAAACAGGTATTTACAGGGCATATTAAAGTGGAACTTCAGTTCCACTCTCATATACTGAAATTGCTTATTATGCTTTCACTGCACACTGTAAATGTCACAAAATGCAGAAAGTCAGCCTCATTTCCTGGCTGGAGATCATCCAGTATCATCTTCCTTCTTAATATTATTCTTAATAATATTATTAAACTGTATTTATAAAGTGGCAACATAATATGCAGGGCTCTACATTAAATTGGAGTTGCAAATGACAGACAGATACAGACAGTGACACAGAAGGAGGAGAGCACCCTGGCCCAAAGGGCTTACAATCCAAGAGGTGTTTATCCAGCCTAAACTACCATTCTACCACTCCTTCCATTCATTGGATTTGTTATTTTAATTAAAAAAAAGTTCTGCATCTCATGCATCAATGTACAGCACCCTCCCACGGACCATTATCTGCTCCTATTGAATAGACAAGTACAGAAACAAAGTGATGCTGTCAATAAGTTTAAATGCAAACGAGTAATAAAAACTGAAAGCTTTCTTTTTAATAATTTCATTAGTATGTTGAAGAGGAGAAGGAATAACTCGAGCAAGGCAAACAAGGATCTGCTATACGAAAATTCACAGATTTGGTCTGTACACTTAAAAATTAGCTGTAAATATAAAGAAAACAAAAGGCATTTATAAAACTGCACAAATGTTAGTATTTGTGGTTACAATTAAATAATATAAGCATATAGATAGTTATAGCATGTGTTATCTGTTACTGACAGCTATCATCATCATTCATAGTTATTGGCCCATAACTGCATGAATACAGCCACCACTTTTTTTCCATGCGTATAACTTGATGTAATCTACAAAATAAAATTTTTTAAATTTTACTTATGGTGGCTTTCCGCATACTAAAGCAGACTGCTGACAATTGACATAAATATGGGAACTTTCATAAAACAGCCCATTTCTATCCAAAGCTTATTTGTTGCAGTCATTGTTTTCCCTTTGGGGATAATTTTGCTCACTTCCTGTCTGGACAGGAAGTGTTGAAAATCTCTTTAGTAGAGGCACAGAATGTAGGGAAAACAGGGAAAAGTAGGAACCTTTGTCGGGTAATCATTACTTACTTACTCAAAACTCATTACTTACTCAAAACTCTGATTTTCCCTTCAACAGCACTCCTCCAAATAATGTATATACATGAATAATAATCACTCTGCTACTGCTAACATTCAAAATAGTAATCAATCAATAAAAGTGACACAAATAAATATGACATTGGAGTGTCATTTTTAAAACATTTATTTAAATCTATCTTTTTTCACTTTTTACAGGTTATTTTGTATTTTTAAGTTGTACTTAACCTCCAGTAGATACCCCAGTCTGCTCATGTAAAGTGTGTAACAAACTCGTTAATATCAAATAACAAAAGTTTGTTGTACATTTTACATAAAGACACAGCACCATCTACTGGTGTGAACCAAGTATAAATGGAAATGATTTTTGTAGGTCAAAACTCTTAGTTTATACACGTGCAGTATCTTGTTCATAATCCATAAATCCTAATACATACATATACCAGTATTATAAAATTATAATGATGTACTGAGACATTGTTTACACTTTTGCCCTGTAATAGGCAGGAGTTAGAACCTATGTCAGAGTATTATTACTGTTTTCATGCCATTTCACAACCACTCCAACATTGCTCTGATGTCACAGGAACAGGAAGTGAAAACAGTAATGTAATAAATTGCAATTCACATACATGTTAAGTATCTGCCTGCAAGGCATGGACTTTTAGAAAGGTTTGTGTCACCATAGCATAACTTGTAAAAAAGGATAAACTATAAAACATTTCCTTGGCTCACAAGTAACAAGCAGAATGATGTGACTTCTTCTCCATTCTGCTGGCACTAGACAGAGGAGGAAGCCCTGGGACAGTGTTAGAACAAATGGCCTGATTTACTAAAGCCCCCCAAAACTGGGAGAATACACTTCCATCTGTGAACCTGGGTGAAATAGCAAATTACTTTTAGGAAATCCATTCCAGGTTGGCTGGATCACCCAACTTCACTGATGAAAATGTATCCTCTTCAGCGTTGAAGAGCCTTTAAAAGTCAGGCCCATACAGAAAGTTGATGATTTTATTTTTTACCCAGGAACAGAAACTGTTACACTTTCATCATCCTAGTGCAAACACAGTGCACATTTCTGACATGATTTTAGTAAATAGCATCAACCAGAAATTTCTATACTTGGCTTGAGAAATTCCTTGCCAGTGCAGGCAGAACTAATGTTACATGGCCTTAAACTTTAAACCCAATTATTTACATCTGGATTGAATTACATGAGTAAAGTTGGATTGAATTACATGAGTAAAGTTATAGAAACTCTTCTGAGACATACAATTCACAAATAGGCTTGCATATAAAGGAATCCTGCTTTTAGAGACATGATCATTCTGATCTTCTGGAATTACTAGTTTCCTAACAGTCATGCTAATCCACCTGTTTCAGTAAATCTGGAGAAATTGCCATGGAATATGCATGCTGCCAGTCAGAATGAAATCAGAACATCTCTTCTTATTTGTATGCTTGTTTCAGCTTAGTAACTCAAAAAGTTTTCAAGCATGATTGCCAAGCAACTAGTATTTTGCAAAAGGAGGGTACAGTAATTGCACCCAACACAGGACTTTTGGGAACATCATATAGGTGTAAATAACAAACTGATTTTTTCCCAATAGGCACCTATGGCCCTGTTGTGATTTTCACGCTTCTAATATTGGCCCATTACTCTTACCTTATTAATAGTTCAATTTATTTTTAAGTCTAGGGGGCAGGTTCACACCTGCCTATTTATTGTGTGAATGTGCGCGGCCTCCTGCGGCTCGCACAAATCTAGCCTCAGGACCACTCACACGGCAGCTCTGGTTCAAAAAGAACCATCATATGCACATATAAAAGCTGGCATTAGTGACTGATTCTAGTACTAGTACCGCTAACTGCAGCCCCCATTCATTCCACATGGGGTGGAGGAGGCGGTAAACACACTGCAATCTCACTTCCAGCGTGAATTAGCAATAACATTTTAAAATACATGTAGTCCCCTGTAGGTTTGTTCTTAAGTTGAATTTGTATGTAAGTGAAACAGGTACATCTTTTTATTAAATGCAATTAGGACAGATGTTTCTCTCAACATATTATTAGGCAGCGTGGAGTCAGTTACTGTATAAAATCCTCACTGTGAGTTAACCTCCCTGGTGGTATGATTATGTCTGTATTTTTACGCCAAAAGCGGTACAAATTTTTTGCATGGAAATTGCCACGCTTCCCACATGCACCGATGTCCCTGGAAACTCCCGGGGAACGTCAGTGCACTCGCCAGTGAAAGATCAAAAGAAGAGGACGCGGCCTGAGGATGGGATCCGACGTGCAGGATGCCGGAGGATGCCGATGGGACCAGGTAAGTGGTTTTTTAAAATGTTTTTAGCTACCCCAAGTGTGACTCGGGGTTACCGCTTTCAGCATGTTTTTTTTGCTCCGAGCCACATTCGGACTTACTGCCAGGGAGGTTAATCACAAACTACCGGTAAGCAAAAAAAAGTAAAAAAAAAAACTTAATAGAGCCTAGACATTCATTAACTTCAGAAACAAGCTGTACTTTGATATGCAAAAAAAAAAAAAAAAAACAACTGCAGAGTTTGTCTTGGTCTATAAAGAGTTACAAGATGTTACAGCTCAGCTCTTAGGATCACCCACAACCACAGCTGTGTTTAGCAAAAGATTTCTTCTGCAAGTCATGCAAACCGCCCCCTCCCCCCTCAAGCCTTGGTCCTGCTCGCATCTAGGAGTGGTCCATATGTTGGATGTCCAACATACTCAGGAACTACCTGTAACCATTATGTTACTGAACAAACCATTAAAAGATAACGTTATCCCAAAACATTCTCTATGTATCCTGTTAACACTTAAACTTAACGTAAAAACTGATTATTATTTCAGTACTATAATAACTAAATAAAAATTCTTTTTAAATAGAGGATAAATTACTCTGTATGTTAGCCACTGTTAACTACTAGTACATCAAGACTCAAACAGTGGGACGAAAGGGCAGTAATATAATATATAATATTATAATAAAAGTCATATTCAATTGCATTCCTTAGTGCTGTCAGTCTAACAGAGACCTTGAGAAGAGAACGTATTATGATGATGTCATCAGTGTGCTGCTGCTTCATTATCCAATCACATGCTTGGGCAGGCCCATGACCAAGGTATACTGCTTTAACTAAAAAGAGTGAGGTTAGAGATCTGGCTGTGCTCTTTGGCAGGAGTGAGTAAAACACTGGGGCTGATAAAAATACAAATCTATACAAATTTAAGTTAACAAAAAATCTTCTTCCAGGTCTATTCTAGCCAAACCAATTTATTTGCCAATCACCCACTGCTGAGTCCATTTACCAAAACAGAAAACCTAGACCAGCAGTGTGGTGTAGTCATTGCAAAAAGTAATGTATATAAAGTATTGTTGTAGTTTACTGGACTTAAACACTTTAAAGGTTTCTGTATTAAATAAACAGTTGAAGGTAAAAGTTTTTGTCCTAATAGTACAGCATGAAAGGAAAGGGACGATATACAGTATATGTTTATGTAAATTATAATAAATCTTTTTTTGCACTTGTTGCACAGATATATACTTGGTCAGAGGATCGTGTGACTCCAACCCTCCAAAATCTAATGAAGGGTTAGATGATATGATAAAGGGAACATAGCTATGGGCCTGGCCTGCTATCCTCCAGGGATATTCAGATGGCTGCAGGGTGTGTTTTATAGGTGAGAATATATAAGGGGCTGACCACTTCTTCCGGTCCAAAGTAGCAGGCAGAAGAGGCCATGATATACAATTTTAATGTTAGTATGGAAGGAAAGACAGGCACACACACTGTGTCTTCACTGGTCAATACCCCCAGGGCACTTTGTCAGTTGTCAATAAGACGGCTTATTCTATTACATATTGCAATGTGAGATAGCTGTTTCCATCCAAGTCGCTTCCAATATTTTGAAGAAGGGCCCGATAGTTTCTAGTTACACACCTGATAAGAGATATCACTCCGTGACAAACCACAATAAGAACTTGACAAGATATTCTAATTATCTAATTGAAAAAGCCATAATACATTGCCATTACCAGACGTGGGAACGTGACACATAGCATAGAACACTGATATTTAATGTACCTCGCTGTGTAATATGTTGGCACTATATAAATAAAGCTCATTATTATTATTAATAATGTTAAAGGCCACATACTACTTCAATAAAACCAAAGGTAACCAAAAGCCACCTAATTATTGGTAAACTGTCATCACTAAGCTTAAATCTGAATATCCTTAGACTAAAGATAAGTAAAATGCGGCCTGCCAGATCCTAAGGAACAACAAGTCTTAGTATATCAAGCCTGCATATTCTAGATTTTACTAGCAATTGGAGGTCCATTGGATTCTGAACTTTATAGCCCTTTTTTATTACATTTGTATAATTTCTGGTAATTTAAAATCATATTATGAACAAGTCATGTGTATTTAATTGCATACATACTATACCTAGTGCAACCAACAAAACACATAATAAACATATGAGCGTAAAAAGAGGCTGATGCCTTCATATACTTCAAATTGCAACAATTAGAGCATCCACTAAAATGCTACATTCATTTACATTTCAGCTTTTATAATTCATTGTAAAGACATATGCCAGTTTCTAGAATTGTATTGCAAATTGTGTCACATGTGCACAAGTGTCAAACAAACAGTTGTTTGTCTGCTGCAAATGATCAAAAAAACTATTTTAGTGCAAAAAGTACTACTCCAAATGGCAGTTATTAATTTAAAAATCATTTAAAATTTATAAAGTCAAAATAAATGAATCAAATTTAAAATTGAGCATAATATATAATGATATAAATATTTATCCTTCCATATAATATGTATAAATTATTTTTTAATAATAATTAGTTATATGTAACGCTCCACCTCTTTATTCATACAGGAAAATATTTAAACATTGTTTTGTGGCTCCTCCCACTGTCCTGTGGCAAAGCTCCTATTCCTGTTGCCCCTCCCACTGTTACCTTTCTGTGCCATACGGTAATCCATTATATTGTATTTCATATTACGGATCCATATTATGTCAGACTATTCTGTCACTGTGTTTGCTTTGTCTTGGGTCCTATCAATGATCTTAAAAAGTTTGGATTACAGTTAAATTCCATTCTTATGATTTTATTGAAAACCAATAAGATTAAATGTAATAAAAAAGTAAAATTGTTATAGACAAATAGCTAATTTTAGAAAGTATGGTCTGTGTGGGTACTGCAAATAATTATTGGTTATAATTAATGGTAATAATCTGCTGTAGGACATGCATCAAAGCTTGGGACCTATTGAAAATCAAATTTTTTAAAGACGGAATAAAAAGTCTAGTAAAACTTATAGAGGCAGTAAACAAATGAAACAGGATCATTAGGTTTTTACAGCCCGGAAAAACAAATTGTTTTAAAAATAAGTTTTGAAAAGTTTACTGAAAAAGTTACTTTTAGGAAAGTTATGTTAAGGTGACAGCATTGCACTTTATCAGTTATTACCTTGGTAAGATGATGTCCTTTCAATCTCTGGGATGATGATACTGGTATTAGGTCCAGTGCCTGGTTCTGGGGGTACTTTGATGGGCCCCTGCCCTTGCTGTTGTGCTGTGCCACCCCCTAAAAGAAGAAAGAGGTGCAGTAGAGTGAGCGGGAGGTCTCCCCGCAGCATCTTCATGGTACTCCCCTGTATCCCAGGCAGGAGGGGAGGCAAAGTTTCAGTGAGTGCCTAACAAACGAATGCTGAGCTTGAGGGAAGAGGGAACTCACAGACAAGTTTCAGGGAGGGGGGAGTGCTGAGCTCACAGGGAACAGGGGAGTGCTGCTGCTTCTGCTTAAGGGGAGTGCTGGGATGAAAAGGGAGGAGTGACAAATGGAAGGGATAAAATTAGAGGAAAGGAGGAATTTTCTATGCAGTTGTATCCTGACGTGCCTAATTCTGATGAAGAAGTTCCAAGGCCAAAATAAAAAAAGAGGTAAATGCCCTCTAAGACTATGACGTGGCACTGAAGGTGTATTTCTCTGTGAGGTGTAGATTGGGGACATCATTTGCTATTCTGTCTAAATTGATCAGATTAATAATAACAATATTGAAAACAAATGCTAAAATGCATTATTTTCTTTCAGAGTATATCTAAATACAAAACATTAGGCATTGATAAACAGTGATACAAAATACACAAAATCTTAAAAAGTAAGGAACTCATTTTTTAGATAGTTGTCATTGAAACAAGTGTCCCGTTCAAGTGACAATTTTTTTAAATTTTTATCAATGCCAGTGACAATGGTTCCTAGAACATATAGAAAGGGCAAATCCCCCCAATGGGAACATAGACATTATTAAAAGAACATTTATTTCAGAGGCACTGACCTAACACCATACCTAGAAGACAATGGATTTAAGGTCTAATAAGACCACCAGCTCTAGCTGCAACATCTTGGATTATTAGTGTTTGCTTATAACAACAAAGAATAGCCAATGTGTTGTAAAGTTGGGGGCTGAAATGAGCATCCAAGTTTTACCATTAAAAAAAATGTGTATAATTATATACTGTACATTTATATGTAGCCTTTGTACACCATGGTGGGAAACTAGATACAGCATAGGGAATCTTTTTTATTCCTATTCAACACTTATTCTACCAATCAATGCAACTCCAGGATTGGACATGATTGTCAGTGGATTTTACAACATGGAGCACCTGTACCAAAAAAATAATTTCTGATGTTGATGAAGTTACATAATAGACAGAATTAAGCTCAAAACTTTGTTTATTATTATTAATATTATTATTATTCTTAATAATATTAATGAATTATTATTTCTTCCCACATAGCCTAATGATTAAAATATATTCTAAAATCTGCTTCATCACAGATGTCAATGGAAAATGTCATTGGTTGCTACAAATGAAGTTATACACAGGGATATCTCCAAGTGAGCATTGATGATAGATATAGTAGCACCTTGCGAAGTTCAACATAACTTTGTATCAGTATCCCCACCAACATATAAAGCTGTATTAAATAATAATACCAAATTTAGTTAGGTTTATCTTCATCCAGTGGTGCAATCAGTTAGCACGCGGGGTACTTATAAAACAATGGATTATTCAACAATGTATCTATTTTCATGACAAATAAAACTTGTATATGATCTGCCATTGGACTGATATTTTCTTTTTAGGGGCATGCAAGCTCAATAATGCAAATGTATATTATTACAATACATATATAACCTAATCTCAGTACTGCCCCCCCCCCCCCCCCCAACATTGTCTTCATGTGCATTCCTTTTCGACCAGATGAAGAAATTTTTGTTCAGGTATCATCACAAGTTCACCATCCATTCCTTGTTCCATGATGCTGGTTATTAAAGGATTTGTGTAATGTAAATACTGACACCTGATTCTAATACCTGTGTTGTTCTTGGTTGTGTTAACAAATATCTGACAAAGGTCAGCCTCTGCTGCAGCCTCACAGGGACATTTGTGAGTGTGGAAATGCTTCTACCTGCCTGCAGCAAACTAATGGCATCATCCTATTCTTGGTCTCATCTAAAAATATAGCATTTAGCAAAGATGTTTTTGATAGGTCCATTATAATGGAATTGGCTAGCTAACTGCATTGGAAGCATGGATTCAGATGGCTAGTAAATGCATATATACAGATATATATTTAATGTACAGTGCTGCATAATATGTTAGCGCTTTATAAATCCTGTTTATTAATAATAAAAATTATAAATAAATGTAAATACATGGGAATTTTAAATACGGAGAGTCAGGCATTGTGGTTTATGTAGTGGCTGAGCTGGATTGTTTTATTGGGATACAGAAGTTATTAGATTCTGGGTGTTAGCTGGAATAAAGCATCCTAATTCTGTTCTAGTGAAATTACCATTCACAGCCAAGCTTTAATGGCCATACTTGGACAACTGTTACAGCAAAAGGGTTTCCCATACACATTATCTGTTTTGGCAATCATAATAAGCCTCCATTTCCTTTATCTCTGCTTTACTATTGTATTTTCATGGTTAGGCATTTTAATCCAATACTGTTTTTACAGCTTCTATTGAAAAACATTTTACATAAATAAAATAAATTAATGGCTTATAATGGTAAATTTATAAAGCCATGGATGATCCACATTCTATCCTTTTATCCCCAGAAATGTTTATGTACTCGGAATTTTGTAATAGGCGCAGTTTCTGCTGCCTATTGTTCTTAGTCTATCTCGGTATTACTATGTTTTCCAAGGATTATTTGTAGATGAACAGATCATTCTGTCCATGTAAGTATAGTAGATTTATAAGGTCTTCTCACATCTAAGACGAGTAAAGCATGGGACAGATCATTTCTTGTACATTGGATATATTTTCATGAAGTATAAATTCAGTAACTGGTTTACCTGTGCATTTCATGGGCCATGTAAAAAAACATTTTATAAGGTGCAGATGAGCATGAGATAAACATGAAAACATTGCAGATCCATAGGACGCTAAGACCCACAAAGGTGTAACTACAGCTGTATGTTGCCCAAAGAGAATGGAGGGCTCGGTTCTGTCTGATTACACAAGGATTTATAGTGATAGCAATAGTGTTTGTCAAAGACAGTGTAATACAACAAATGTATATATCGTTTGGGATTATCAATTCTATTGCTAATATTATTATATTATTATACTGCAACACTAGAGGTGACCTATTATATATAGTCACAGCCCTAGCTATCCAAACATGATAACCAAAACTGCAGCTCGATCACCAAAACCAATATAAACATTAAAGAACAACTCATTTGAGAATGCAAAATAATTCAGTGCATCTATATGGGACAGGGCAGGAGTCTAGAACACGATTCTGCAGCAATGAACCTCTTTCTTTGAGATATAAAGAGCTCAGAGCCAGAGACTGAGGAATATTATGACTTTTTCAGAACCATTCAGAACTTTGGTAGCCATATAGGCTTGGCATGATGAGTTGACTTATTGAAAGAGAAGTTGACTGAATAAAAATGATTGCTACAAGTTTTGTCCCCTAAGTGAACACTTTTATGAATAGGTGGGGTGTAATATGAGAAATTTAAGGGAAATTGTCATCTATAGCAAAGCATTGACAATACAATACGACATTTTTCAATTACTTCTGCAGGTAATAAAATGCTTGCCATCTGAAATAAAAAATCAAACTAAATTACCAGCAAAACCAACTCCAAATCTCCCTCACATAATCTAAAGCTTTAGAAAAATCTAAATTATTAAAGACTGTAGAGAGGTTGTTTCCATTTAGACAGGACCCGTCTCCTAGGCTGTAGTCGTAAAAAAAGAAGAGGGGGCACAATACTATCCATGGCGAGCGCGCATGCTCATAATTGTTATGTAAACATGCCCGCCCCACTACACCCCTGCCTATGTCTAAGGGGAAGAAACTTCCCACAGAGTGAGGTCATAATATCAGAACCCACCCACTCTCCCATCACAGGTCTGAACCTAAAATGGGAGAGTGGGCTTGTGTTGGAGAGTGGGGAGACAACCTGCCCACCACTCTGAGCCTGCAATTCCATACGGGAGACATGACCCCGCAGGGGGGCTTACTGGCCAGAGTCGCGGACCACCAAAGAATTCTTTGCAAAATGCATGTCCATTCCCGAAAAAAGTGAGGGCACAGCGTTTCCACCCATGCCCACCCCACTACACCCCTGGTAAAAAAAGATAATAGAATCAGCAATGAACAGGCAGGAAGCAGAACCTATATATATAATGAGCATATATGACCCTTGTATACATAGATCATTTTAAGTAATACATAAAATTGAGGTTTTTAGGTTATTAACAACTAGTCAGACCATTTACATTTCACATGTGTATCCTTAAAAGAGTACAGCTTCTAATAAACTCTCTAAAAAAGTTAAAGCTGAAAAATGATGTAACCTGAAATTAAATTGAAAGCCATGTTTTGTCGCATGTCATCACACCTTCTTTCAGTTTTCTCCTTCGTTCCCTTTTTTACCCAACCATCTAAAAATTTGCAGGAAATTAATTCACCTTAAATCAAGAAGTTGGTGACAAAGGAATTATAGGCTTGGCACGTAGGAAGTTTGCTGTGGAAATAGTTAATTATGCCCACAGCAACTTTTTTCAAAGGGAATGTGGACAAAAGTTTCTGAACTGTTACATCAATTTTTAGGATTTATTTTAGCACATTATATTAGCGCTGTATTAGCACATTTTTGATACCTTGTCAACAGCAAAGCAAAACTAGGGTGCCAAGCACCCTAAATGGAATTTCCATTATGTGATACCATGGTTAAGGCTAAGGTGAAGAGAAACAAGCTACCGCATGCAAATATTACCACTGCTTTCTCCAAGAAACACAAGAAACTGGAGGCAGATTCAACCTTACTGTGTAGAGATTGCCATTTTTATGTCTATTACAATGATTTATTTTTTTTTGCCTATTGCAATAGTCAAGGTTGGCTAACTCAAAGCAACAAATCTGCCGAATTTTTGGTTGTTGTTTTTGAAAATCCAAACTTTTTGAGTTGTCACCATAACCTGAGATGAGGGCAAACTTTCCAAAGGGGGTACCTGTTCCAGGGAGAATTGTTTAGGAAGGGAGTTTCCCTTACTCATTAAAAAAAAACTCAAAAAACAAGTTTGGCTTTCACTTTCAGCATGCTTGCCATAAATAAAGACTTATGTCTAGTCGTATTGCTCTACACCTGCCTACATTTTAGGATTATTACACAAAACTGCCACTGTCTGTAAAAGCCATTAACCCAAATACAAACTGTATATATTCATTGCATTGGAAGCTTCTACACTTTGCCAAGGGTCTCGATAATCTAATGACATAACCATCGCTCACACCTTTAGTGGTAAGTGGCCATGCCTCTGTCCTTTTGCAGATGGCCATGAAACCAAGAATACATGCACCCTGCATACACAAGATGTGTTGTACTTTTTTGTGCTTTCATCAGGAGGTTTGTATACACTTATGTTACCTAGCACAAATTCAACACAGTGCATATTGTCCCTGGGGAGAACTTGTCCCTTGCGCATATGGAATGCATGAAGAGAAATCTTCTGCACCTCACATTTTTACTTTGAAGTATCAACTGCTGCAATAACTCCAGGAAAAAGCATCTGACATGGGTAGTGTCTGCAGTAAATCCCTTTCCATATATGGCTGTTCTGCCACATCTGTGAATGATCAGAGACACATGCTTTAAACAGCCAAAACACATCTGTGCCAAATATTAGCACACTCAACTAATGGGGCCCAAACTGAGACAGAACCACACTGCCACCTGGAGTACTTTTTGAGTTCTGCAGCTAGAGTGATGAATTGCAATCCCTGCACACACCTATATAAAATAAATTAGGCACATCATCCTAAAATGTGTTTCCTTCCCCCACACTTACACTTTGTTCCCCTCCCTAACTGTATAAGTCTTCTCCTCTGTATTATTTTGGCACAGCATTTCCTACACACCCATTCCCCATGTAGAATCCTACAGCTGCCCCTGTCTCCATTTACTGTTAAAGCGCAGAAGTTATTCAAATCAGCAAATCACAAAGTTGTAAACAAGTAGAAGGCATATATATATAATATATTATAATATAGGGAGAATTTAAACACCTAATTATCTTTAAGTATATCAGAGATAGATGACTACTGTAAAGTACCTAATACACACCAACTCACTAGTTTGTGGTGTTTAAAGGGTGTATGTTCTATTCTTGCAACAACTGTACACATCTGCTTACAATATTTCTTTAATAACTGAGGCCTTGGGACACATTTGGCTAGCGTTCACAAAAAAAGGGGTAAAGATGGGCTGATGAATACATATGGGGAGTGGGATGAGAGAGGGGGATGAGCAAGAGGAAGCAGAACAGTACTGAAAAGGCAAGCAAAGGATTTTCTTGTGAATTCATGATCAGGAGGGAATGTTGGGGTTTAGCATCTGTTTCCCCATAGACCGGACCATTTCACATCTGCCTGTATTAAAAAAAAGTATGAGCGCTATGACATTGGTGGTCTGGAACAAAAATGATTGGCTAGACCGCAAACAAAGCATGAATGAACATGGCTGGCTAGGCAATAAAGTCCGCTTAGGTCTAATTGGTGTAAAGATACAAAGCAATGTGTTTGTGTTTGATTACAGAGAATTATATCCAGAGGACTGGAAAACTTTCTTTGATAGTTCCAAAAATCACAAGACTTGTGTTTTTACATGAATTAATCACAGCCTACTCACTCATTGACACTACCAAAGATCATTAAGCACATGATTCTTGATATGCATATAATCATTTTGGAGTAATAATCTGTGTTATTTAAACATCTGGTTATTGCACTAAACTCCAGCATGCAGGATGATCTTTTTTCATATTGGCCTCAGTTCTATTGTGTTGGCGTGTGTAGGACAGAACCTTGGGTACGCACATTCTCTTCTTTTCAGCTCACAGACAGAGGATGATCAGTGTGTTCTTTTTTCATTTAAGTTGTATTGGCCCAATGTCAGAAATCCCAATCTTTCACTGGAGCTAGACTTAGCATGCATCATCACTTATAACGGAAACTGGCTTGTACGGCTGCTACCAAGGTCATCTGCTTCTGCTTGTCTTCGTTAATCTAGTGATTATGACCCAAATATTGTTTTAGGCATTAAGTTCCCCCTTTACAGTGCACCCAATTTTTCGGGTGACTCTCAATTGGTTTCCAGTATTGGTGGCTCTTAGTGTAAGGTTTTGGCATATTTGCAGTTCTTCTCCACTATGTTAGAACAGGGCTCAAGAATAAAGATAGGAGGCCACAGTAGGTACCAGCTGGAGTCAACATTAAAGCCAGGAAAAACTGTTGTTCTTATTGATTCCACTCGCCATTCTCCATGTCACTTTAGTCATGCCATCCAACTTAAGAGTTTTGTAAAGATGGAAAACTATAAAAAAAAAGAATAAAGCAGCACACATAGTGCACCATGGTGAATTATGTGCATAGCACTGAATATTGGGCATGGATTAAAGGGGGACCATATTTATACACAATGCTTTCTGTACACATTTGCTGCAGTCCTTGAGGGAAAGTGGCAGTGACATGGCCTTTACTGATGCCCCCTCACTGACAAACCCCCTCAGAGACAGAACACAGTTTAATTGGATTTCTGTATAGGGTTCTAGTTAATTGCAGATCCTTGTATCATTAGATTAGGTTTTGAATTATTATGATTCAAACATGCCTGCTGTAAGTATACATACTCCTTAAGTATAACGAGTAGAATCATCACTTATCATTTGTTAGCCACAGATAGCAGACAGACCCTCTGCAAATGAATTTATAGGGAAGCCCCCTAAATGATCCTTATGTATAAGTATATACATCCCCTTGAACCAATGGGTCACCTGGACAAAGAACTTGAAAGCTTTAGCAAAATGATTTGTTTCAAATGTATTGTGTATGTTCAATACAATATCTCATCACCTATCATCTATTTATCTGCAGGTCCACCCGTACTCCTATTACCCATAACATAGGGTCAAGCTCCTTGCATTGTGGTGCAAGCTTTCAGCTCAGTCTGGGTCTGTAAAGTGAAAAGAGCTCTGGGGTAGAGCATGTTGGGGAGGTTTACAGACTTAATACCTGCAAAGAGGGCATGTGAGGAATCTCAGCCATTGGCTGCTATGGTCAAAAGCAACACATCACTTTTCCAAACCATGCTGTGATCCTCCAGACTCATGTGCAGCTGTGTGCAAAAAAGTGTCCCAACTTCTCCCATTCACTTAAGCCAATGGCAGACCTCAACGACTCACTGCTGGTCCGAAATGGCACATGGTCACATATTTATGCAGCACAACAAGAAAACCAAGCACTTACTGGGAGAGTCTGCTGCTTGTGATGGCTTCCCTATGCAACAGCAGCCTAATAAGTGAGAGTGATGGTGGCAACCAGACTAAGAAGCCCTTGAACAAAAATTGTAAGTCTAACAAGATCTTATTGTTTGAAGAGTTTTGTGTGATTTGTAAAGAGCAACCAGAGGCAGAGTCAAAATACACTGTAAACATGTCTTTGAATTAAAGCCAGAGACAGCTTTCCCTGGGAATCAGTAAAACACAAGATTTTTTAGCTAATATGGTTTATACGCCAGTATAAAACAAGTAAGTATGAAGCCTGGCCTGTGTATAATACCTATAGTACCATGCTCTGAGAAGGTAAAGTGAGGACCCTCCTCCATCCACAATACCTGTACCCTGCTTTAGGATTTAGTCCTGGCTGTTGGATCACACACGGCAAAATCGGCACATCATTTTAAAGTCACAAACAAAAAAAAAAATGGTCATTATAGATAGTAGGATGTTTGCACTCAACCAGTGAGTTCTAACACTAAGATCCAGACACAGGTGGATCTCAGAGCTGAAGAGACAGCTATTGGAGCAGTGAGTTGCAGAATCTGAATTAGTGTAAGGGGTTAGACTGTACCATGAATTGGGGTAAGGCAGTGGTCATCAATCTTTTCGGACCCATGCACCACTAAAATTAACGGCTACATGAGCGGGGAGCCGGGTGTCACACAAAGAGGAAAAAACTTCCCCCATAGAGGCGTCATGATGCCAGAACCAGCCCACTCTCCCACAAATCTGAGCCTGCTATGAGAGAGTGGGTGCATTATGTTCAGAGAAACAACCTGCCCACTTCCCTGAGCCTGCGATCCGTATGGGGGACATGGTCCAAGGCTTTGGCCGGTGCGCTCCCCAGCGGGGTCCTTCTCCTGACCCTACTCGCCAGAGCCCGCGGACCGCCATAATTTTCTGGTTAAAGGTTAAAGGCTATGGACAAACCTAGCATAATGTTATAGGGGTGTAAGCGTTAGTTTTTGTTACAGGGTAAGATTAAGTGTTATGGGTAATTTTTTGTGTTGGGTTAAGCATTAAAGTTGGTTGTGATCAAAAAATAAAAATGTCACTTTGCACCTTGAATACAAGTCTCACCACTAACCCACCTATACTTTTCCTCTTCTTTACCGTACTGCTCTTACATAAGCCTTGCACAATATCCACTTCTACTGGGTTATGTAGAAGCAATGCCACCCAGGATGTAGAAGTTTGGCCTGAGAAACCAATTGCCAGGTCTAAACACAAAAATAAGGCCTTTAGTTTATATAATAAAACAAAAATGAACATTAGTTGTTGTATGTTGCTCTTTTCACTGTTATGAAATTTTCCAGAATGATTCTGTGATAATGACATTTTCCATCCTGCATTCTTTTTTGTCTTGAATTTCCTGAAAGCTTGTAATCTTTGGAACCCTTAGAAGAAAAGCATAAATTAAACGGCCTATAAAGATAAGCCTCATTAAATGTAGTGTACATCTTCTTGCATGTTGCTGGAAGGATTTATGGGTTTGCCTGTTTTTTCCATTTTTATCACAAGCTCTAAGCAGTGCCTGAGACACTTACCCCAACAAAGCACTTTGGACTGATAACAAACTTTTCTATCTGAGGGAAATGAGGTTCATCTAGTATTTAAAGTGAAAAGTGGACATTTCTTGCAATACTTACAGAACCTATAGAAAAGGTCGGAAAACTTTGATAGTTTGTTACTAGAGCAAAAGCTGTGAAGACAGCAGGGTTAATTCCACAATATAAGCAAGACAGCTTAAGCCCCATTCCAAAATGACATTTTACAGTTCTATATAATACTTTGACCTGATGAAGTAACACGTAGGGACTATTTATAAGTCTTTCACCCAAAATCAGCCAAGCCTTTTCCAAAATGTACATGTTTCACATTAGACTTGGTAAGAAAATGAGTTTAATGAATAGTAGTTGACTCACAGATTTTTTTTAATTAAAACAGTGCAAAAGTCTTGCATATTTTGGTGAAAACTTGGGTAAGTCTTGGGTGAAAAAATAAATAGACCTCCTCCAGTGTTCACACAGCATTGCCTCTGCTGCTTTACAAAAATTCTTTACAAGAACCCACTCCAATACAGCACTTTGGGATGTGGTGAAACAGGAGATACACATCATGGATGTGCAGTTGTCAAATCTGCCGCAACTGCATAATACTAATGTGTCAATATGAATCTTTAAGAGATGTTTACAGCAGCTAAAGCAGAATCAATGCCATGAAGAATTATAGTGGTTCTAAAGACCAAAGGAGATCCACCCAAGTACTAACAAGGTCTAAAATTTACCTCGCTAGGTTTTAATATTTTTTGTGTGTATTTGCATTTTGTCTGGAGGTCATTTTGAGTTTGTTCATTCACTTCAGCGAATTTAACATGGATTCAATCTTCCCCTATCTCTACACAGTTTTGTGGAAGAATTTTACAACAAAAGAATAAACAAATAAAAAAGTAAATTTAATAACAATTACATGCAGTCATGCATACACAAATCAAAAATTGCCAACATGTAATGGAAACTTAGAAAGTCCTGAGCAAGTGATTGTGTCATCTTTAAGAACTGTTGCTATTCCACTGGCATCACAAATCACATCCAACGATTCCTAAAAATTATAGTTGCACCTTGAAACTGATTTGAAAAAATAATTTTTGGTACAGAATTAATCTGTTAAATACTCAGATTGTAAACCACTTACCTCTGGGGTAGTAAACTCCCATAAAATTGTGCTTATTTGGTCAAGTAAAACAGATTTATTTATTTTTTTTTGACAATGTCAAAAAAGCAAATAGTGATGTCTGATTGGCTGCAATGGGCACTACCATATTGTTGTTTTGCTGTTTTTACTGAACAGACCTACAAAAAGTTTTATTGTGACAAACTAAAACTAAAATGATGTACCATGGAACCTGAAAGTGTTACCACCTGCAGTCTGCTGTTCCAGATTGTGTGGATTGCCATGTAACACAACCAAACACATGATCACTTTTACAGGTAGCTGCCTACGAGTTAGAAAAACGCACATCTGGTAAAATAATTAATGACTATCCACAACTTCCTAGAAGCAATTTTCTTAAGCAGAGTTATAATCGTAAAACTCTCCTAACAAGACAAAAGGCTATCACTGCCTAAAGGGGGTCTACAAATGTCATCTGCAAGAGTATTTTTTGTCAAGGTATACAGACTTTCACATACATATGATTGGTACACCATGCTCATACAGAGAGTAGTAACTGCTGTGTCTATACTATACTAGCCATAGATAAAAGCTGTAATGCAATACGTCACACATCAAAGTCACATCAGGAAAATTTATGTTAACAATATGGAGCTTTTTTTTTGCCAACATTAAATGACTTCATCATTTTCCTTTGCACATCTGTTGGCCAGGTTTTCTCAGCATAAGAACAGTGTCACTGTCACAGGCTGGACATTTTAGATCACAAAGCAAAAATAACTAAGAACAGAAGTCCGTTTTTTTTAACGATTCTTACAGTTTGGGTGGGAGGTGTCAACGGAAAGTAAGTGTGGGATTGTAATTTTTGGCCTAGCATTACTAGCAGTCATAAGACTTCTCTGCTGTTACTTTTTTGTGATTTCCAAACTTTCCGTTCTTTAGGCTATGAGTCTACTTAGAAGTGGCAGTGGGAAAAGACAAATGAGTTATTGAGTTTGGTTTAAAAATAGAACGTGGCATAATAAGCATTTTACGTTAAGCAAAACATATTGGTAGCTATGGGCGTGATCTTGTTATGCAGAGAACCTTAGCTTGATTAAGCTGTGTTACAGGTTTAAAACATATGTGTGCAATTAAAGGGACAATCAACATCCTGGTTAAATTACACATCTAACTTATATATGCCTAAAGGCTGACCACACAAATAATAAAATCTGATTGTATAATCCTCGTTAACTGGTTGTTTAGAATGCAAGAGCTTATTTGATTAAGTGAAACAATCTGACCATATAACATAGGTGGGTCAAACCTTTGTTTAAATACTGAGTGCTATCTAGGGGGATTTCATTATTATTAACTTGCATTTATAAAGCGCTGTGCTATTACGCAGCGCTGTACAAAGTCCACAGTCCTGTTAGTAACTGTCCTGCAAGGGACTCTAATTAGAAATTCTAATGTCCCTACCATAGTTGTATGTCATTAACAAATTATCCAATTTTGGAGGTGAAATCAATCAACCTAACAGCATTTTATGGGGATCAATGCAGATTGCCCGAGGAAGTCCACACAAACATGGGGAGAACATACAAACTCCATGGAGATGGTATCCTTGCGCTAGTTCAAACCTGGGACCCTAGTGCTGAAAAAGTAAAGGTACTAGATACCAAGCCAACCATGCTGCCCATTGAGATCATACTACTAATATTTAGTAGCCATTAGTAAGCTGATAAAAAACA
Source organism: Pyxicephalus adspersus (assembly GCF_032062135.1). Classification (NCBI taxonomy): domain Eukaryota; kingdom Metazoa; phylum Chordata; class Amphibia; order Anura; family Pyxicephalidae; genus Pyxicephalus; species Pyxicephalus adspersus. Next base: position 52,910,244 of record NC_092864.1, on the reverse strand, counting down.
ACGATCTACATTGCTGGAGCAAGTTAATAAAACTGTGCAGGCGCGTGATCGGATGATGTACATGAGAAAAAAAAGAGTGCGATCTCACTGCACATGCGTGAGATCAGAATGTTTTTTTTTACCCCTATTGAAGAAAAAGTTCATTTTGTGCATGCCCAAGATCGGGTATGAGCAGAAGCCTCCTTTGTATGTATCCTGGGAGGCTCGGCACCGCTGTGATCAAGAGTGAAAGAGGAGGGGCTTTACCCTTACCTACCCTTCCCCCTAATAAAGAGGGTCATTTTTACCTTATATTAAAGGGTTGTCCTAGTTTAGGTCAGTTTTAATAAATGCTGTTGTCTATATTATGGTTTGAAAAACTATCTTTCAAATATGCTTTTAATCCACTGTAATAATCTTACAATAATACTTTGGAATCTTTATCTGGAACCCATCCTCATACTTGCTTCTATTTCTTGTGCTCAAGAAACTCTTCCTAAAAGTGGTATATAGGAAAACAATTCACTGGTAGTTCTAGTAATCAAGTGCAGAAGTTTTGCTTGCACATGAGAAGATGATCAAGGGTAGCACAACTTAACCCTAATTCACAAAAGCTATATGAGTTTTTTTCTTCACAAACTGGATTTTCTTTTACTTTATGAGTTAGGCGAAGTTGTGCTGACTTTAACCATGTGCAAGCAAAAATCAATTTCTCCCAAGTTTTTCCTTGTAAGTGGTATTCTTTGCATAGTGAATGTGTTATGCTCTATACATTCAAATAATCTGATAATAAAATACATTGGATTTTACAGACCCCAAATATGCAGAGTTAATAAATTGGAGCTTGCTTGGATAGAGCAAAGCTGTGACCAGCAACACTATGGTATATATACAAAGGAAGTTCCTGATTCCAAGGCAGCTGTCTTCCAGTGTACAGACTGGTTGTGTCTATGTATGCATTCTGCTTCTATGGAGTGCCAGGGTCAATGGGTCATGAACTGCAGCTTGGGAGACATAGGAGGCTTTGACCGTGGTGTGGATTATCTGCAGTTGTTATTATTATTATTATTATTATTAATATTAATAAACAGGATTTATATAGCGCCAACATAATATGCAGCGCTGTACATTATATAAGGGTTGCAAATGACAGATGAATACAGACAGTGGCACAGGAAGAGAGGACCCTCCCTGCCCTGAAGAGCTTACAATCTAGAAGGTGGGGGAATTAATACACAATAAGAGTGGAGATATGTGGAGGTGGGAAGTAGTGACGGTTTTAATAAATTGAAACTTGCTTGAATAGAGAAATATGTAATCAGTAGTAGTATTGTATAGGTCAGGCATGGGCAAACTACGGCCCGCGGGCCATATACGGCCCAATGGGGATGTTTCTCCAGTCCTTTGGGTGTTCCAAGGAGGGTCAGGAGAAGCACCGGCCAGAGCTGCAAATTACGTCCCCGGAACAGAGCCTGCGATGGGAGAGTGGGTGGGTTGTGTCCCTTTTTTTAGATTGTGGTCCCTGACTGAAAAAGTTTGCCTACCCCTGGTATAGGTACAGGATTGCTATTAAAAGGTTCCTATGATCCATCCTACTATCTTTTTATCTCTATATGTATTGTGACCTGGAGGACACTGTCCTGAAATTGTCCTGTTGCTATTGCAAAATCCGTTTATAATTGCCATTACTGATAGCATTGATAATATTTTAGTTATAAAATTCGTCAGCATTTTGGCAGCTTTGAAACTCATCTGGAATTTTTGGCCCAGGTCACATAATCTAATAAAAAAATTCAATGAGTTTTTTTTTTAAATAACATTTAAAAAGTAAATGAATATTAACAAATCTGATTTTTAATATTATTCCACATAATAATCAGAACAGTAATTAGAAATTCTGCAACTTTATTCCCAAACATTGGACAAAGGGACATGAAAACTGGTGTGGTACCAACCACGTGAATGGTTGGTACCACATTGGCAAAAATGGAGCTACGCATTTTAGTAGCAAAGCCACTATAGAGAAGGTGCCTATTCCAAATAAACCCGGTCTGTCATTATGCCATGGCATTTCTGCCAATATAAGTGAAAGGGCAGAGAGAGTTATTGAAATTATTTTTTATTAAATCAGTTTCTGCCTAAAACTCCTATTGCTTCATTTTACATTTTGTGTTAAGATTTCCAGATTTTGGCATGCTGTTACCCCAAAACTTATATGGAATTTCTGCAGATGTTAAGACTTTAGTGCAAACATTTCTAAAGAAATTCAATTTATTTTTTTTCTTTCTGTTTTGGAAGGAACATTTAGTAACAAATGTCTATTACTCTGGGACAGTAAACACAATGGATTTTAGCAGACATCTGATCATTATTAGTTTTGCTTTTGGATCACTAGCCACTTAGCATTTAACTAGAATTATAACGCATATCCAGTAGTTAAAGCATATCTCCAGCCAAACCTTTTCATTTATTTTCCTTTATTTCAGTGTTGGGTAGAGTAGAGGAGGATTATTACTGCTACCTGATGTTTATTGCTTTTTGTGCCACCATTTGGGAATATCCGTACATGTTGGCTGTAAAATACAATCTTAGGACCAATGATTTCAATTTGTACGCCATCTTTGCTTCCAATTGAATTTACATAGAGAAATAGTTTTTATTTTTTACATCAGAAAGACAAATGTTAGAGAGCCCAATATGGTATTTGAAAGCATGTTGTGTTGTGTGTTGATGTGCATTGTGTGAAAGCAGACCATTCATTTGAATCGGCTGCTTAACGCACCAAAACACAGCAAAACAAGTTCATTTTCCATTTTTGCTAGTGCACCCTAATGCACGTTGTACTGCCCGCAATGCCCAGCTAGGTGCAATGGACTTCCACCAACGCATGTAATGTGCATTGCAGTAAAAGACGTTCATGAGTGTTAATGTGAAATCATGATGTGAATGGGACCTGAGTTTTGGAATGTTGGTGCAGTTACTTACATGTACCTGGGAGTTTGATAATGTGCACTACAGCCAGGTAGCAACCCAGGCACCTTTGGTATACTCACATTTTACACGGATTTATACCTTGAAGTAAGATTAATTCTTTTTGTAATTATTTATTTACTAAAGAGGGAAACTGGATTCCTTTTCACTTTCAGCTGAAATGTTGTCGGGAATGCATTATATTATTTAGAGCTAAGTGAGTGCATTCAGAAGCCAAATCCAACCATAATTTACTGAACTGAAAGATACTAATTTGTTAACTGCAGCACAAACTTGGGATCAGATTTGGCATTCATACCATAATAACCAAGGTGACGTATTTTTCAAATATGCAGTTTTTAAGTGGTCTTGAAAACAAATCAAAACTTTAGATGGCTGGAGGTCATGAAATTAATTAAAGAGATGTGGATGTATGAAAAAGTATGAAAAGAAATACATTATTTATATAAAAAAAATTACACAATTATTTGAAATCATGATTTTAAAGGAAAGATGTACTGTAAGACTTCAGTCTGTATGTTTCAAGTCTATGTGGCAAGAAGCACAGTTACAGGAAAACAAAGCTACACTATGGGTTTTTGGATTTGAATAAATATAGTTCCAAATATAATGCTTTTCATTTACAATAATAGGCATGATTTCTTTGAGAATTTGCTTTAATCAACCCTTGTTTAAGTTAGGTCATTTTTAAAACAGGTCTTCACCACCCTTTGTAGCTGCAGTCACTAAGGTGCCTTTCATCCTCAAGCAGAATCACTGAAAAAATATACACCCAATCACTGCAATTTAGTATAATAATAATGTAATTGTAATAGTTGTTGATAATCAGTTTAAACATTTCTTTCATTTAAAGAATACTTTCTAATTCAGCCATAAATGTTTCTGTTCTGGCATTTTTTGTTATGTGGCAGCTGTCCCCCAAATTGTACTTTAGTGTTGTTACCCTGTCATATGTGCTAAGGGACACTGAAAGTGACTATGCTTTCAGAAAGCATAATAGCATGTTGGGCTGATTTGTGTTTGAGGAGAAAATGTTTAAATTTAGTTTGAGGAACATGTGCTGGTCCTGGTTGAGTGTCTTCATACAGCCAGTACAAGCTGCAGTTATGCAGAAAAATAAAGGTTTGGTTAGTTAGGGCTCCTAACCCTAATTGCTGTTGACTGGTTATGCAGCTAAAAGGACCAGGAGGTATTTATAAAAGGACCGAGAGATGGAGCCATAGAACTGGAGACTGTGCACACATCTAACAACATGGGAGTTCTGGTTTACAAAGTGCACCTGCCATGTTGTCCAAAGGGCCTACTGATGAGGCCATGAGGACAGAGGTGAAGCAAAGATTGTGCAGTTGGATTTTTATGGGTGGTGTGTGAATTTCTATTTCCTCTTAGAGGCAAGTAATCCAAAGTTTTCTATGTATGCTTGCACTGCATATGTAAGTGCCCGTAATTGCCAGTAGTGGTTGGTGTTTGTTTCCAGTTTACTGATTAGCCTGGCCATAACATCTAAGGGAATCTGTAAGATTCATGTCTGCATGTGGTTGACATTAATTGTATTTTCCAGCAGTGTTTGGTAAGAACTGTCATTTTCTGCAACCTTGCCTAGAACTCTGTAAGCTTTCATGCCAATAATTGTTTGTAACTAAAGTAAAATAGCCAAGAACAAAACTTTTTGGGAATGGTATAACATGGTGGCATCCTATATCTCTCAGAGGTTACAGTGATAAGATATTTCTACCAAAGTTTCTAGGTCTACCTAAATGGCACAGCTACTGTAAATCCAAAGTTTCTATTCATCTGCAATGGAAATTGTTATAAACAGCAGCACACTATATTGTTTGTACTCAGCACTGTTTTAAGTCACATGGATAGTAATGAAGTTTGGAGCCGTGATGGACTCTTTTATCAGGCAGCTGTAACATTTTCTACAAGCAATACGGTATTCTGGTGAATATACCTGTTTGAACCTGATAGATCTGATAACACTATCCATCCTTTAATCCAACGGTCTCCAAGCACTGGTCTGCAAGAAAATTTTGGTGGTCCGTGGACCATGTCTCCTGTAAGGATTGTAGGCTTAGGGTGGTGGGTGCCCACTCTTCCATTGCAGGTCTGAGCTCGGTTCTGGAACCATGACGTCACTCTGGGGGAAGTTTCTTCGCGATTCGGAGTCTGTGCATTTAGTTTTTCGTAGGTTATAAAATGTTGGTGACCACTGCTCATCCATACCATCCTTTACTTTACGGTCTCTAGCAATCTGGAATTTGCTTGAATATACTGTACATGATCACTGAATGCTTCTACCATGGACCCAAGCAGTTAACAGTAAGCATAATTAGGAGTATCAAATTTAACAAATTGATATGCTAAGCATATAATAAATAAATAAAACTTTTTTTTTCCTGTCTACACTATTACCAATATGGCTTCTCTGGGTCACATGAAGAGGATGATCATTGGGAGCCCCACATGTTAAAAGCTAATTACACTTTTTTTATTGCAGTGCAGCTTAACATATGATTATGTGTTGGCATGCATTACTGCAATACAATAATCTAACTGGGCCCTACAAATTATTAAGGATGTTCAGCCACTTCCTCTGCCTCCGAGTTTTACAGGGCATTTGATATTATCCACTTCAAGTCATCTGATAAAATGAGAACTCTGTTACAAAAAATCTGTTCTCAACTAGGAGTTATCTGCCAAATGAATGTATTATCAGATGTGCCAATGTCCTTTCCTAAGCTCCACTCCCAATGAGCCCCTGCTATTAGTTACTCCCTAATCTAAGCAGCCCACATCACCCCTTTACAGTCATAAAAATCATTTTAAAGTTTAAAAAAGTCAGAACACTTTAAATGTTCAGATATTTGTATGGGCCCAGTGGATGAATCCCTTTTCAACTTTCAGCATTTCTGTGGTGGCAGGTTATTTGCCCTGGATTTCTATCCCATGTTTATTTTACAGAAAAGTCTTGAGACTCCATGTTGGTTTGGGGAGTAGAGCTGGGAACAGTAAAGGGCTAAATATGTATTTACAAGCTGTAAACTAATTCGGTATAAATAGTTGCATGTCTTGCCCATTTTGCACCCCCGTTCTGATGAAGTGCCCAGGCAGTTGCCACACCTGCATACGCCTGGGCCTGGCCCTAGATGGTACCTCTAGCAAGTAAATCAAATCACTGAAGTCTCTGGGAAGTTACAGAAGAAATACACAAATGTCAGCTTTGAATGGACTTAGACACAATGCTGGTCTTCATTTCAATACCTTCTTGTCCTAAATGAAAATAAAATGTATTCTATACCACCTAGGAACATGTGACTATTTGCAGAGCTAATAAGGTAACTAGGGAGAGCCCTTGTTTGATTTTGTCAGCATGGTCAAAAAATAAAACATTTATTTTTATACCGTATATGAACTCCTTAGAAATTGCTGGCCTGGACCCCACCCTTAATCACTCATGACTCACCTGTTTCTTGCCATTTTGGGTGAAATCATTTCCCTCATTTCGTTAGGAATGTTTCAGGGTATTTATATATTATAGGTTAGCTTTATTTTCCTTCATATTTTTACAGGTTTCCATCCTTACTCCTTGGACGGCCTGACTTACTTTTTCCAGCTCAGGAAAGTACATTGGTCTTAAGAGGTTTCTGAGCTGAAGGACGTAGTATCCCCGGGGATTGTACACAAGGGAGGGTTGCCATGTAGAACACTAATGAACTAGAGTAATGACAGAATAACTTCAAGGTTTTTAACCTTGGTAAGGAAAATCTTTGACAGAACTTTTACGGTGGGCAGGATAAGAAGATGAATTATCTATTTAAAAAAAATAATACATTTGAAAAGTTTTGTTTAAAAAAAATAAATTTAATAAAATATTTGAACAATTTGTTTTCATTTGTTTTTATTTGAACAATAAATTGGTTGGCATGACAACAAACTCTTCCTCATTGTCCATCTTACATAACTTGGAAAATGGTTAGCCAAGAGAAAAAAGTGCACAGATGATGCAAAAACCTCTGCTTGGAATGCTGTAATGGAGCACACTAGAGAAAGAATTACCCAATAAAAATGACATTTATTAAACAAATATTGGAGTTTAGAGCAGGCAATGTCCCTTCTGCAATAAAATATACTTACCTGCCTGATCACTATCTTCTGGAAAAAATGCTGAGCTGTGCATGTATAGCTAAACTTATCATGCTGGAATGATAACGGGTATCCCGGCATCCCCCGAGGCGGCTGGGACTGAAGGAACTCCCACGCATATGTCATCGCCTAATATTCAAGATTGGAACCAGGAGGATTAGAAGAAAGAAGACAGGTGAGTGAATTTAAAAAATTGCAATCAGGCAGATAAGGGTATATTATTGCAAAAGGGAAATTACCTGTCCTATCTGCAATAAAAGATCTGGTCAATCTACACTTAGCAGTGCACAGAAGTAATTCTCTAATATGTCCAAAATACATCAATGTTTGTGATGGGCCCAGTAAGCTTTTTATGAATAACTCAGATTTATAAAATTTGACAAAGTAATTCTAACCTTGGAAAGCCATCTGTTACACTATTTCCACTGATATTCATAAAAGCTTAATAGAGGTGATGCATTTGTACCGTGTGTTATATCTGTCTCATAAATAAAAGGGAGGTTATGTGAAGATACTATTTCCTAAATGCAGTTGTCTAAGCAACCAGAATTCACTATGATGAATCCAGACTAATACAAGATGGATCCTAATTGGTTGCCCTGGGTAAAGTTACCTGTATTTTATTTAAAACTTTTAAAAATTATTGTGCTGAGAGAAGGCAACACAGGATTTATGATTTTACAATTACTAGCCGCAAAGCTTAGATTTCTCTGATGTAATGGCTCTACTCCACCCAATGCCATCCTGTAGTTGATGGAGCTCCTGTAGAGGCAACTGTGCAATGCAGTATACATTTGAAGGGTTCAGGCTTGTTCTTTAAAGTAAAATTGTCATTATATAAATAAAGATGCCAGCAATTAGGATTATGCTGCTAGTTCTCTGGTTGTCATTCTCTTCTTACGACCCTATATAGGTAACTGATAATGGGCAATGCAGCCTGCCAGTTTATATATTTGTTCTGGGCAGATCAACTGAATAGAGAAACCATAGGGTAAGCATGGCGGCCAGGTAATGAGCAATGTCCAATTATGTTTAATAGTTGCATTTTCCCCATTACAGAAAGACTTACTGTTCATATCTGTCCATTGCCTTACAACTTCTGTATCCCCCCAATTGCTGTGTTCTTTCTTTGCTACACATGTGTGCAGTAGCCCTGTGGGTGAGTCTTAGACTTCTTTTAGACTTGTGGTTGAAAACCATGCTGTTGGCCACTTCCAATCTCCCCTTTCAACTACTTTGCTGAAAACTGCAGAGTTTGACAACTGTTTTGTTGAGCAATAGAGTGAAGTTGAGTGTGGTTGAGTGTGCAGTTCCTCCAGTGTGTCCAGAAAAGCAACCATGCAGCTGGAAGGGACTTGTCGCTTTCAGAAACCACACTGCAATCCATTGCAACTGCAGCCATGTGTAAATGTGTGTACAAAATGGCACCCAATTTCTCCCATTCAGTTGATTGAGCAGTGCAGTTGAGTCTGCAGTAGAACACTGCTGTGAACCGCAAGTCTTAAATGGCCCTTACTCCTGTTGGCCTTTAGCTATTCAGAGGAGTTCCCATGCAATTTCAGTAGGAAGAGGACCAGAATGGTTTTATTACATGGCGCTGCATTGCTGGAAAGGTGTGAATATATTTAGCCATGATTTCCCCTTTAAATTAGTGAAGGAAGTTAGAGTAACAGATCTTTGGCTGAGTATCCAATGGTTCTCGTCTGATAATCGGCTCAGGGCCAATATCAGATGAGAATCTTGCATGTGTACAGCGCCCATCGTCCATCTTCCAAACCACCGTCCTGGTGCATCCAAGGACGATGGATGACGAATGGAAGTGAAGAGGGAGAGAGTGCAGAGGGGTGCCACTTTGTCTTTCTCCCCTCCCCCTTCATGGAGCAGAACGCACTGTATGTACAGCACTCGTTCATGCATTGTGCAGTTGTTAGTCATTGGAATGAATTGTGAAAGATCATTTCCAACGACAATTATTGCATGTGTGTATGTAGCTTTTGAGTTAGTGTAATCCTCTGATATTGGCAGTATTAGTATGTCGATGGAACAACATATGGTGGACTTTACATAAACTCATCTTCTGATATATTACTTATTTCATGCTAGGATTTAAACTTACACCCAACACAACATCTGGGAATCCAGAGGAAGAATCCCTACCGATTGTCAACCCCCAAGTTCCTCGGCTGTGCCATAAATTGTCCTATGGAGAATAATCCCTCCAGTTTTATTTAGTAAATTTAGTGTGGGGAGTCCTTTCCCAAACAGGGGACAGCAGGCACAAATTAGTAACAATTTACACAAGCTAAGGGTGTGTTTATATTCCCTCTCAGCTCAGCTGCTGGTCTGCAACTTTTCCCCCTCCCTAACACGCAGACCCCTGTACTTTCCACTGTTGGATAGCAGAATGATTTTTATGTACTTCAGGGAGACAGAGCTCACCCATCATGCATCAAGGCATATTTCCCGTACTCCCACAGCTCTAAATTAATACTTGCCACAAACTTTCCAAACATGAAGCACTGGAGATTTGGTTAAAGCCCCCCACTTATAAGGTGACATTAAGTTTTCCATGGGAATATGTTGCTTATCCTGTTGATGACAAACCCATGAATATTCTTTTGTTTGTTTTCTGCACAACCATTTCTGAGTCATTCACTTAGACACCAGGATCTGGAAGGTTTTAGTTTTCTAAGCACAGTTAATAGTGAATCTGCATTCACTGACTTGAATTATTTGCTATGTAAAGCTAAATTCCAAGCAGAAAGAAGCACCAATGCATTTATGTGTTTTAAGAATCTTGAAATATATTTGTAAGGGTAACAAGTATGTATCCAGATCATGATATCAGACTCCTGTAATAAGCAAATGAGCAGAGGGATGGCTTCTGCTTTGGCCATAAAATCCTTAAAGCGGAACTAAAGTCTCACTTTGAACATTAGGGTTTCAGGCAGGTGGGTATTGCAGAAAGAGGACAAGCAATGTTTCTTCTGCATATAATATGTCTTACCTGCCTGATCACACCATGTGATCTTTGGCTGTGGGGGAACCCAGCATTCTCGACTTCTCTTGCGTGTGTGGGGAATGGATGAACTCCCACATTAGTTATGTTGCCCTGGCAGGGCCAATTAAGATGGATGAAGATCACTCCTGGGTGGAAGAAGAAAGAACCATGAAAGAACCATGGCGGTGCCCAGTAAGGAAGCATGGACAGTTAAGTGCTGCAGGGTTAAGATCCACTTTAAAGTATACTTAATACCAAAAAAAATCTTGTTGAACAATATTTACAAAGTAAAAAAATCCTGGATTTGTTTGCCACACGTGCAGGCTTTTTTAATAACTGCAGGGAAATGAGCAGTAACCTACAATAAACAAATCAGCAACCAAGTATAATTATAATAATTTCTCCTATCATCATATTCATGGTTGTAAGAGATTGACAAAGCATTGCATGCCCAAATTGTTTTAAATCCAAGGTTCTCTGGAACAGCTCACATGATAGAGTGGTTTCCATATTGTACCCTATTTCATTTTATTTCAGATCATACCAGCTGTCTTTCATTGATAGTGCAATGATTTAAAGACCACATGAAAGCCACATAAAAACAAATAGTTAAGAACTGTAAAACGGCATACTTTCTTGGGGATAATGGAAAACAGGTTTGTATTTGTGCATCTGAAATCCGTGACTTATGCTCAAGTTTTAGTAAAGAAGGCTAATGGTGACAGCCGATAATATTAAGATATGGATTCCCTGGGATAGTAGCTGTGTTTGTACTTTGAATACATCTGTCATTGTGTATAGAAATGATGCAACTATTTCTCTTTTGCTAGTACAGTCTGGACTAAATATTTACAAATAGACTGTACCCGAATCTGACTAAACTCCTGCTGCCTGCAGACAAGGCTGAATATCCTTAATTTGTGATAGACATCTCCGGCATGGACAGATTTACACAAATATTTACTGCTGCTATTTGCCTGTAAAACATACTTTTGAGAGACATTCATATCAATGAGGGGGTGCTAAAATGTTCTAGGCCTCACCCAATTTACAAATTCTGAGTGTTGGAATGTCACTGGAAAGGGAGTTATTATATATTGTAAAGTGCCAATCTGCAGAGTTGTAGTGCTATTGATGTAGTAGAATATAGAATTGTAGTGTTATTGATTTTTTTTAGGATTAGATTAGAGTGTTGGATTTTCAAGTGCTGGATGTTGGGCCATCATAAAGTTCTTGTTCCTGCAATAGGAAATTCATTAATGTATGATGCAAAACGAGTGCTTGTCATACTCAACGGTAAAGATGTGGTTCAAAACTTTCAGTTTGCAGATTTTGAAACCAAGATGCATGGTTATCTTTGAAAGGGCTATACAGGTAATGCAGAATACGACTACAAAAGTAATAAGTAAATAAAAATGACAAGGAAAGCTGAAGAATGGTGTTCAGGACAATTCATCTGCTCACAAGGCTAAGAAAAAAACATAATAAATACATTGAAAACTTTGAGTTTTGAGTGCATAGACCATCTACCCTACTCACCAGATATTTCTCTATCCTTATATTTCCTATTTTGCAAGAACTTGACCTTGCTTTGAAGGTTTTTCTTTTCTATTACTTTCTGATTCATAGAATTGCTTGCTTTTCTTCTAGCCAGACCTAGACCTGACAGCTTCATTCTTTTTCTTACAGTGATAATTGGATTTGCCCTGTATTTATTTTGTATGTATGAAATACAGGAAAATACTAATAAAATCATTATGAACAACTGTTGGAAGTGACCAAATTTGATATGAATATGACTTGTATCTAAAGACAACTCTGCCTTCTTGGAAACAAGCTATAAACCTCATTATCTGTGGAGACAGAGGCAGTCCCTTAACCATCAAAGGATTGCTTAACAGAGACAATGATTGATCTTCCATGTGTGGATGCCTGAGGATCATTAACACTTTGGTCATTTTGACCATTTGGTGTCAATTTCTGCCCAAACCTGTTCACTATAACTTCAGTCTTCCTGGAGGGGGCAGGGGTATATGACAACAATCCCAAGCCTGGGACAAGGACAATCTGTCTGACCTCTTGATCAAGACTTCCCCAAGAATGAATCAACAATGTGATTCGACCTGCAGCGGGGTGTGGTTCAAGGAGAGAAAACCCTGGTGTGTATGGTTGTGTGAGAGATTGACCATGTGCTAGAGATAGAGCTAGACCCCTTTCCTTCCCCTTTCTATATACCCTTTACCTTCTTCCCTTTTGTATTGAAAATCATAGGTAAATATTATCCTAAGCTGTAAATAAACCTTTCCCTTTTGTAAGATCTATTGATCCGTCGTTAAGTCCAAGGCACCCCAAACAGAGCACATTTTACAACAACCAAGGAAAATAATCCTATTTGGTGGGACTTTTAGGGCAGTGAACAACATACCATATATTATATTAAAAACTTGTTATTAAAAAGCTCTTTGTTTTCAATATAAAATATGGTGTGTTGTTCACTGCCCTAAAAGTCCCACCAAATAGGATTATTTTCCTTGGTTGTTCATATGGATTTTGAATTGGAGATGTTGGCAGTATAATATATGCTTGTTGAAATGTGACAGATTAGACAGATTCTGTGTGTGTACAAATACAATCAACTAAAAAACCTAGTTAATTGTACATGATCAGAACTGTTTTACCTGCTAAAGGCTTAGTACATTTGTTTGACCATCTTTGTGTTCCTATTGCTCCTTCCAGACAGAATCACTAGACCCTTAAAGCAGAAAAAAACTCTGTATATAATTAACCTGTCCCCGTTCCATCATAGGACCCGCAAGCTTCATCCTTCTTCTTTTCCTTGATTAGATTTGCAGCCACCTTGATTGGCTAGGCTGTAATGACATTCTTGTTCATTCAGTCCCAGGAGTGGCACAGGAAGTCGGGATAATACTCGGTGTTCCAGAAACCAATGCTCAGCTCAGCATAAGGGAATGATTAGGCACATGAGTATATTTTTTAAATATATAAAAGTAAAAAAGATGTACCAATGCAGTTATGTGTTAATAAATATCATAAAATTTATTGGTAACTTAAGTACCTAGATCTTGATATCAGCATCCTGTAAAATGCAAATGGGTGATTATTTCATCCATGTGAAACTTATTCTTTTATGTCCAATCAGCAAGCTGGTATGTGCTTTAGTCCTTAGAGTGGAACTAAATTCCCACTTTGAACATTAGTGATTCAACCAGGTGGTTTTGGCAGAAAGGGGCAGATGATGTCCCTGGAAGTGAAGATTAACCTGGAAGTAGGAAATGCTCTCACCAACAGCTGGAAAGCTCCCTATCATCTCCATTTTGTATAATAAAAACATTTTAAATGAAGTAAAAGAAAGCACTTATTTCTTAATTAATTAAAAATAAAAATGTGAAACATAAAGTGATCACATTGCTCTAGTACAGAAAAGTGGAAGATGCAGCATGGTGTGAGATTGGTAGAGTATCCTTTATTTCAGTGGTTTTGGAACACCATAAGATATATGATTAAGGCTGTTAGTGGAGATGTAATGAAGACAGTGTACCAGTTATGGTCAGGATGAGGTTATGATTCATACGTTATGGATTTACTAGTGTGTAACGGTCAGTGGGCACAGAGTGGAAATATTCCATAAAGCGGTAATAAAGAACAGGGTGTAGCAGTGAAAGCCTTTCATACACATAAAAAAAGTCTGTTACAGAAGTCAGTAAAAAGTTGGCATATAGCACAGCGGAAAAACTGCATTATCCAGCTATGAGAACATGGGGTAAATCAGCAGTGTCAGAAATAGCAGCACTGAACCAATTTAATTATAGGAATTTACTGGGCAGATATAATGGAAACATATACTTTCTATCCAGAATTCAGAAGCTGGCTGTAATTCTTGGACCAAATAATGAATACACAGAGTCCTCTTGTGGACAAAAGGGATCACTGCAGAACTATTCACCCTAAACAAGATACTAGTGCAGAGAAAAATGATCTATGGGGGCAATGATCCTCTAATAATTCAGTTTTGGCACCAGGAGATTTTGTTCAGTGCCATCATGTTTTGTTCAAAAACTTGAATGTAACACTATATTTGTCAAAGTGGTAATGAATTTTGTTCTTTGGCGATCAGGCTTCTACAAGCAGAGACATTGTACAATAATACCTCTAAAGGAGGCTTGGAGACTCCATTCACCTGACTGTGGTACATGCTTATCTCTAGTTCTAGCTGCGATCACTAATAGAAGTATACCTCTTTCTGACCTTCATTGTAGTTGCATAGAACCCCTTCCTTAAATGACAAACATCAGTAAAAGTAAGGTGTAAGGTGTTTGACATTATTGCGTTTGCCAATTTAAAAGAAGTATACAGCATGGGTCCCCTGTAAAGTGGTGATCATATTGCTATAAGTATGGGGATCTGCACTATAGTGTAGATTATTAACAGTCTTTGTAAAAGTGGCAATCAAGCTGAAAAGTGGATATCTTCAGTTGAATTACATTTTTATAAGTATGGGGGCAGTCCACTCCAAATTGGCCCAAATAAGTTCAACAGCGAGGTATCAAAATTAAGTAACTCAGTCATTTGAGTTCCTTCCTTTTGGAATGTCGAGAACAATGAATATTCCTTTTGTTTTGTGTGCTTAACTGCTTAGAAATACTGTGGTATGTGCCCAAATGTGCCTTTTTAGAAATGTTGTCATGTATCACTGTAGAATGTTTGGGGAAGTATGTCTTGAATAGAATACACATTGCAGCATTCTAAAACATAGTAGCTTTGTGTTTACCATTCTTCCTCTTTAGTTTAGCGGAGGGTACAGCCAGAAAAAGGCAAAGTAACAGTCAGCAATCCTATACCTTCACCCTACCCAGCAGGAAATGTTGATCTGTTTTTTGCTCTGATGCTGTTCAGTTCAGTACAATACTAAAGCAAAGACAACCCCAGTGCAGGCTCTGATTTACCCCAGTTGGAGCTTTCCATATGAGAACAGTGGGTCAATCACTGAGCACCAGCACTTTCAAATGGAGTATAGTACTCATATTGTAAGGAAGAAGGATAATTGTTAAAGGCAAAACCTTTTATTAGCTAAAAATGGGCTCACATGGTCCTCCAGCAATTGGGCTTGATTTATTAAAGCTCTCCAAGGCTGAACAGGGTACACTTTCATCAGTAAAGCTGGTTGATCCAGCAAGCCTGGAATGGGTCTGGTTCAGGATTGAAAACATTCGCTAGCAAATGACTTTTAAGAAATCCATTAAAGGGTTGCTGGATCTCCCAAGTTTCCTGATGAAAGTGTATCTTCTCCAGCCTTGGAGAGCTTTCATAAATCGTTTTTTTTAATTTTGGTAGTAATGGAGTTGCAACAAAATAAAGAATATGTTACTGGGGAATTAAGTAGGCAAGCTTTAATTTTGTTTCAATATGGGCAAATATCACTAGTTAGTCTTGGGGCTGTATTTTTGAAAAAGGAAATCAAACATTCCCTTGTTCTTTCAGGTCCATGTGTCTTAATGGTAGTAATTGATTCTGACAAGGGAATGTTTAAGGGAAAGTCTGATTCCCTGTTTTATAAATAGTCCTTAGTGTCCAATATAAGAAATTGTGCTTTAGGTTTCCAGGAATGTCCTTTATTTGTGACTTGGTTATGTATTACACAGGCTATGTGGACACATTCGATTTCTGTCACTGGAAACAATCTTTCATTTCTAGAAACAGGAGTGAAAACGAGCACTGTACACACAGACTGTTCAGTTCTTTGAGTGGAGGGTATTATGGTGATTTATCTGCCAGGACGGATCAATGAATGACATCGAGGGACAGCTGTACACACACTAGATTTTCACCCAGAAATCACCTAGATTTTCACCCAAAGTGATGTTGAAATTTGTCCAGTAAGCTCTTGGAAAGATATCCCAGGCACACAGAAAATAAGGCCCACAACATAATAAGGACATCTAATGAGTTGTAAAATAAACAGGGTAGTCATGTGGGTGAAAGAAGTCACACTGTAGTAAAAGTTATGATTATTTTACCCACGTCTATCTCAGACTTTTTAACCCTGAGAAAGTAATCAAACTGGGACCCGGTCTCAGAGAGCCTTGCTAAAAATAATATATATCTACAATTTACAATTCATTGTCCACACCACAAATATGGTCAGTGAGAGAAAGACTCCCTTTAAATGGTAGTCAGTGATAAGAATGTTCTGTTACATTGATGGTCATTATTGTGCACCCATTCATTTCATTTTGGGGGGGGGGGGGGCAGAGGTAAAACTGCACCTTACAATGGTAGCTATTAATTCCTTTTATGAGAAACACAAGGAGAAGATTCACTGATGCCATGACTTTGCCAAAAGAATTATTAGGGTACCATCAGGCAAGAAGTCAACCCTCCTCTACCCCTAATAATGTCTGGAGCAACTCTAGTTGAAAAAAGGCTGCTCTAAGCAAACAACATAAGCTTAAAAGTTCATTGTGACACCATTTTACTTCAAAAGGAAGGATGTTTGTGCTACATCTGATAAAAGACCGGCAGCTATTTATATGAATGAGAAGAAAAATTAATGGGAACAAAACAAGAGTTGCTTATAGTGATGTCAGTTTTCTTTCTTTCTTCTCTGCAAATATTAAATCTGTTTCCTCTTCTGCAGGTTTTTATAAAGCCCCCTAGTCCAGGAACCAGCAGCATACACAGGGTTAACATTGTCAACACAGTATATGGCATGTTGTGACCACAGTAATTCCTCACATATTTGTGGTCTGTATATTTGTTTTGAAATAAAAAAAAATGTTTTTGTATGTCTATAAATAGGAAACACTTTATTAGCATATTAAATACAAAAATATGGAGTGGTGGCAATAGATTTAGCGCAACTGACATATGACAATTACAATAAGGACAAGAGCACTGTTTTAACTCTACACACATTATTGCAAAACTAAAAAAGTGTCGTGTAATGGGAGATGTCTTTCTTTGCAGACCCAAGGTATCTCATCTGTACTGGTCACTTATTTTTAGGACAAATAATATATTTCTTCCTCTTTTCCAGCTGTTCTATAATCCCCTGTGGGGGTTATAGAACAGTTGCAAAAAAACTGAATTTGGCTCCAGAAAAAAACAAAAAATAACTTTTTCTATTTTACACTTTAACTATTTATGTAGGTTGTAATAACAACTGAAAAAAATAGATCAAAATGATGCACTTTAGGTGAACCTCTACTTTTGCTATACCAAACACATCACATATGTTGTATATGCTAGAAGAACTATAAACATACTTGCCTTCTCTGTGAACCTCACATCCCAATCTACTGTTAGTATCTACAAAGTTTAAACTTTTTTGAGCACGTTCCCCCATGCATACCTGTATGGTATCATTCAGACCTGGTGATTGGCTGCCTAGGCACAGTTTGGCACAATATGGGAGGGCAGTGCATTGGACTCAGAAGTACTAGCTTCTTCCTGTGTGGTCTGCAGGAAATCAGGGCAGTGAAGGAGTGTGTGGAGAACAAGGAATAGCTGATATAATTTCCTACAGTGAAGAAAACCTGTTACTTTGTTTTGTTTTGTACTAGTTACCCAAGACACTGTCTATGAAGCTCGCAAACCACTGCAGCTCTTTGTTAATGTACAAAAGGTCACTTTAAACATTCAAAAACAAAAAACCATTGCATGTACTGAATGCAAGTTTCCAAAAATCATAATGTTCAAGTACATGAAAGTACAAAGTCATGGATTATGGCAACTGTCTCTGTAAAACATTCAATGTGCATTCATCCCTCGCTGTGCATTCATTACATAAAGTACAAGTTTCAGAAGTGTTTGCCCTAAGAAATAAAGAAACAGATACTGAAATGAGCATAGAATAATATATATTCTTAGAATTTTTCAATAAATAATTGCATAAACATCAATCATATCAAAGAAGCAAAAGACAAAATTATCATACTTAAATAAACTAAGTTTCATTCCACATAACAGACACCAGGAGCTAAGGGAGCCCTAATAATGAAGAATCAGAAATCAGATGTATCTGGAGCAGAAGTAAAAGTAATCCTGATAAAACTGGCAGCATGTGAGATATTAATGTGTTTGTGCCCTATGAACACAGGATGCAGTGCTGTATGTCACAGATTCATTGTGGTGAAAGAAGCCATTTGGTGTGCTGGACCTATTTCCAGGCAAAAACAGCAATATCACTATGATTTCTAATATACTGTACATATTCATAGACTGCTGACTTATCAGTTTTTAAAGCTACATTCCAAGCAGGATCTGTTTTGAGGTTTTGTCTCTAGGTATTTGTATTACACAAGTAAGAGACTTCATTAGGTCTGCAGAAGAAAGAAGATGACGATTTAATACTATGGCTCATACCCTCTTCTTTGAGGTCTGTGTCTCCCTACATTCAAATTAATTGCTCAGTGACAAGATAGAAGATGAAAACACTGAACCTGCAGCGGTAGCTTTCAGAAATAAAGGGATCATGAGCAATTTCAAAGATTAACACAGCATGGCCCTTTCCTATTGTTGGACCTCAACTTCAACAGCCAGTCAGCTGTAGGGCAACAAGGTCTACTGAGTTACTATGAACCTACATCTAACTACTTTTCTACAGCTGGGAGAAGAAAATAAGAGTAATGGGGGACATAATTCTATGATAGAACAGGTGTAACCTAAAGAGCAGTGCTAAAGTTGACTTTTTCCCTACAGTATTCAGGAAATGGATACTTTTACAATAAGACTTTCTCTTCTCCATGAACATCTAAGAGAGATGTTGTACACAGATAGATGCTGCTTGTTACTTAATTTGGAGGAGAAATATATTTCATACTCAAGGATTTTCTCAATTTTCAGATAAGTGGAGAGGACATATTTTAAAGACCATTGATTGATAGTCTATGGGAGATTATGAGATTGATAGGTGTTTTAATTGAAACATGTCAATAAGTCCAACTACACCCACCCCACCCTGTAACTTACATCTGTGACAATTAGAAGACTATTGTGGTACAAACATGATGTATAGACTTGACCTGCAAAATCACTGAATGTGTGACTGGTAAAGAAGGAATAACTCCTCAATGTTAATGTCATATGGTATACAAGGAATTTACCACCAGTCTGGAAAAGACCTTCAATTTTAGCATTTCACTGACAATGTGCTTTTTTTAAGGTTAAATTTAAATAGAAATGGGACGCTGTTTCATGAATGTACATGAGCTTTAAAATGAATAATTTGCTGAAGGAATGTCAGCGGGAAGTTGATCCTTGGGTATATTATATAAATACAAGGGAACAGACTATATGAAACATTCTGTGTCCTTCATTGGTCAGACACTTTCTGTTATCTTTTTAAAATAAATATTACAATATTAAATTGATTTTGATTTGGCATAAAACATTCATTGAGAAACAACATTTCTGAAATGCAGACATTCTTCTGTTAGCAAGTGCCTATACTAGTCTCCAAATTAAACCTTAGAGTCTCTGCACATGAAAGCTTGATTCCTTCCAATTCTAAAGTAACCCCCGTGTTCACCAATTACTAAACTCCCCGCCCGCCATTTTATCTAGTATTAGTTATTCACATTAAGCTTGTTCTTGTAATATTGGAGATGTTTCAGAGCTCTCCAAGCAGTTTCAATGTTTCAACCATTTTAGGAAATACCCAGCCATTCAGCTGTCAAATGCCAGAACCTTGATTACCCATCGAAGTTTTGGTGTTTGACAGTAGTTAGAATGGTGGAGAAGAGCCTAAAGCAAGGAAGAGTCTGATTGTATTCTATGCGACTTATGTATAGCTTTGAGGATCCATGGTGATTAATTTGAAGATTAACGCAATGTAGGAAACACAGGATGTCTTTTGCCATAGGAAAATCTTTAGGTCAGATTGGGTTTACTTATGAGAATCTTATGGGTCTTCTCCAAGGGAGTAAAAAATATCCATTGGATTAAACCCCTGTACTAAATGCAGCTTCCTATAGCTGATAATTCTGCACAATCTGAACATTTACCGGCAGTGTACCTGCTGGTGAATCTGAGATTTTGTCTCATCCTATGTAATATAACTGATATTACATATGACTAAAATGATGGATCTTCTAAGAAATTAAGTAGGAACACAGTTCTTTAGATGCTGACCATAAAACAAATATACATAGAAATGTGATGTAAACATGCTAGTTACCAAATCACAAAACACAATTCTAATTACATCCAGTATCACATAACCATTTCATGAAAAAATAACACAATAAATAAAACAGCTGCAGAATAATTCATGAGAGACATGGATTTTCCAACATACTAATATGTGTTATTTCCCCTAGGTAAGTAAGTAGGATGCATAGTCCGTTATTACAATATGCTGCATGCATGAGCTGCTGTGTGATTACTGAACATAATGTTACATGAGCGCTTTTCTGAAACCAGCTAGATCTTGTATGTACAAATAAACATACAATGGCTCACCACAACAGATTGATAATATGGATATTTATTATAAACAGGCATATATATATATATATATATATATTGACCAGTGTATAATAAAGTGCAGTGTTATGTAACTATGAGTTATGAACTGTATCTATTGAGTTATCTGCTGAAAATACATGCATTCACTCAAAAGGTTCCATAAGCAGCTTTGGCAAGTCCTGGTCCGCAGTCAGAGTCAAAATTCTTAAGGAGAATTGTTGGCAGTAGTCAGAAGGGTCAGAATATCCAGAAATTACAGAGTGCCCATCCCAGTAACCTCAGACGTCAGCCTGTAAAGGAGCAAATAGAAGGAACAGGGGAGATGAAGAAGATTTTGTAAATGCATTCAAGAAATACATTTACACAATTGTAGATTGCCACAGATTATTCTACAAAGGATCCTGTAAGGGAATCAAAGTATAGAGAAAAAACTCATTGAAAAATAAAGAAAACATACAAAAACAATGCTTAATGCATCCCTGGTGGGACTATAATTCAGCACCACAGGGGTCTCTATGATGCCCATACAATGGCTACCTAAAGCTGCTCACACATATTATGAACTGATTTATACATTCTCCTTTAAATGTACTAAAAACAACTAACAATTTTTTAAAGAGAGGACCTACTTGACAGAAGAAAAATTGTTAATTAGGTAGTTTACTGGCCAGATGATCAGATGGATGGTATTTCCACTTCATCTAAACAATGGATCCAAACCCTCTGCTTCTAATCTATCCAATTGTGTGCAAGCAAAAATCATGTTATTACATTTCCTATTTAGTTTGATTTTAATAGGGACATTTCCATTATTTCACCACTGCTGATCTGTATTTGTAAAACATGTATCTAATTGAATCTATGTGGCTTAAAGTTTGGGATAATCGGAGTATAGAGATGGACAAAGGTGGTTTCCAAGTGTAAAGATAGATGAACTGATCCTTTCTTGTGTCCTGTGGCTTTAAGAGAGATCTGTCTGTTTTATTGCATAGAGATCAAGAGTGGTTGGTTGGATAGCCAATGACCTAAACAGAAGTTTTTTTTTACAGTCCACAACTGGAAAAAAGTAAAATAGAGAAGAGGACAGTGTTCTTCCTCCCCACCGGAATGTTACACCAAACCTTCCTTCTCTCTTACATGGGAATAAACAAAACATACATAACTAAAGGGTAAATAATTAAAGCTGATGCCTGTGCTCCTCATCCCCTGCCAGGTTTTCATTCCTTTTAACAGTATGTTTCCATGGTCAATCATGTATTTTTCTTCTCTCTAAAACCGCAGTAACCGAACCTAAACTGATCCTAAAATTTAAAATATTGTGTGGTCATCCACACTGAAAAATCAAATTTCCAGTAGGTGCAAACTTTTCCCTTACTTACTAGAAATCTTACTAGAAAGATTTTTTTACATTTCCTGTTGCCTAGATGAAAAGTGAAGGGAACTGACATGGGTTTCAGCAAATTCTTGCTTTCCCAAAATAAAAGTATTGATGATAATAGATATACTTTTCATGTAGGGTTTTTCTAAGTTTAGTAAAAGGCAGAGAAACTTTTGGGCACTAAAACATTATGCACTGATTTAAAATTTATTGGTTCCAAAGGTTGTACAGCTGCATAGAATGTGGCAAAAAAGAAAGATGGGGTGGGGGTGGATCTTGCTTTAGGGGCAGAGGAAAGGTCAAAAAAAAAAAGCTTTCTGCATTTGTCACATAAAGTGGATTTTTTTTAAGGAGGAAATAAAGTAAGCAAAGTTATTTTACATGGTAAATTGTAGACTTTTCTCTATCAGCCCCCCACCCCCAGTGCTCATTTCTGGAGCAGGTTAAAACTGTGACAGTCACAGAATTACAACATTTGGTTCATAAGGTACTTGAGTTTCATGACATTTGTATTTGTGCCAAGCTGACAATGATATGTCTGGATACAGAGACTGGTGGTTAGCTGTGGCCAAGCACAGATTGTTTGGAAAATGATATAACACAGAATGAACTGCTGAAGAGTTTATTAATCTTACTGCAAAACTATTTGGATTTAATTAGACAGGTTAAATATGAGGACAAGCCTGCCAAAAGGCCTCTTGCTTGAGTCATGTTGTATCTCATCCAGGGATAACCATCCATTGACTAAAGGAATTCACAGATAGGTAATTTAAATGTGATAATGCAACTCAGCTTTTTTGTTTAGAAAACAGTACATTTTTCAGAAAAATAATTTCAGTTATTACATTTAGAAATTAAACTTATTTGAGGAAAACAAACCATTTAGGAAAATGAATGAATAATTCCCCTAAAGCTTTTGAATAATTGGGGTGTATTAATCACTTTGTATTACTCTGGAAGAACTATATACTAAAATAAAATGTAGGTAAAATAAGTTAACATTTTGCTCATGAAAAGAGATCTTTTCTTTAAGAGGTGGTAAAGTGTGTAATAGCCTTCTAAAGAAATGTGTTTAAAGTGATTTACTGGATTGATTCAGAAAAGGTACAAAATACAAATCCTAACTTTATTAGGAGAAAAAAAACACTGTAGAATGTAGATCCAGCAAATTATCCAATTTTTCATTTAGATTATTTTTACCATGTTAAGGAAAATGAGGGGTGTTTTTCTTCCTTTTTGGCTGCTGTTTTAGGGCTCTGAGGATTTGTTGTGGAAGTTAAAACAATAAAAAATTGTCTTGCAATATTTGGTCAATGACTGGAGTAAAAGAGGAATGACTCTAAACCCCATAATTTCAATAAGTTCCATAAGTTCAGCAGTTAAAGAAAGCAAACTTCTGGGGGAGAAAGTTTTTATATGCATTGATCATGTATATAAATATGCATATGCATTGATCATGTATATAACTGATTTTTTTTATCAATTTTGACTGGTTAGGAACCTTGTTTTTATCAATTGTGATTGGTTCAGAATTGTTAGTACATGTGTCCTGTCACCCCCGGAGTGTACCCTATTTCCTTTTGAACAAATTGGTGCCCATAAACCTTTGGGGAAAGGAGCTGCCTCAACTCTGTATGATTTGCTACTGAAGTCATACACTGACCTGGCTACGACCTTGGAGCAAGAGGAGTGGGAACAGATGTGGGACACCACCGCGCATTGCAGCATTAATGCATCTTCAGTTGAAGTGAATTACAAGTTAATGATGCGATGGTACATGTTCCCGGTGAGATTGGCAAAAATAAGACCGGATCAGAGCCATAAGTGTTTTCAAGACTGTGACTCGCCGGGCACCATGTACCATATTTGGTAGGAATGTGCCAAATTGTGTAGATTCTGGACCCAGGTATACCAAATAGCCTACACAGTGATGGGGAGGTCCTTTTCTAAACGTCCCACAGACGCTCTGCTTAACTTAAAACCCGAAGTGAGTACCACAACACAATTTCGTTTACTAACACATTTATTTACAGCAGCCAAGATGGTAATGGCCAAAGCTTGATGCTCAGCCACTCCTAATTTAGCACAAGTCAAACCAAAGATGTCATGGTTCCTGGTGAATGAAAAACTAAGGGCTATACTCACCGAGAATGTGTCACGCTTTCATAGGATGTGGTTGCCTAGATTGAATATTACATGCCAGTGGGATGGGATCCTACAAACCTTAAAGAGTTTTGCAGAAAGTGAAGTACATAAGCCAACAGGCATCTTAATCCCATGACAGGGGATGACCTGTTTACCCCTTCCCCCCACAGCCCCCCCTTCAATCGTACCCCCTTATGGATTATTTCCATTCCCCCCTCCATCCTTCTTTCTTTTCTTTACTTACGTTTTGAACCACACTTTGTTACATTCCTATGGGCGATGTATGAGGATGTCTCTTTAAAGTTTTTTTTCTTGAGCTGTACTTTTTTTGTACGAAAAGTAGAAGAGATGCCTCCCCTATGAGGGGATATTTCACTCCCCAATAAAGGGCAATCCTACATCAAGGGCAACCACCAATTTTGGTGGTCGCCATGTTTTGTTTGATTGTCTTACCCTGTTATTGTTCAACTACATGTATGAAATGTACTGTTTTGGATTTGTAAATTGTTACTTGATTTGTAAAAAATTCCAATAAAGGTTATTGAAACAAACAAACAAACAAAAAAAGATATCATAGGGGCAATAACCACATTGGCCCTGATTTATTAAAGCTCTCCAAGGCTGGAGAGGATACACTTTCATCAGTGAAGCTGGGTGATCCAGCAAACCTGGAACGGATTTGGTTCAGGATTGAAAACATTTGCTAAAAATAGCAAATTACATTAAATAAATCCATTCCAGGTTTTCTGGATCACCCAGGTTCACTGATAAAAGTGTATCCTCTCCAGCTATGGAGAGCTTTATTAAATCAGGTCTACTATCTAAAGTCCCAGAATTAGTAGGTTGCAGTACATTTCTTAAGGCCATCAACGGCAAGTGGGGGACAGGTGATAGGTAATAAGTGATCCTTAAATGCCCATAATCAATCAAAATTAAGTGTTTTTTTACTTGTAAATGAAACTGTTTTGTTTTATTTTAACAAAAGTATATTTTTCTTTGTGTTTGGGTTGATTTCTCCAGCAAAATGTTTAGTCTAATTTTAGCTGTAGTAAGTCAGATAGAAACAACCTCATTTCAGGCATTATCTAGCCCATTTCTTCCCTTACTATCTCTGGCCCACACCTTCATTGGATTTCAGTTGTTTAATTTATGAAAACTCAACATCAGATGTGGGCTTGGGTGGTCTGTGTGCAGATGTAGTCTGCCTCGGAATACCCAAGCATACCTGACATGTACCAATCGAGGCAATTTGATATTTACGTAACCCACTGCTTTCATAAGGACTTAGGGCTCAGGGCTAATGTTTTTAATGAAGTAATGTACAACACTCTGCTGACCTCTATTACTAGCCATGATCTACCTGCATTTAATCGAGAAACATATAGTCTCAGTGGTGACATCACTGAATCTGAATGAAAATGGAAACTTTTTATTTAAAAATAAGTTAGGCACATTTATGAGATGAACCAGGGAGGGAAAATTGTTTTTTTAAGAGGGCATCAGTAGTATCCACATATCCTGGACAGCTTTTATAAAAGGAGAAAACATCTAATCTGTTGGGATCTGCTGTAAGTAACCCCTTAAGATCCCTATTAAGGAACAGGTAAACTTTTGCCACTTTTAAAAAGAAAATATAAAACTTATTGTTGCCAATGTACAAGTAATACAATAATAAAGTAAATAATATTTTCTTTAATACATACTTGCCATTAGTTAAATGATAAACACAGCCAAGTTTGTTCCAGTGTTTCACAAAAAAAAAGTTAACCTTGTACCTGGGTTGTATGCTTTATAGCAATATGCACTGACCTAGCGTTAATGAGGTACTGAGCGAGGCTGATGTTAGCTGGGCTTCCAGTGATTGTTATCTGGCGCTCTGCTGACCCCTCCATGGCGCTTGCAATTTTGATTTGTGCTCCAGACATCTGTCGAATCTCATTGATTTTGGTCCCTTGGCGTCCGATGATGCAACCTATTAGCTGGAAAATGAGAGCAGTTGAAACATTTCTAAGGAGGAGGCAGAAAAATGGGATAGATCAATCATTAATGAGCAATACCTAATTAGAACATAAAGCAAATATGTAAGAAAATGTTCCTTTAGTTCCATATACAATGCTATATTATAAAGCTAGATGATCAAAGGTCATTTTTATTCAAAATTTCCTGGTTGTAGTTTTTACAAGTAGCACAGGAGAACTCCCTATCTACATGCAGCTGCTTTCTGAAGATATTTCTGTATCTATAAGGACTAAAATTAGGAGAGCTAACATTGTGCATTTCCCATTGCTGTCATTGCTTAACATCTTGCAGTAACTAGGGTCTTAGGAAGACTTATAGGTAGCACATGGGCAGTGTTATGATTCTATTTTGCTTCCAGATAATGCTGATTTATCTTTGATTTCTAGAAGAGATGCAAAATTCAGGACATCATGGATCTCCAAACTTTATCTAATGTCACATTTTATTTTCTGTATAACTACCTAAGTAGCGATAGTGTTGGACCTTGAGGTGTTGGGTCCTATAGCAGGTTTATGGGTCTTAAGGTATGCTTTAGCTAATCTTGAACAAAATAAATCAGGTCACATCACTTTATAAAAACAGTTGTGAAATTGTAAAATCCACTGACAATGTTATCCAATGACATGCAAGCATGCTTATATTTAAAATGCATGTATTCATTTACCATGCAATTTACTATTGGCCAATAAAGTTGAAGCGTGTTGAAAAGCAAAGACATACAGTAAAGAAGCAAATAAAAGTATACTCACATCATTTGGTATGGTGAGTTCATGAGTACTTGCCTGGGGACTGGCATCCATACCTATTATGTAAAACATATGTTAAATACATAAAAGAAATCCCAAGAACCCTATTTTTAATACCCATATGCTTCTCACCTGCTCCTATCCCCCACTGTTCATCACTTCAAGCTATGAGCTGTAGAAGCTTAAGGTGAAATGTCTTAACTTTGACAAAACTCAGAGAAAGCCAAATGGCTTTTAGCATAGAGGATTTTTAGAGCAGCTGTAAAAACTTTAAAATGCTACTTACCAGCCTATGAGCTATATGGTTCATTGTTTTGAGAGTACTTGTTGTGTGGTAGCCCAACGCCATAATAAATAAAAATGACAAATCTGACCAGTGTCAGATTAATATTCAGCCACTTCAAATACCAGCACAAAAATGTTAAAACAAATATAGCCTTATCCTTTTAAAGTATAGTTTTAAATTGGAGAAGTGCAAACTTCACTATAAAACTAGCAACTAGTGGCATTTAGACCTCTGTTGGTGCCCCAAATTACAGGGAAACTTTACAAAGCAAATTTCAACACTGGCTCCTGAGGACTCCAATACTTCACTATCAATCTATTTCTATCTTGATTGGGCTCACTGACTAAAAGCGAAGGGTCTCTGCTCAGATGTAGGAGCTGGAATCAAGATATTCATAAAAGAGCCCCCCCAGGATTTATTCTAATTGCTAAATTACTCCAGAAAATATGCAAAAATATTTCCAGGTTTTATGTTTACAGGTTTATGCTTATGTTTTATGTTTACAGTTGACTTAAATAAAACCTTGAAAATCCTCCTTATCACCAATGCCAATCACTAGTCTTTTTGTCCAATGTCTTTTCATTGTTTTTCATTAGATGTAACTCTTTTACATGCACAATGGAGTGTCCTTCACCTACCTACCACCCAACACCTGGCTTTATTATTAGAATCTTAGAGATGCTGGGATTGGGTCAGGGACATACACTGCACTATTTATGTACCAAAGGCAGCAAACACAAAATAAAAACAAAACTGCTAGGAGCAAGAGAAAGTAGATGACAGAAGAGACTGTGTATGTGTATTATGACAACAATTCTTTAGCTACTATCAGTTTGTTTTGCTTAAAAGTCACACATGTGTTTAGGCCTAAAGTGATTACAAACATAAAAGTTAAGCATTTAAAGAACACCAAAACACAAGATATCATACTATGCCATGTTCAACACTTTTACATTAAACATTACATTACTAACTCTCTTGCCTTTTGAGGCTGCCCATCATACAAGAGGCAAGGTGGTGAAAGACACCTTTCAAGGAATGAACTCCATGAAAGAACCCCCCATTCCCTGGGATTTCTTAGCTGATCTACAAAGAATCTAATATATGTACAAATACATCTAGGTGCCTGGCTTTACATTTGCAGCCACTCTTTAAAACTTTGGCTTTAAAACAAATAATAACTTCGAGACAAAGGAGGCTAATCAACCTAATGGTTTTTCCAACCTTAATTTCCACATGTATTCCAAAAAAAAACATGATAAAAACCAGAGATGATCATACTCATATGAAACAAAGGTCTAAACTGATATATTTGTTAGCAGACAACAAAGAGAGAATATAAACTGATAAATACTACGATCCGACTACAAAAATTGAAGTTAAGTTGCTGCCAAATACAGACAACCCTTATTTCAGACAATTTGATGCATGGGACCCACTTTATTACAGTCTTCTGCTTTAGTATGAAAGTTAAAGATCTGATTCAAAGAGACACTAAATAAATATTTTAAAAAAATGCTTTTGTGAAACAATTGACATTTCAAAATCATTTTCTCAATTAAGCAGTAGGTTACTAACTATCGAATTACATTTTTATTAAGTTGCATGTTCTTGTTATTTAGTTAGTCAAAGTACATTGATAAAATATCCAGTTATCAGCATACAATTGTGATTATGGAATACCTTACATTATCCTTTGGTAGCTCCAATACCGTCATTGCTAAAGATGTATATTCCTAGCAAATATTGTATGCATCATGAACATGGCTATGTTTGTGGACAGGAAATTAAATACATAAAAGTATAATGTGAAGAAGATGTGAAGCAGAAAGTGAAAATGTATGGATCATAAATGGGAAATAGTAGAAAAATCAAAATCAAAACCCTTCAAAAATTATTAACATATTACCCATCTCTGTACTTTATTCCGCAAGATTAGTCCACTAGTAAGGCCTCAAAATATGACAGAGGTGCATGCACCATATGCTAATTCATACTTGCTCTTACCACTCAATTGCTAAGTTCAGTTGTTATTCCCACCCATCATTCACTTTTTCCTAGTACATTTCTATTAGCGATGACCCTATCTAGGCTAACCCCCTCATGTATATCCTCAGGCCAAATATTCAATCTGCCAATGTAGACCTGGTGTTATAATCCTCCTAATTTGACATAGGTTACCTGTGGACTGTCCCATCAAGTTTTGAGCTTCTTCAGAGGAATGTAAGGGCAGCTTTTCTCCTAAGGAGAAAGAAAAGATATATTTAGGTTTCTTGCCCTTGAGAAGATCAACATGTTTTTCATTAATTAAGCTCAAAATCTGATGAGACAGTATTCAGATGATCAGTACTTACTAAATTTAACTATGTTTACCCAAGAACCATCAATATAAATAGTTTAGAACCTATCCATGTAATGTAATGTGTCAGCATATGGAGCTATGAAAGCACTATTAAATGTAATTTGATATTTTACAGAAAATAATGCATAAAAAGTATAAATGAAGAAAAAGTGAAATGCCTGAGACGTGAGAAGAAAAAAGAAGGAAGACTCTAGAACGGGAAAGTTGGGTACGTACCAGGGAAAGCAGGGGTGGTCTGTCCGAGGGGAGTAAAGGGGGTTTGCTGCATGGCCAACTGGTGGAGCTTGGTCAACTGCTGAGGGGTAGGAGGGACATTAGAACTAAGAAGGTTATTGTTAGAGAGTACAAGAAGTCACAGGCACAAGAAAACAGTCAAATAATAAAATAAAACAAAACAAAGCACCAGGGAGCCATGGGACACATACACAATCCAGGTAAAAAAGAACTTGGCTTGAAATATAGAAAAATTTATTGCAATGTCAATATGATTTTCCATAATCACCCCTACTTCAAGTAAATACTAGTACTTCCTTCACCTCTGAGTATCTACAGTAGGATACGTGTTGTTTCCTCATGACAGTCACCTTTACCATATGGTGCAATTAAATTCAACCCATATTTTCTTTAATATGTGTCAAATAACTATCAGCCAGAAGACTTTACAATTCATGATTTATAAGGTTAATGGGTGCTAAGGTGCTAATGCCCTACACACATCACTTAGTTGTCATTCTCCTAAAAGGAACTGAGCAGTAGTATATTATTGGTTATGAAAAATCTAATAATAGCTTGACCCCATATTCTAGTAACCGTTATACCGTTTGTCATGTAAAAAAGTGAGTCCACCCCATGAAAATGATTTACTTTCTAAATAACCTTTTAAAATTCCCTGCTAGTATCATAGGTATCCACAAACTTCTTTCTGAGAGCTGTTTTGAGCTTGGTATTAATAACCCAATACATAATAATAGCAAAGAAAACACCAGACATATAAACATGCTAAAAAGACTTATAAATATAAAACCAGTGTTCAACCTGCTTATAGTAGCAAGTTCTCATTGTTTAGTTCATGATGCAGACAATACTAAAAATGTCTGCTTTTTATTTTACTGGTAAAACTAGCTTTAGTGTAACAAGGGACAGGTAAAGGACTTACTTGTATTACTTGGACTTATTTCATAAGGCATTTCATTAGGACAAATGTGCAAACCATTGTGTAGAGGTTATCGTTCATTAGTCACTAAATAGATATCTTTTGTAATTCCAAAAAGGTCTGGGTACAGCATACCAGTCTTTAGAATAAGTGGCTGCAATATACCTTTTTTCTGCTCCAGGCTATGTACACTGTCTGCAAGAAAAATATCCCCATAGATGAACAATGTTCTTATGAAATTCCTGAGTATTAAACTGATATTTCAACAGTGTTCTGAACTTTCCAAACCATAAACTATACAAACCACTTCTGGAAATTAAATGTAAATTAAACAAAGATGAAGTGTTGATTGTTAAAATCAAGGGTGTAGCCTAGGGAGAAAAGCTGCTCCTGAATAGATATAGTACAGTGAGTGAATGTTGTCACCCTAGGACAGAAAGTGTGTTATTGTCAGACTTTAGAAGACTGAAGTAGACCAATGCAACCACCACATCTAAGGACTGGTGAACTGAAATAGATTACAATTTAGTTATTTGCATTTCACTACACTTAACTTTTTTTCTACAAAAAATCTTCAAATTTTGAATCTGTTCATCTACTGTAAGAGCCTAAATAAAATCAAACAGAACAATCGTACAAGCTAAACTTTTCTGTTTAACAACTTAAGCATATTTCTAGACACTACAAAGTATAAACCTGGACAAACAGTACATCAGAAGCCAAATTCTCCTTCTATTGTGACATAGATCCCATGGCTACCCACAGTGTCAAGATACAGAGCTCCCATCTCAGACACATTAATATTATGGTCTAATATTAATTATCAGTAACACCAGCATGCTGGGGAAGAAAGTGTCAGGAAGAAGGAGCGGGTAGAAAATGAGAGATGAGAACTCACATCAGGGTGAGGGATTGCGTACTGTCCTTGGATGGAATAGGCCTGAAACAGAAGGGGAAATAAGTGCATGTCAGTGTGGAATGTCACATTTGGAAAACAAAGCTGCAGGCATACCTGATAGAAGACTACGTTTCTTATTATGTTAAACTTATCACCAATTTCTAGACCTTGTCAATAATTCTGCAAACAAGCAAGTTTCAAGCGTGTTTCCCTTTGTTACAAAAAATAGCATTTTTCAACCGTTACTGCTACCTTCTTTCAAAACAGGACTAACAACTCTAGAATTTGCCTACAGAACCTTCTGCTGGTGAGATCTGGTAACAAGTTCTGACTGATCAGATATATTGGTTCTTTGGGAGACATCATATTATCTGGGTTTGAATTAGGTTGCTCAAGTAAATATAAACAACCGTAGCAAACAAAGGGAGTGGAACTTGCTTATACAGACATGCTAAATACTACAGGAAGGGAAAAAGTAGATGTAAATTTGTGATACTATGTTGGAAAAGTTATACATGCACTAGAATTTTTTATATGCTAACCTCTATTGTTGTCTAAATGTTTAGAACTTAAAGTTCATCAATAGTAAGTGGGACCAACAAAAGAGTCAATTATTACATATATACAGCCACCCAGCAATAAAATTATTTATATAGATTTCCACCCTAAATCTATTTTTTGCACATCCCCAGCATCAACAACTGCAATAGTGGGCAAAATAAAAAAAATGAGATCTGAATTTCAATTATCATAAAATTAGGAATTTCCTTTGTCCTTCGTTTAAGCAAAAAATTGCAAAAGAGCTGAATCAAAACCAGAACTGCAGAAAGCTGCCGTTGGGTTTTACTATAATTGCATTTTTACTATAATTGCATTGGTAAAACCTTTAAAGTTTTACCAATGAATACGTAGATGCATCACTTCATCTTTTTCCATTTGTAGTTCACCTAAAAAAGTGTGTACACTGTAATAATCTTGCTAAACTTCTTTGCAGAAAAGCATACAGTCAAGAATGTTTCTCCAAGCACTATTAGAAGTTCACAGAATCATTTTATTTGGTGTCTGAATATGCTCATTTGAATAATATTACTAATTTGTATAACTTTCACTTTTGTTGGTCACCATAGAAATAAATAGCAGTCACAAACACACATACAATTGGAATATATCCATAATTAAATTCACAAATGTTGTAGGGAATACTTATTACTAATATTAAATTTCTAAACATTAAGAATTGAATGCTAGACATCATTTAGAATGAATAGTAATTAAGATATCTCCTATTAGTATTTAAATTACATTTAGAAGCAAAGGATTCTGTTACATTACCCCTCCCATTCATGCACAGGATGAATGACCATTAGCTCTGAATAACACTGCCGGCCTATGGTTGATCATTGAGCTTTTATGCACCTTTTACCTTTTATTAATCTTACAATATTAAGTGTTTTTAGATCCACAGCATGCTTAAACATGCTCTTACTCACTGAATTAAAAAATAATGTAAGTTAGAGTCCTGGTTTCACCTTGACTTTCCTGATGTGAATGTTTGTCCAGGTCAGGTTTGTAGTGAATACAGACCCAGCCAGACTTGAAAGGAGATCATCTATGGTAGTCCCCATATTTTTACAAGTTACCTGTATTTTACACCACAAATTGTATCCACTTTGACAACTAATTATTGGTTATAATAATATAAAATAATTGGTTGTCCAAGTGGATATTATCTAATGTGTAAAACAAATTTATAGAATAAAATACAGGAAACTTGCAGAAATATGCAGACTACCACCAATGGCCTCCTTTCAAGCCTGGCTGGGTCTGTCTTCACTACTAACTTCACCAGGACTGAAAGCAGGACAAACAGTTTGTTAGGTCAGTGAGAAAGACTATGTTAAAACGATGATTTGGAGAGCCAGGAAACCTATATATTAAGAGGGAGAGGTTGGCAGCATCACCATTTGTCATTGGGTGGATTATCGCAAGGTTATTCATGGGTACCAGGTGGAGCCATATTTATATTACGACATATATTCTGTATATATATATATATATACATATATATATATATAATATACATTTTATACATATATATATATATATATATATAATCCCTCAAAACTATAAGAAAAATGTCAGACATATAGAAAGAAAGAATGCAAATCTTTATTTGATTACCCTACAGATTCCAATATATTGGTTGCATTCAGTAACTCATCAATAGTTAGGGCCACAGAAGAGCAGATTACCTTCAAGTTAGTATTATTATTAATGCCAGTTTTTTGATAATGCTCACCTTTAAAGGTATAGTACCATTGCAACAACTGTATTCATGAAGATACAATAGTTCTTTGGGCATGCAATAGTGGTCTGTGGAACAATATTGCACGTAAAAATATTGCCTTAGAGACCAATTTAGAAAGCTTTGACAGAGTGGTTAATCAGTGTAGTTCATTAACTGTAAAAGTACAGAAATGTATGAAATAGTTGTTAAGGTTATTCTCCTTTTAGAAGCAAAAATAAAAGTTCTCGGGTCAAAGAGTTGCGGTTTAGGTTGATAAAAATATTTCGGATCACACAAAGGTAAACAGGCAATTAAATTTTTCTAATTAAAACCCCAAATTGCTTTTTCTTTTTTTTTATCTCTAATGTTTATGCTGAGTATAGCAGGAAAACAAGGCCAGCAGTGTCTCAGGGCTTATGCTCCAATCTGATGAATGATAACTTGTAGGATGAGAGAACATGCAAGAAAAATGATGCAAAACTAACGGGCAGAGGCTGGTGCTGCAGCAATAGGCTGAGGTTGGCAGTGGAGGCACCCAGTGGGTCCGCTCTTACCTGACCACCTGCAAAAATGACAGGGGCGGAGGCGGGTTTTGGACGGTAAGGGATTGTGGCACCTTTTGGTGGGGACTAGGAAAAGGGATAGGAGAGGGAGAGATAATATTAGAGTACCCGCCCAGAATCAGAAAACAATACCCACATGTTAAATTGTTAACAGAGCTAATGGAAAGGAATAGGACACTGGTATTATTAGCTAAATGTGTGCTGTAGAGTATGTGTCAGTGCTTAACTGATAAGCAATAGCTACAAATATGTACACAAAATGCTTGGGATTAAAAAAGCACAGTTTATGTTTATAATCATCTACATATTATTTATTTTCTTATGGATGTACCTAATATGTTTCAGTGTTACATAATGTAGAAGTGTTGTGATTAAACCTTGTTTCGTATTGGTAACCTCAAAAGGTATTTATAACAATTTACTTTTATGAGTAGGACTAAATGGGGTTACTTTGTCAAAGGATGGAGAATTTTCACTTTTCAAAGTGAATGTTCACTTCACATAGGAAAGCTTCAATAGGATATAGCTGTGAATAGTTCAAATTTCTATTCTCATGCAAGCAAAAATTCTATTTTTCCCTTTGCATAAGATTGGGTACTCAAAGTTACCATGGTTTTATCATATTCACAATGTTAATTTAACAAGGGCAGCATGCACTTTTACCTTACTAAATCATCCCCACTGCATCTACAGAAAAAACAGACACAGAGAGCTGATTGCCACTTCAAAATCTAACTAAAAACATAGAATTTAAAAACATTGATCTAGTGGTGTCATATTTAACTGGTTTTAAAGCCTTAATCTTAGCATTTGTTATACAATACTTTCATTTAACCATAAAAATATACATATTTAAAGGATGACCCCCTTTAAAACCCCACTTTAAAAGATAATTATTAAATAATAATTCAACTACATATGAATTCAGTGGTAATGGAAGAGCATACTAAGAGCCCCGGGGGAGAAATAAATTTCTAATGAAGTCCAATTTTTGAAAAGAGGTAGGTTGCCAGATTTTTACTAAATTATTTTTCCATGTAAATTGCCCAGATCTAGGATTAATGACATACATATGTCTGTATTATTTGTTTGTGAATCATTTTGAAAATCATGTTACCACTTGTGATGACTTTTCCTCTGTAATCGTGGAGAGGATTACAGTGAATCTGATAAGGTTTTCAACATTGTTGGAGAGATGCAAGATAACAGCAATTTCCTGCATTGTAGATATTTTCTTTCCC
Source organism: Pyxicephalus adspersus (assembly GCF_032062135.1). Taxonomy (NCBI): domain Eukaryota; kingdom Metazoa; phylum Chordata; class Amphibia; order Anura; family Pyxicephalidae; genus Pyxicephalus; species Pyxicephalus adspersus. Next base: position 52,874,564 of record NC_092864.1, on the reverse strand, counting down.
TGAGCACTGTTGAATTCTGTTCATAAATGTATTGATGAAGAGTACTTTACTGTCTGGAACATTTATTCTTTTTCCTTTGCATACTGGTAATAACAGCACCTCAATGCCAGTTAGTTCAATGGCTCTCTCATTGCTTTGTAAGTGTTAGGGAGGACATTCCCTGTAAAGATGGAGTCTCCAAAAATATTTTGGCCTCCGGGGTATAGGTTTTACAAAGAGGTACTTGGTTTACTGAAATACATATTACAAGGATAAAGCACTGGTATGTGGTGGCCTATCCAAAAAACAACTTTTACAGTCAGTAGGAGTGATTTTAGGAAAAATAAGCAGGGATGACCTAACACCCTCTAGTACAGCAATGTACAAAAACATTTTCTAAAGGTTTTATTTAGGGATCTGGTAAAAACTATTGGAAATCATATCAGCTTCACATTAGAGTCTAATCTCAATAATTAGGTCCATTGGGTCTGTTGCAGTGCAATAAATGCATTGTAGTGAAGGCAACATTATGACAAGTAGTGACAAGGTGTGTTGGTGTATCATTGAGAATGAATGGCACCACATCCCACCAATGTTCATAGAATGTTACCAATGCACACCGGTGTGAATAAACTGTTTAATAAAAAGGTGTTATGTCTATTCGGTAAAAGCAATGGCAAGGCACATACTGCAGTAAATGAGACCAGTCAGATTTCAGCTAAAAAACGGCAATGATAAAATTTTGTTACTTGTTATATGTTTCTACACTATATATATTACTTATTGCCTTGCTGAACAGGCCACTTGTGTATGTATAGTATATGTATATGTATATGTTTGTATGTAGTTTGGCTTTTAAAATGTTCTGTGTATTTAGGAGAATTTCAGCAAGCAGCAGTGAACCCACGATCCAATGGTGACTTTAAAATTTGTCTTACCTCTCGAACAAAGGGTGCTTTAACTAACTAATATATATTATTGGTTATGTCTTCTAACTGTACTCTGTGTTTGAATGAAGTGTGGTATGGATGTGTTTACATTACCGCTACTCCGATACACTGTACCTCCAGCATCACCACACATATCTGCTTCACACACTGGATGATGGCATCAGGGGTGCCTGAAATGGTTACTGCCCTTTCCGTGGAGTTAGGCAGCATATCTCCTGCTACCTGCACTTGAGCACCTGTAGACTGAAATAGGGAGAAAGCACAAGCATTTACAATATGTTGTGACATTTAATATGTATATGTTGTTAGCATTTTCATTATACAATTGTTTTTGTACTATGTGCTTACATTTTTAATTTTTAGTATACTTTACACAAGGCTTTTAATGTTTTTGCTCAGCATTCAACCAATTTGCAGCCAGCTTTATTTTTCATCTGTGTCCATAGCAGTACACTTAAAACCCAGAAGTTTACTATAGTCTACCTCATTTTGAATCTTTTTTAACTATTACTAAAACTATTACTAATCTTGCTGCTTGGTTCCATTGGAGGCTGTGACAATGATTATGCTACACCATCTTATGATCAATGAATAAATACATTTTGTTCACTAACTCTCCTGAAGAAATAGCCTAGGGCTACAAAACCCCTTGAGCTCCTTTTGTGTTGTATTTGCCCTGATATAATTTTATTTTCAAGATACTGGATTGAGAATCCCTTGAGAATCCCTGAGAAACTTTTCAAATATAATAGTGAATGGTATTTGTTTTATTTATATATAGGGTACCTGAAACATCAGGTCAACTGAATCTTCAAGTCACTTAGCGCACTAACCTCTCTGATCTCCTTGATCTTTGAGCCACCTTTTCCAATCAAGGAGCCACATTGACTTGCTGGTACCACAAGCCTTAAAGTGACTGGAGGTTTGCTGGTTGCAGTGCTGTTACTCATTGAATTTATGATATCCTAGGGAGAAATAATACTTTTATCCAGTGTAAAGAGCTTGTTGTCCTGTAATAAAATTTGTATGAAAATGCTCATAGATGGTGACACACCGCCCTCTGCAGTGCAATAATGAATTTGACTGATTCTTTTGCATTCTGTCTGTTCCAGTTAGGTAAATCTAAAAAAAATGTAAGTAAACTGCCCACAGAATTCAAATACAAATACCCAGATGTGCCAGCATACACCATTAGCAATCATTATTAATGCCTTAAGAACCTTAAAATTTAGGATGATATAGTAAACTAACACCAACTTCTGAACTGAATATTTACTGCTTTTTTCCAGCTTTTTTTGTCTAATATACATTTAATTTGTTTTTTTACCATGATGTATGGCTTCACTGACCAGTAGCTGGTTATTAGAGAGGCCAATATGCCAACCTTTAGTCAGTATTAATATTAGGGTCTCCCCGGTTGCTGTAGAATGTTACTGTGGAGTCACCCACTGATGTCTGCACTTGACTTCTGATGGCATTTTACCCACTTACACTTAAAAATAGATATCCATAAAGCACATTCAATCAAAAATAATAAAAACATTTACAGATACTGATGGCATAATCAATGAGCATAATCCTGATATAATCATGATGGCATAATCCTGAGCTAAAACAGACATCAGACTGGCATATATATACAAAATCCCTTTATTTATCACAGTTTGGGCTTTAAGTGATAGCAGTTCAGCAGATGAGGACAGACAAAAGGACATCATGATAGATAGAGAGAGAGAGAGAGA
>NC_092864.1:52833542-52871570 GCF_032062135.1 Pyxicephalus adspersus | reverse complement strand
AGATAGATAGATAGATAGATAGATAGCACTGCAGACTGTGTCCAGATGATGAAATAACAGATGTAATGTCAAGACCAAAATCAAGAAAAGTCCTTAGTCAGTGCTGGCAAATCTTGCCAATATAGATTAAAGAAGGACAGGTTTGTGGAAATAAAAGAGATAGGTTTTTGTAGGACTTGTGGTAGAGAGTTGCCAAATAATGGGCACTTTCCAAAAGAGTAAGCTAAATATAGGTCTAAACAAGGCAAGGTGATACAGGCTGAAAATACCAAAGTATAAGTCATTAATTCAAACTGGTTATACAGAAATGTGGCCTCTTTTCGGTAAAGGATACCTACAGAAGCCTGCAGGGAGAATGAGCGAGAGAGAGAGACAAAGAGAGATAGAGGTGACCAGAAATAAATTATTTGGGCTATACATAGGCAACACTAAATGTGTTTTTGGTTTATATTAATTCAATTTAATTTATAGTAATTTGAAGGAATTACCTCTTCAAATTTATAAGCAATCATTGCAAAGGCCTTGAATATAGCATCCGTTGGTCCAGTTATTGTAACAATCCTTTCGGGACAGTTCCCTTCTGAAATGTTAATTCGAGCCCCACTCTATATAAAAAAAGAGTTATGTACCATTGCCATATCATTCTTCCACACAGATGCAAACAAAGCCTCAACAGGAGACACAAGATTTTAATCTAGTCTATATTGAAATATTTACTGGTGAATTATGCAAGCTGTCTGTACATATTTAGAGCAACAATATATAATATATATATATATATGTATATTATAATATTACATTACTGATACAATAGGATACACGTACATCAGTTAGGTTAAGTGATCCAGCAAACCTGGAATGGGTTTCCTAAAAGTCATTAGCTATTTGTTAGCACATGTTTTCTATTCTGGACCAGATACATTCCAGGTCTGCTGGATCACCCAGCTTCAGTAATGAAAATAGAGCTTTAATAAATCTGGGCCAATGTGTTATAATTCCACTCACCTCTTCCCTCATTTTCTTCACAGTTTCTCCTTTCTATAGAACAAAAATACATATATCATTATTTATTCTATAATGTTATACAAGCTAAATATAATTCTTTGATCAGCAAAAACCTTTCTTACAACTGGATGGCAATAGGGTATGTAGTGCTATTTTAGGGACAATGTGCCTGTTCAGTATACATGTTTTTGGAATTGGGCCTGTCCTTGAATATTCTGAAGGATGAAAAGTTCATAATTTGATGGAGTAACATCTAGCATTTGTTTATTTTTACATAATCGTATCGATGGTAAACAAAATTTCTTCTGCCCTGCATATGTTTGGCTTTAAAATATCTACCATTCCCTCATCCTGCATATACTGGCCATATGAAGTGCCTAGCATGTGCAGGACAGAACAAAATGTTCACTAATAAAAAACAGATGTTTTCAAATAATAAAATTTAAATTCTTCCAAATTAAGAAATGATTACTGCATATATAAACCTATCTAGGATAAAACATCACTGGCCACTGATCCCACAGCTGTAGGTATATGAGACCGCACCACTAACTATTACACCAGGATGAAGGAGTGGGTGTTTCTGCATACAGCCCATTCTAGAAAAGGAAATTCAAAGGCAGGGGAGACCTCCTATAAGTGGTAAAGTGCTTGATGATACTTGGCACCAACAATAGCTTCATATGATTCTTGTGAGAAAGGTAAAATGTTCAGGAAAATGGGAACATTCCCTTTTAAGGCAGAAGAGGACCTACTATAAGTTTGGAAGAAAAAAATAATACTGAAATTCAGCCACTTCTCAACACGACTACCACTGACATCCATTTACCATAGGGTGGTACTAAACTGTTGTTTAAACACAATGCACACATGCACAGCTCATCGGTCAAGTTGGCTGAAGATGCCCACCATGAAGGCAGAATGGACAAGTCATATCAATGCTGGTGATGGAGGGGTAAGGGACATCTCTGACATTGCAGCACTGCAGGGGTCTCTTTGGCTGGTAGATCTGCCAAAACCTACAGCTATTCATCATAGAACCAGTTGCTGGCTATCACTGACTCATCCCCAACTGAACACAAATGAAGAAATTGGGATCTCACTACAAAATACTACTCAGCATTTAACTTTAGTTGTGCGCTCATACATTGATTAAGTTCCTAAAGAAGTAAACAGAAAGAGAATCCTATGTGTTTTGTATGGGATTACCCCACATAAACTTCTATATCATGAAGAAGAAAGGTTTCCCAGAGACAACAGAGCTGAAAATCATATATAGTGAATGATTACCTAAATTACATTTTATCATTCATATGATTTAGGTGTGCTCTGCATATATACCAAAAATAAAGTGCACAAAGGTCTTCCAAGACAAGCTTTATTTGCTGTGTTAACTAGGAAACAGGTAATAAGGTAATAAATCTTGTTAAAACATTATTTATTAACCCTTCATTTAGATTGAAACTGCTCTCCAGAAAACTATAGCAACTATTATTACATAACCTATACCAGAGAGATAAAGTTGAGGAAAGGGAGCTCCATGGGTAATATGGCCATCAGACACCTAGATTCTCATGAAATCTGTTTTTTAAGGCCATGCTAATTTATTGTTCACCTACCTACCTAACCTACCCAGGGAGGCAACATCTCGCTGGCTGTACGGTATACATGTAACTTACAGATTTCTGGATTTATTTACATTATTTGATATTGTAGATTATCCTCATATTGCATTTATGTACATGCTTACTTCTACTATCTTGTATATAGTGCAGACATAATATAGGGATCACAGTGAGTTTTCCAGTAGCTAAATACATTTTACATTTTAGTGCCTGGTTTTTGTGTGTTTTTGTTTTTTGAATTTGTTTTATTCAAATGGACTGCTAAGATTATGTTTATACCTTATTTTGTATAGATATTTAATACACTTTATACATTTTTTTATTTTTGTGGTGCAATTGCTTTGTGTTTTCCATGTTCCTCCCTCTTGTTTCCATGTGTATAATTGTATGGGTTCGTCTTTGTACTGGTATGCAATTTTTTTTTAATTAATCGATGGGGAAAATAATTGGGTAAAAAAACCTATAATACATTGATCATATTCAGCAGTGCAACATGTTTTAACTTCATAGTTGGGGCATTTATTACTAATGTGTCCAAATCATGACAATTATTTGCCTTGTAAAAGTCACAATTGTCCATTGTTTCTAGACACTTCAACCCTAAACTAAACCCTAAATTGTGTCTGCTGTTGCCAGGCAAAGATTTTCACTACTGAAAAATCTGGAATTATTGAGTTACTAATCTGATGTATGTAAAACATAATTGTTTTAGAATTGTCACCATAAATGTGAAAACAATGACTGTCCTCAATTCTTTCCAGCTATTATAGGGTGTACAATCTGTGTCAGAACTCATATCGGAGCACTGGGATAAGGCTTAACATAGGTCAGACTTAGTGGCCCATATATAATCATATATTCATGCCTAGAGTAACTTATAAGAATATAAGAACTCATTAGCTAGTAACCTGGTGGCTATCTCATTACTCTTTTGCAGTATATTTGTACTTAAAGGCACTGACCCTGATTTACTAAAGAAGGATTTTTGCTTGCACACAGGATTTTTAATTGCACATATTGTATGATTGAAGTCAGCATTTAGTAAGATAAGTAATTATTCTGCAAAGAGAAAATCCACATACCTTAGTGACTACCTTAGTGACTGCATGACAGTGACTGCATTTTAGTGTGCAGTTGTGTTGATTTGAATCATCATGCACAAAAAATCCCTTTTTTATTATATTTTCTTGCATTACATTAGATATTCATTTGCAAATTGAATTTTACTCTGTTTTACACCATTCTATGATATAAGTGAGCATGTGCTACTCCTTTAGAAAATCAACCTTACTGTATGCACTCAGTGTTACAATGTTGGGCACAGATTGGGCCTGATTTATTAAAGCTCTCCAAGACTAGAGAGGATAGACGATGAAAGGAGAACCTGGGTGATCCAGCAAATCAAGGTATGGATTTCTTAAAAATTATTTGCTATTAGCTATGTCTTTCCACCCTGTACCAGATCCATTCCAGGCTTGCTGGATCACCAAAGTTCACCCATGTTAGTCTATCTTCAGCAGTCTTGTAGAGCTTTAATAAGTCAGGCCCAAAGAGCTTACAAATTATATGCATATGTTATATATTAACACATATGAAGGTAATTTAAAATCATATGTTACCTTTCCAATAATGCTTCCGACTTCCTGCAAAAAAACATAAATTCCTGTTCAGATTTCTTAAAAGATGTATTTTAAATACACATTAAAAGAGTCAGCTACATGAATGTTGACTATAAAGGTGGTAATTTAGCTGCACTGTAAGAAGTTGGAGGGGAATTCTTTTCCTTAGTCACAAATTTAGGAGAATTTTTTTTTCAATGACCCTCATTTTATTGCTGTTAGCAGTGATTCCTTGAAACCTGAATATTGTTTCAAGCATTCCTCAGGGGTAAAAAGGTTTAGAATGGCTGATCTACAAACCTATAAGGTCACCCCTCTGTTTACTCAGCTCCTTCACCCTTTGAACAGGGCCATTGTCAACAAGTGCATGCAGCACTGCTGATAGGTCCAGGTCCTGTCAATTTTAACCAAAGTGCTGCCGTATGGAGGCTTACAATAGGTTTAAGCAAGTAAAATTCAGGTACTGAGAATAGGTGCTTTAAAAGTAAATGTAATAATGTATTAAATAATGCTGGGCTGCATTAATCTCTTATATTAAGCTTTTACTTTTCTAAGACATTTTTTAATTTCTAAAAAGGCGTGAATACAAATCATTTTTAATTTCTAAAAAGGTGTGAATACAAATCATTCCTGGGCCCACCTTAATACCTTAATGTTCCTATGAAGTATGATAGTTTTCACAATTCAATAGCTCAACTGTCTGTCAAATAGCTTTACAATTTAATAGTTCAACTGAATGGGTAGGCTTAGGAAATGTAGGAGAGAGTAGGGAGAAAGAGACAACCACAATTCATATACAATTAGAGAATATAGGATGCCATCTATTTCATACCCTGTCCTACACTAGACATACTATAAGAAAGAAAAATGTTGCAGCTGTTGTGTGTAATGAAAACTAAAGCAAGGCAAATGCTTTAAAATAATAATTATTATTCTTCAATTCACCATGTGACTGAGAACATGCTTTGTGTAAAATGGACCTCCATTTTTGGGCATTACATTATTTCTTTCATAAATAGAACAAAATAAATATTATTATTCGCTTTACTTATTTAGCGCCAACATATTACGCAGTGCTGTACATTAAATAGGGGTTGCAAATTACAGACAAAATACAAACAATGACAAAGGAGGAGGAGAGGACCCTGCCCAAAAGAGCTTACAAAAGAGGTGAGGGAGAGTAGTACACAACAGCAGGAAGAATATGGAATGCTGGCTTATTAGTAATGGGTTAGGAGAAAGAAGAGGATGGGTAAGCAAATTTGAAAAAGCGTTTTTTTATAGCTCCTTTAAATGTGTGAAAAGTACAATTAAACCTAACAGGATGAGGAAAGGAGTACCAAAGAGTGGGGATAGCTATAATGAAGTATTGGGGTCAAGCATGGGAAAAGGTTATGAGCGAGGAAGTCATTAGTAGGGTATTGGAGGTGCAGAGAGGGTGGATAGTGCAGAAAGGTAAGTGGAACAAGCACTGTGGAGTTATTTAAAAGCAAAGCACAGTAGCTTGAATGTGATCCTCAAAGCCAATGTGAAATTGAAGCCAATGTAGAGATTGGCAACCAGATGAGGAGTGGTGGGAAGGATGGATAAGTCTCATACCTTTCCATGCATTAGTAGACGAATTGTCATCGTCACGTTTAAACCCCCTTCTGATACTTTGGATTCCATGTTCAAAATTTGAGAAGGTCAGTTCTATAGGTCACCTGTAAGGGAAACCCATGACATAATCAAAATATGCATATATAGGTATGGATCGGAACAAGATATTAGTGGTTATTCCAATTTTTAATATGAGGGTAAAAAAAAAGACTGTTAATGTTATAGCTCAAAAAGAACAGTGATTCTTAGAAAGTCAATGGGGTTGATTAAATAAAGGAATTTAAGCAAAGTAAATTGTAACTCTGCAAGGGATAATTCATGTAGCTTGGTGAACTTTGTGAAAAATCACTTTGCAAACAATACCCAATCACAGGAAAATTTAAAAAGAAACAGGATTTTTGTTTGTGCATAGTTAGATGGTTGAAGTCAACAGAGCTTTACTATATTCACTAATCCCTTAAAAGGTGATATTCCACTTTGCTATGAGAACATCCTAAATTTCTTAAATCTACCTCACCATCTCTATTGTGGTCATGTCAAAAAGTCATGTTATCTGCACAAAGCCCATTCCCCCGATACATATGCATACATATGCTCTTTCTCCCACTCCCCACTACAGCATTCCCTCACATTCATGTTCCAGTGGTGGCTGTTGTCAAAGCTTATGCCATAACATTCGTAACCTCTTTCTCAAATGACAGTGTACGGGAATGATGATTAGAGAAGTCACATAAGAGAGGGCTTAAGTGGCGCTGCAAGGCAACGAGTGAGCATGGGGTAGGAGTACATGCCTAGAGGGGTAAGATTTGGTAGTGTCACATGAGACTGTGAAATCAGGAATGGGAAATGTAACAGTGTCCCTTTAAAGTAAACTGGTGCATCAGAGCATGAACAAGGAAAATATTTAAATAAAGATCCACCTATATACATTTCTTTATCTTAAACAAGCCACATCCCTAACATTCATAGGAAAAGATATGCGATGAAAGACATCAATTTTAAATGGGACTTTAAAGGCCAATACCATCAATATTAATTACAAAAATAACAACATTTTCTTATTATTAAACATTAAAAACAAACATCATTTCAAATACATAAAACACAATAAAATTGTGAGTGTATATAATGACCTCTCCTTACAGATTACCCCCAAAGGGTTTCAATTCTGAATTACTCCTTCCTTGGAACAATTTTAAATAAGAGGGCTGCTGGAAGTACAAACATCAGACTTCTCCTCTCATTCCTCCTGAAGAAGCAGATTTTTTCTGTGAAGCGCATCGAGAAGTAATTCAGAATTACACGATTTTATTATTTGAAATTATGTTTGTTTTTAATGTTTATTATTGATAAAATGTTGTTTTTTTTTGTAATGATTATTGATGGTATTGGCTTTAAAAGTCCCGCTTAACATCAAGAAGGAAAAAGCAGACAACTCATGTATGATATACAGCCTGGCATTGGTACATCCAGCGGCATCAGCATGTGTTGGTTAAAATGACAATAGCATTAGACCTCCACCCGTGAATCCAACATGTGGCACATTTTGCATATTGTATGTTTCTTCCTGTGCCCTCCGAGATGTCCTTGCCAAGTATTATTCGTAAAACTAGAAACATTATTATTATTATTATGACTATTATTAATAAACAGGATTTATAAAGCGCCAACATATTACACAGCGCTGTACATTAAATAGGGATTGCAAATGACCGACTAATACAGACAGTGATACAGGAGGAGAGGACTCTGCCCCAAAGAGCTTACAATCTAGTAGGTGGGGGAATTTCACACACAATAGGATGGGAGATATGTAGCGGTGGAAGTAGTGATGGTTTCAAAAGACAGAAGAAGATGGGTAGGCAAGTTTGAAAAAATGGGTTTTGAGTGCTCTTTTAAATGAGCAGAAAGTAGAAGCAAGACGAATAGGACGAGGAAGACCATTCCAGGGAGTTGGGGCAGCTCTAGAGAAGTCTTGTAGCCGTGCGTGTGATGAGGTTATGAGTGAGGAAGTCATTAGTAGGTCATTGGAGGAGCGGAGAGAGCGGCAGGGTACATGCAAGTAAATATTCAACTGTTTACTTTTAGCAATGAAAAATAATTCATAAAGTTTTTTTAGGACTTGTTCAGGTAGGCAGTGCATATAGGTTTTTAATGAATAAATATTTAAAAATTTTACAATGGGCAATATTTTACTGTCCACTACCTTTCCTATTTATTCTCGCTATTCCCTATGGGCAGACATGAGTTTAATGCCACATATAGTAGCTTAGGAGAAGGAAATTCCACACAATTAAGGAGATGTTTGAAATTTTGATGAATTTTAGGATCCTTGCCACAGTGGTGAATGGTGCAACATTACCAGTAGGTCTAATTTATTATATTAGATTCTATGTCCAGGTTTATTTGGGAGTGGCCTACAGCCTACCACTTTGATAAAATATACAGTCAGTCTTCAAAAAGGTACTGAATGATTCACTTTACAGGCAGAATGGAAGGGGCCTGGTAGCTTTAGTGTATAAATTTCAGCTGAAGCTATTGAGCTTTGTAAATAGTGAGCATTTTACAGCAAAGCAGACAATAATAGCTTGTAACTGCATATAAAAAATACCTTAAGTTTCAGCTACTGAATATGAAACACAAAGTAATAATTATCAGTATTTCTTTTTGTATTACCTGATAAAGAATATGTTTTTAACTTTATTAGTTCTAAACATGAATAATAAAAATACATTTATAATAAAATAAATATACAATACCTAAAAAAGGCTAACAAAACAAAACACAATAAAATCAAGGTATACATAAACACAAAGGGGTTACTTGCTTTTATTGAGCTGTTTATGGGTAGCCTTTGGCCAGCTTATTTTAAATTAATCAAATTATAGCTTCTGTTTGTTGAATATTGTGGTTGCACTAAATTATTCGGCAGCTTACTGGTAAATAGTTTTCAGTCCAGACTCCAATAAACAGAACAACAGATATATGCCAATATTACAGACTGGCAAGACTGGTTTATTATCTTACAAAAATCTAGAAGAAACAAATCAACATGAGATAACATAAAGCCCAGACAAAACCCAGATTACATCCAGCAGACCACACGCTGACAAACACACAATTAATTCCCATGTCTGCATCTCCTGTGTAAATGTTTCCAATTGACTGAAAAACTGGGTCATGTGCTGGAGCGGTAAGATCTATCAGCGTTATTAGATTATTCACGCTTCATATCCTCCTGCACTTGCGGGAACACTAGTCTTTTCTTACCCATTGGAGAATGGACCAAGATGTTCACACTGAGCTGCACCTAATTCACACATTTACCCATTGTTAATGTCACACACAGATGAAACCTTAGATATATGCTTATTTTTCAGTTTAGGATTTTCACACATATCACCAATTGATTGTAAAAAGTACAATTTTATTTTTGGCTTTACAAAAAGTAGACTTCAAAAAGCATTAGGCAGCTTAAGGTTTTTATATTTCATAAATCCCTGCCGAAATAATGCAAGAAGTGTGTGAGTTGGCAAAATGGCAAAAAACAGGCTGTGTATCACAGACCGAATGGTTTTTGTACATGAATGTCAAGAGATAATCATGCATGTTTGTGTATATAGAGAGGGAAAGAAGAACATTTTTTAGACATCAATAAGTAGTAGGTAGAGCCTATAGACTCTTCCCAACCTGCAGCTCTGGTGTTTTCATTGGGTAACCTGGAACCCAACAGTCATTCGTAGTAGAGTTTATTTGTTGTTTTAACATTGAGGTTGTTTTAACATTGATCACCGGCAGTCCCACGTAACATGCCATGTCAGTCTTTCACTCTCTCCTACAGAATGACTCTAGTCTCCAACCATTCCTGAATCTCAGTCTCTGAGCATTTCCTGTAGTAGGTATTTAGTCTGTAACAGTTTTCTGCAACATTACATATAATAAATATTATATGCAGCCCATTGTTGATGTCAGTGACGCCATTTGAGGCCCCCATTTCTCATTCATTAACAACTACTGTTGACAGACATTCTCTGTTCCATCTCTAAATGGCTAAACTAAGGCCAATCTATTTTGATGTGTTTAAGAAGTATTGCTGCCTGATCATACATTTTAATAATAATCTTTCTGTTAGATTATATGTGCATTTACATAAACTGTGCATCCTATTTATTTGCAAGAGTATTCAAATGCTATGCCAGCTGCTGGGCTCTGCCATATTTTATGTGATGTCAGCAGCCCTGGCAGATTTGAAGCTTTTACTCAGGCCACACACTATAGTATTCCCCTTCAGTTATCCCACAGCTACTGCATAAAAGTATATATGTAAGGCTGCCATAGAGAGTAATTTAACTTCACCAAAAAGAGTTGAGGTTCATGTATAAGGAGACAGTTGGGTATGATAGGGAATTGGCTTGTTGATCTTTCTAGCAAGTTCAACAGCACATTACAAGTAAATTAAAGGGAGATAAAAGAAACACAGCAAGTAAGCACTTTTATGTGCATTTTTTTATTTCGTAATAAGGTCTTTTGAAGTACCTTTAGAGTGATTGTTCATATTAAAAAGAATACATTTTGAGTTTGCGGTCTTTAAAGAAACTGTACTGTTTAAGCAAGGAATAGATAATTGCAGATCTAGATTTGCAGCCTTTGCAGATTCCCTTGTAGTCTGTTTTCTCCAAGTGCAAGTAGTGGGACCTCTGGAAATAGATATTAAGAATCAAAAGTAAGTACAGTATCTAACTCTAAAAATGAGAACAGGTGTTTATGTTATATCATTTTTACATAGAGAATCCCCACCTAGAAGAAAGTTTAAAACAATCATACAAGCCTTTCTGAATCAAAAAATCTATGTTGGACAGTATTGTTTCAGACCCGAGGCTTCTCTTTTTAGTATGTGCAGCAATATATGACTTCCCTAGTATACAAGTATTGGGAGTTTAGACAATTGCAAAGACCTTTTTGTTTTGGAAATGGTTATTTACATCAGTTAGTCCAGGAAACCATAACATCTCATAATAGGAGCAGAAACTGACACAAAGGCTAGATGTAGTCAGGGAACCCAGGGCTTATGCTTCGACAGCTGATGGAAATTAGAATTCCACCTGATATAATTGTAAACACCTTGACTTCTTATTTCTCCAGTCCCCACATCGTGACTTTCAATAAGTCAGGAATACCATTGGCTGTTGCCACTTGTGTCACTAGTCTAGTATGTGACCCCAAATTGAACAGCTATAAAACTGAAAGTGCAAAAAAACAAAATATTTACCTAAAAAAATGAATATAATTAGAAAGACACATAAAAGTAGACAAGGATGTACTCATTATGCATTTATAACAATATGTCCTCTAAGGTTTAAAAAAAAGTTAGTTTTCTATACACAACTTGCAAATGATGATCAGCACATCCCCGTATTTAAAATCTATCCACACAGCATAGCCACTACACAGTCCACAAGGGACATACATCCTTGCTCTTAAATACAGATGCTTACATTTTTGTGTCTGGACAGCAAATGTCAGTTATTCTGGGATCCAGAAAAGATGTGATTTCCAGCATGTGATTGGCCAGCCCTAAAGATCCCTGTTGTATTGTTGCCTAAAAATGTATATATATATAATCATTATGTTACTACTTGTCATTCAGTCATTTTATGGAAAAAGAATACAATAATGTTTATTTGGAGCTGCTCATTTATTGTATTGTAATTGTTAAATTAAAAATAGTATTATTTAACGTTCTCCAATGCACTGCATACATTCACACCCATGCCGGCTTGAACATGACTGGATTGATAAATCCCTACATTACTGTAGAATATGGTCCCACTTTATAAATAAGTAATAGTGACAAACTGCTCTGTGTTGCTGTTACAATAATCTCTTCCTTAGAGAATGACATGTAAGTCATACCAAGCAATGGCAGTCATGAATACTCTGCACAGTTCAGTTAATCAGCCTCTGTATATTTACTGGAGGAGTCAGTTACTGTATAGTCACTGGAGGAAAAGCAATATGAGTTTTTTTACATAGAATTGCTTCCCTTCCTGACACATTTTGCTCAAGGATCAAAAATTTATCTACAGTGCTACCTTCAGTTAGCAGGTAGTTTATTAGGCTTTTTTTCCCACATGGAGATAATGGATATTCAATTGCAAAGAGACACAAAAGGAAAATATGTTCCTTCTCAATTAAGAAGACTCAGAATGATCTACAATATCAGTATTGTGGGTGTGTGAATGGTTATTTGTAAAATAAAGAATTCATATTATTAATATATTATGTATAAATTTAATATTTTAAATATGGGTAAAACAAAAGAAGATAAAATGAACTCAAAATATTAGGTATGTGATTGAAGACTTTTTCATGCTACCATTTTTTGTGCTTATGAAATCTATATTGTTGCTTTGTGATATTGCATAAACATATCTTGATTTATGGCTTCTAAAAAACCTGCATGACAGGCTAAAAAACCTGTTTTGCTATGGTACAATCTGCATACCTACACCTCTAGTTCATTACCCCCACAGGAATGTTGGTACGACCCAAACAAATCTTCTTAGGGTCAGGTCATACCTGAACATTTAGTTTAGAAAAATAAGTGTCATGTAAAATATTAGTATATTTAGGGTCTCAATGCAATTTTGCTATTTTTCTGCAAAGCAGCTGATACCTCGGTTCAAAGTTTAGACACTTACTTTGCTAGGACACTGAAAAAAGACTGGATCAGACTATCAGATTGCTTAAAAAAAAGTTTCAACCAGTATATTTATACCTGGCAAACAAAATATCAC
This sequence comes from Pyxicephalus adspersus, assembly GCF_032062135.1. NCBI lineage: Eukaryota > Metazoa > Chordata > Amphibia > Anura > Pyxicephalidae > Pyxicephalus > Pyxicephalus adspersus. The sequence continues at coordinate 52,858,925 of NC_092864.1, read as the reverse complement.
TATAGCTATATGCACTATGTTTTAGATGTGAGCTCGTATGCCAAGGCTAGGTTCAGATAGGTCTTTGACTACTTCATGGTTAACAATTCCCTGACACTCAATTTCAACATCCATACATCCAGTGGTTAGGAGGAGGTATAGACATGCATTCATTAGTATCTGCTGAATGCTCTAGTAAGCAAACATTTCTCTTGCCAAAGGACCATAGGTAATCTGCTGGCCTTCAAAACACATTCAACTGATCTGGACTGCATAGAGCTTCTACAAAGCCACAACACAACCTCACTGCCTTCAAATGCCATTGAAACACTCTTGTTGGTTTCAATGATATTAAGGGCAGTTCAGTACTGGTTCCAAAGAAATGAACTGCAGGTTGGTATAACCACCCATTATTATTAATATTATTATTAATAATAAACAGGATTTATATAGCGCCAACATATTACGCAAAGCTGTACATTAAACAGGGGTTGCAAATGACAGACAGATACAGACAGTGACACAGGGGGAGAGGACCCTGCCCCAAAGAGCTTACAATCTGGTAGGTGAGGACCACCCATCTCAACATAGGCTAAGGCAGTGTTTTTAAACAAGGGTTGTGTGGAACCCTAAGGTTCCCTCAGAGGCTCCTAGAAGTTCCTTGAGCAATTAGCAATTAAGGGTGACATGCTTCCCATGGGTCAGCAATGAAGGAGGCATTCTTCTACAGCATTGAGTACAATTGACAATTATGTCATTGCTCACAGGGCAGGAAAACTCTTTGCTAAATTGGACTAGGACAGAGATTGTCTTCCATGTAGCGCTGGGTGGAGGGTTTCTAAAGCGATACCTATAACTACACAGATAAACAATTGTGTTTGCCTGGTTTGAGGAGATCCTTTGTTTTACCCCTATGAGAGATGTATCTTGAAACTAAATTTATGTGAGTGAAAGTCCTATTCATACACAATACTGTTCTCGAAACACTTAAATGATTTCATAATTTTTGTTACTTGAATTTTATGATTATTTTACTCAAAATGTATACTATAATGCATGCTATTGAAGGCAACATGGGTCTGCTTTATACCATTTATCTGTATAGACTACCAACCAAAAGGAAGCAGATGTGAATTTGTGTTTACAATACTAAAAATTATCTTGTTAAATTTAGAGGTTATCCATCTGCAGAAAAATAAGAAAAAAGCATCTGTAGGTGAAACATCCCTTGCAAAGGAAAAATTCACTTTATTAACTGAACAGTCAACACTCATCACCTACTTCCACCACCTTCGCACTCACTCACTCTTCGAATTGAGTCACCACAGAACTACCCAACACAAACAAGGTTTAAGACCTACCTTACACTTACCCTACAAAAGCACCTGGAACAGAAGGTGAGGGCGAATCTATTGCTATTGACATTTAATGTGCTTTTAAAGGTGTTGATGTTCCTACTTATTTCCTATTAGATTTTTAGAACATGAAATGAAGAGGAACAAACACCAAGCTATTACACCTCTGTATTCAAATTTAAGAATTTGAAAAAATTATTTTAGCTGAAGTTTATTTTTTGACTGATTAACTTCTGAATGTTCCAATAATCAAATACATGCTTCAGTCTATGAATTATATTAGTGTATATTGCTATAGAAGTGCTGGTTAGTCACAAGAAAGCAAGGTACCAGAACTTTATGGTCCTTGCTCTTAAGGACAGTACCAGCTCTAACGTTTTAAAAATGTTTAAACAAATAGTAACAATCTATGCAGTGACTTGAAAATACCAATTATTGTATTTATATGTATCTATTAAAAACTGAAAAGAGGGATGTGCACTACTAAGAGCCATTGTAGTGCTGACAAGGAACATGCTCTAAGGATCACAGAGTATGCGAAGAGGTGAATTGCTGCTGCTTCTTCATTGTCCAGCTAAAAGAATGAGAGCAGGGAGATGGAAAATTAGGTTCACCAACCTCACTGTAAATATGCAGGGCTTTGCAAATCTCAAGACTATCATTAAAAATCTTTTGGTGGGTACAAAAGTTATCATAGTGTTAACCTATTGTTTTGTTTTGGGGGGGGAGTTCTGTATTAACTGATTACCTATTAGCTTGGGAATAACTAGGGATCAATTTGTAAAATATCAGACCACCGACCCAAATATGTATTACCTCCACTGTTTACCACTACCTTGGAACAGCTTTAAAGTGATGGTGTTCTATCCAACCAGCTTAATGACACAGCATAGTGTGTGAATAATAGCTGCCAAATAAAAGCAGCAGCAAATAAAAATATGTAATTTATTCAAGAGACTAGGTCACACTCTCTTTGTAAAATGTTACAAAGGTTATTTTACAAACATCAACGTAGCCAGCAAACCTAACTGGAACTGTTTATTGTGCATGGGTTAAGGCTATGGTAAATGGAGGAACAGTTATGAATTTATAAAATATTATGAACAAATTATATCAACAACAGGAATAAAAGTGAATTCACTGGCTATGCTCCAGGGTGCATTGTACTATAAAACTTCACACAATAGACTCACCTATTTTCACTATATAGAGTCTGAAAATTTAATTTTCTGACATTGACAGATGATTTGTAAATATGTTATGTCCTGAAATGACATCTTTGAATGTTAAAAGCAGCCAAACATTCATGTCAAGTCTCAGAATGTCAAGGCAATGATTTACAAAAATAAATCAATAGCTGATTTGATGAATTAATGCAATGAATGCCTGCAGCTCAGCTCACAATCACTAACAGTGACAGTAAGTTTAAAGCATGCATAAAGGGAAATAAAAACATGCATATTTGCCAAACTTTCCTACAAAGCCTTGTATGTAGGTTTCCTAACTTGGAATTCAAAGCTCTGCCTCCCCTTTTATAACACTTGCAAATACAAGTTGTTACAAAATGCAGTGGTTCTTTCTTATAGACATGTAGGATGCAAACAGATGGCTGTCTATATCCACCCAAACACATTTGAAAAGGAAACCCTTTGCTCTGACACACAGTTTGTAGATCAGTAACCAAGGTCTGGGGGAAATGCCCTAAAATGAGGGATTACACAAGGTATAAGGCTATTGCTATACTCATTTAAAATAATGCTAATTTCCTTGATGTACAGCAGATCTTACATTTTTAAAAGTTTTAGTCACACACTTGCTACTACAATATTACAGATAACTGTGTTGCAAGTAGTGTGGCAATTAGCAGAACACCAGAGCTGAATACTCATTGGTTGGTGGTTAAAAACTTTTTAGTGAGAGGATCAGAATACTGACCAGGCACGCAGTATCTTGGGACCAGGTCACGAATGGCAGCTTACCTTTCATATCTCCTGTAAAAGAAAGTAGCCCCAGAATAAGGTCCAGAGCACAAAAAAGTGTGTCTTCTGTTTGTACATTTTAAATGGCAATAGTAAATATGTGTTCACACTAAATATGGTCTCCCAATACTTTTTGGAAATCTCCAGAGTTTTCAACAAAACATAAATTAGGTTAGGCTAATTTGGAGTTCCGATTAAATAGAAAAATTAGTTTGGAGTTTCAATAAATAGCAAATTGACATTAGATACCTAATTGGTTTAGGAGGCAATAATACCTAATTTTTTTGCACAAGTATATCTGGAATCTTTGTGATATAAGCACAGTCAGGACTGTAGAAAGTTATTGCACTGCATTGATCTTGATCTTGTCATACCCAAGTGAAGACAGGTTTCACATAGATGCAAAATATTGTATATATTATAAGTCCACTGCTTCTATGGCATCTGTGTCAACAATGCTTGCTGTCGATTGGGGGAGGGGAGACTTGTTTTGGGGCAATGTGTAGTACTATACATTGGCCCACTAACCCCATGGAGCCCTTAAAGAATGCATATATTGGCATGATAATATATACACCATTAAAGACAGAATACAAAGCAAATGAATATGCAATTACAAATATTATTAATAGTAAATTGTATTGACAGTGATTGTGCACACTACCTGACACCTCTGCTAATACTAAAAACTCTGTGTACAATCATTTGCTTTATTTGTACATCAAATTTTAAAGAGGATACATGTGCACTTGACTTACATGCATACAAATTCGGTAGACCACTGTATTTTAAAAGGTTTAAAGAGTTGTAGAATAAGATCAGACCATCCTTTTGCTTAATGTATACATAAAGTTCATGGGTATGCAAACCCATGTTGATGCTTTTGTTTTTTTTCAAGTTGAAGATTTCTGCTTACTCACAACAAAGTTTGAAAGTGAATATTTTGTAGCCCCAAACTGTGCATTCGATATATAGAGATATAGATTCAGTGGCCTGGCCAGCCTTGAAAATGATGCTACCTCCTTTTTTCCTGAATACAAATAAAGAAGGAATGTTGTGATGTAATCAAAAACATGGCCTCCCAGCTCTGATATCAATTCAATCAAGCCAATTATTACAGCATGCTGATTTCCACAAAATATTTCCTAAATTACTGAGATTAATAGGAGGATAGCATTCTAGAAACCAACTTTCAAAGATAACATACTTTTGTAACACATTTTTGAACATTTATCTGTACACCAGACTTACATAAGGGAAGGTTGTGCAGGAGATAAAAGATACAAAGACATGGGCTAAAAACAAATACTGCCCTTCCAAACGTCAAAAGAGACCCATCTAAATGTGTGACATGGTCAGATTTTAATACAAATACTGAGAAAATTCTGAGCTATTGTATATAGTCCAAACCCATTTGAAAAATAAATGGTAATTAAAGCCTTTCCTATTAGCTCCAGAGGCTAATCATCTGCCCCATGCTGAGGCATTGGTTATGTGGTCTCTGCTAAAGGCATTTAGTGTACCGGCATTCAGACAATACTGAGCCATCAGTGGCTTTGTCTGTGACATTGTGCCTGACAGCAGAGACCACATTACCAATGCATTGGCACTGCCGGATGTTTTATTCAGGATGTTCTATCAGTTTTAGTAATCTATTACAAGTTATTAGTCTAATAGGGCAGGACATTGAAACATTCAAATCAAATTTTAAGTGTAGGTTTGTTTTAATGATATTACAGAAAGTCTTCCGTAATCTGCAAAAGCTAGTGCTGGATCCTAATAGACCCCAAATGCCCAGTGACACAACATCATGGCAGACGACAGATGTTTCACCAGTATCTATCATATCTAATCATTTGCTCTTAGAGTCGTGTGCCCAGAATTGATTTAAAATGACCAGACAGTCCATACGAATTAGTGTACATATGAGTAGGTGAACTATATATTGCACACAATAAACATACATAATACTACCGGCCATTTGTTTGTTACATGTGCATATTGCATTGGAAAAGTATCTGTAGGCATTATAATTTTTAATAGGTAAATACACACCAGTGATGTCTCAGACTGCAATTTCATTGATATTATAGTATTTGCCTTCTCCTAAGCATGCTTCACTATATGAAAGAACATTGAATTAACATAACATGCATGAAAGCTGGACTGTTTTTACATGTACAACATATACATAAACTACATTATAATTTGACAAAACATTTTCTATACAAATACTTTCAATACATGTTGAAATATTATTAAAGTACCAAATGAATAGCATATATAGAATTACAGTAAATACAAAACCCTATATCTTCCAAGCAGATGCACAGTCTGCAATCTCAAAATATGACATGGAAATAATTTATAATGATAACATAATTTGACTTCAGTTACAACATCTAATATTTGTTTAAATGATATCAAAATGTTATTATAAGGAAATTCTGCATTACCAAAACCTTAGAGCTCATATAAAGCATGAGCTTCCAAATGTCTAATAAATTTGCCATTGTTCCCTAAAACAAATATAATAACCATATGGAGCAGAGAGTGGACATTTACTGGATTGTAAATCATCGTTCATAAGCTGAGGTCATTTTATATTCCTTAATGTTACCACTGATGAATCTATAGCAAGCTTACACAATTTGAACCTAGCATGGCTGTTCTCAGCGACTGTGGTAAAAATGGCAGAAATGGCCGGTAGCCATTTCACAGAATAAAGCACGATAGATATGGATATATTTTTCGTTTTCAAGATCTATTAGGGAGAGACATAATTTAACTCAATTAATGTGTGCTCATGTTGACATGAAGTAGAAATGGAGCCTTTTACATTTTGCATATAGGGTTTTCCTAGCTGGAAATATGGATGTAAATATAGGGCGCATTCTAGAGGTGAAGCAATTAGACTCCAGTTAGGTCTTCTCCTATAAGATGGAGAAAATGGTGTAAAACGTTTGTCGGGTTTCTCTCACAAAATGGACGCCTGAGGGTTGACAGATATTATATTTCTGTTGGTTTCCATCAGTAAGGGACCAAGGAGATTTTTTTAATGATCGTTAAAGATCGTTACACACAAAGAGAATCCATTCTCAGCCAGAAATATGTCACAAAAGGAAATAGATTAACTCAAATATTTCACAGTATATAACAGCTTTAAACCTGCACAGATTATTATGCTTGCATAATAAAAATATTAAAATGTTATTAGTTGACTGAACATTTCAAACATTTGTAAAATAAAGGGCAAGATATATTTCAAAATGCAATCATTGTCGATGTAATATTTAAATGACCATGCAATCTCATAACACACAATATAAACTTACTTTGTTTTAGGAATCAGAAAAATTCCAGATTTTTTATGAAATAAAATAATCAAGGGACATTGAGACATTGCAATAGAATGGTCTCATTCTACGACAATGCTGCCATTTTCAAAGACGAATATATACTGTCAAACCAAAGCAGTCTTACCGTACGACACACGATGGTGGATAATTTTGGGAAAGATTTTGAGGATTCCTCCAACAAGGATTTTCAGTAGAGATCCCTTCTTTTCACTGCTTGAAGAAGATCAGAAATGCTGATGGAAAAAAAAATGAGTAAATTCCATTAGAGGTTTTGTTCTGAGCTCATAATACGGAAAAACCCTATTGGTCCCACAAACAAGCCACATGATTTGCAGCGTTGCGCATGTGACCTATTTTCTTCCAAAAAAATCCCTTATTTGCTGTAAATGGGATTCACTGCTGTAGGTGCTCATGGAACATCTCCTACAGCTGCCTGTGATTTCTGTGACTAGGCTCCATTGAGGCATATATGGGGCAAGTGCCCCTGGCAGCAAAACCCATGTTAACAAGTCTCCGTGTCTGGAGAGCGGAATCATTCAAGGCAATTGGCAAATTCCCAATAAGCAACAATAATCAAATTATTATATCATAAGAATACCACTACAAGGGTCACTCTTTTTATCGGCACAAGTTCAACCTAGGCTTGGTGAATTTGTTGGTGCTATGGTGGAATCAAAAGACACCCAAAGTAACAAGAAATGAAAACTCACAGTGTTACAGTATTAACTAATGTTTAGAAAGCCTATTGACAGATGCTCCTGGGCACCAGACTGAAAAAGGGAGGAATGAGGGTGTAATGCCCTTTAATCATCTGATTCATATCTGTGATGATTCACCATTCATAGCCTGTATGCAGACTCCAAATTTTAATATATTCTACTGAGTGACAAATGAAGAGATGCCAGGAATTGCACAAGCTATTGTTGTGTTGACCTCAACATGTACCTATCCACTAGAAGTCCTTAATAAAGCTTGTCGGTTCCAATGTGACTGAACAAAGCCTGACTGATTTGCGTCCAGTGGAAAATGCACAACAATAAAATACGTCCAGTGCCAGTATGGGAACTTAGCAGGCAAAGAGTTAACTGCCAGCCTGGCTTTCATATCAAATGTGTTCAGTTTTAGTGATGGAGAGGAATCAGGATTTAAGCCTACAGATTAAACCCACTCTACTGTTACTAAAATCAACCCCCACACCCACATCATCAGCTAGACCTGCAGACATTACTAAACAAAAACGGCATATACAATAGTACACACCAATCTCCTTCATGTAATGTTAGCAAATGCCAAATAAAAACAAATGGTTTTAATTAATTATACTTAATTTGGCTTTCTGCTGGTTCTAGGACACTCCTTCACTTTCTTTAATTAACAGTAGATACTGAATGCACAATTCATAGTATAAAACACATTAACCTGTGTATTTATGAGTTTATTTTGAAAGAAACAAATTAAATGAAAGTTTTACATTTATACTGTCTAAGTCAAGGCATGACAATTTTCATATGTGACCATCACCTGATGTTGCTGGCCTAATATAGGGTCAGTTCAATGCCACATATACACTTTACACACGCTGTATTTTATTTATTGAACATTACTTGCTATTTTTACTTTTCAAAAGTATGTTGGTATATCACACAGATAAATTTAATGTTTTCATACATAAGTTAAAAAAAAAGGCAAAACAAAAACTTGTAATGTTTGTAAAACATGTTTAGGTTTGTAAATTAAACCCTATTTAATGAAATAAAATAAGTAACACAGTTACAATAATAAAATGACAATATATGTTTTTGAGAAAATATGTATCCGGTTTAACGTTTTCTTGGTATGTATATGTCATAAATGTCATACTAGCAGATGCTTATTTAAAAAAATTCCAGCTGCTGTTTCGCACAAGAGTTGACAAACCTTTTTTTGGATTAAGAATAAATACAAAATACTCTTGATGCATGTCAACTGATTCCAACAATACAACAGTAATTACATATACTTGCTTGTCATCCAACTTTTTTAAGTAACAAAACAACTACAACAAATACTGTATACCAAGATATGAGATGTCTGTGCTAACATTTGACAAAGGAACTTGAAAATTTAGACTTTACTAAAATGACTCTTTTTGTTTCAACAAAGTTAGGAGAAAAGTTCTCATTTACACTTTACTCCATAACAAAACAGTGTCAGAGTGACTCACCATGTGCAGTAGGGTCTGTAATAGGTGTGGGTGGCATCCAGTTTTGGAAATCATGCTTATTGTCAGTCTATAAGTAACCTCTGCCATGGCCCTCAGCAAGGTCAGGTCTACAAGAGGGAGGTGGCCTTGTTGCTTTTGCACTAATCTCTTCAGAAGGGCGTGAAGGGGAGCTAAGAGTGGGAATCTGAGCACATGTTGTAGGAAGTACATCCTCGGGGCAGGAAACAATGCTGTCTCCATCCCAGATCAATGCTGCACCTTCCAATTAACCTTCAGCTCCTAATGAAACACAGCCAAGAGTTGACTAACTATGTGTTAATTACAGAACTACACTGCACTGATAACAATGATTAAAATGGTGTTTATAAAGCACCAACATACTCCCATGAGTGAGAGAATAGACAAAAGACAATGAGAATATTCTCTATACAGGGAGAAATGATCACAGCTCACTAAAGATGTTCAGATTTGTGTAGATTATCTGCAGTAGTCTCACAAAGGGGTGTGCAGGAGAATTGCATACTGGATTATATAACCAATGAGGATCTCACAATCTAATACATGTTTCTCTGAGCTTACAGTGATTCCCAAGAGTTCAAATGAGGTAGTTGAAAAAGGAAAGAAATCCTGCCAACATAACACATTTTCATACCTATTTATAATTTCTCAAAGACAGAATGTCTGTCTTTTAGAACAGTCCGATACATTTGGGTAAGAAAATAAATTCTAGGTATCTAGCAAGTTGCTTGGTTTTCCATAAGGTCCCTTGTTGCAACTACTGTATAGGCACAGATGATAAGGATTGGTCCGTTTGACATTTTTGACCCTGGAAATATACCTAAGGTTATTTGAATAAAGGGTACGTTTACCAAAATCTAATTACAAAGTTTAACAGAATGTTGATGGTTTAGTCTCCAGCCAAATTATTAAAATCAAAGTCAACATGGTATAAGGCACACCCCACACAATTTCCCTGGAAAAGATCACTTGTCTTATCTAATGTAATCTTAAAAAAGTGATTTGGTTGCTTTTTTTTGTTGCTGAATATGTAGCTATATCTAGCTGATATGTTAACAGGGAACACGGTATACTGCAGTTTTTATGGATAGCAAGATGAGGGGTGGACTTAGGCCATGGAGTAAGCACAGGGTGTGCAGAAAGTGCAGTCAGGAACATTTAAAAGGCAAGGCAAGTTAGGTGGTCATTTTATGCCTCAAAACTTTGAAGCTCTTGTTTTTGCTTGCATTTTGTCCCCTACATTTTTGTAATTCATCCCCCTTCCCAACTTACTTGCTTAACTGGCAGTATCTTTAGCCAGCCCAAACACCATTGGAAGGAAGAAGGGGGGCTGATGATGCTTAGAACAAGGGGAAAGGATTTAGGATAGTGAAGGGGTCTGGGGGAGAAAGAGGTGTGCTGCAGCCTGTTGGACAGCCATGAGAGAGGTGAGGCTGGGTTATTGCATTAGGGGTTACTGCATTAGGGGTTGTTGCATTAGGGGATACGGCTGTGGAGTTATTATGGGACCTGGCACCTTTTAATCACACCCACTTTGTGACTAACCCTGCTTGTAACCATACCTCTTTTTGCTGCGGTACATTTACGGGGACATTTTTTAGCACAGAATGTTTTGGTAAAGGATCAACATAGCCAACTTAACCCAAACACCCAGGCCTGATTACACAGACCACAGTGAATTGCAACTACACAATATTCACTTTTTTTTTCCTTTTAATTAGCCTTAAAAATATCCAAAACAACAATCTGAAATACTATTTAAACATTTATTGTTAATCTATAAACATATATTGGCAGTTAATTGTAAATCATTCTTTGCAGATTTCTGCTCCAAACTTAAAAGGAGGATATTTTAAAAGGAATAGGAGAATTTATTCCAAAAAATGGGAAAGTTGTAATCCTTCTTTTCACTTCCTTTAGCAGCTTGATTGAGAAAGAAAAAAGCTGATCACTTTATGACTGCTAAGAACTACTATATACTACTTGTACCATGCTAATAATCAATGCAAAATAAAAATAATTCTAAACAATTACAATTACGCAAACTGAAATATTCAATGTAATGTTTATGGAAGCTAAACTATATAAAACAATACCATATAAATTCCGGTATATTTATGAGATACTATTTCTTATTTCCCATCCTATGTGACAAAACATGTAGGAGTTAAGAGATATGCTAGCAGAGAGACAGATGGAATGGGTGGGAGGAGGAAAGCAAAGCTCATATGGGGGCGGATGATGTCTAGCTATGATGGTAACTTCCCTAGCTGACCTCTTTCTGTCTTACCTATGAAAATGACAAAAAAATCAAAAAATAACTAGATCAGGATACTATATAAAATGTATAATATATGTCAGATATGTCAATCTGATGTTTTAATGGAATGGCAACGCAGCTAAGCTTTTTTAAATACATATTTTATCGTCTTTCTTTTGTCAACTTTTTTTTTAAAAGGCCAATAAATGCCATATATTTAGCAGAATATTTAAAGTAAACATATTACAGACCTGATTACCCCATGGTGATGAAATTATAAGCTTTAAATCAAAACACTAAAAAGAGATATATACGTAGCTGAATTTATGTTTAAATCCTACTTCTCCTGCTAAAATGGAACTCAAAAATTAAAAAACTGTGAGCAAGCAGTTTTTTTTTTATTGAAGAAGGGAAAGGCTATGTGTCTTTTTCAATAAAAGATACTTACTTTAAATAACTGAGAACAGGTAGCTCAGTGTAGGAAGCTGGGATATGTTGGGTATCCGGGAATCCCCTTGGACTGCTGGAACTGAATGAACTACCACGAGCATGTGTGGGAGTAATGTCATCCTGACTTGACCAACCAAATGGCCATAGTTCATGAACCCGGAAAAGGACCAGATAAGGATGGCAGTGTCTGCACTGGCGTGATGACAGGTGAGTGTATATAAAAAATTGTGATAAGGCAGGTAAATGTATTTCATTGTAAGGGGCATCAACTGTCCCTTCTGCAATAAAGTACCTGTTTGTTCACAATTTTTTATTTTAAAGTTTAGTTCCACTTTAAGCCACACTAGCAATTTATTGAGCTTTTCCTTTTGATTAAAACATGAACATTTTTACTTTGAACTGACTGGGTGGACATGAACAGCCTCACTCTTCTTTATTTTTTTCACTTTAACTAGGTAAATCCCAATACCCATATTATATTTCTCTTCTGCATTAATCCCTCAAATAATCCCTCTTCTGCCAGAGCACACAGAAATAGGCCAGTCACTGGATCTGAAGTCAATAGAACAGTTTTTGGACTGGAAGATCCACAACAATGTTCAGCTCACAGATCTGCAGGAATTGCATGATCCACTGATAATGTTCTCAAATATGTGAGATATAGAAGCCATGCAACAAAGTACTGAAATTGCTTGGTTCGTGTGGAAGACGTAAAGTCAGTTTCAACAAATCTATATTCTTATTGTAATTCTGTGTGGGTTGTCTAAGCCATTTTTTTTAAATAGAAACCATTCCTCCAACACAAACTATCATACAAGGTACCGAATACTCACCTCTGGGGCTCTTCTTTTCCTTTCTAAATATACTCGCCTAATGGTTAAGAAGAATCATGTGGACAATTTACTGGGTGTTTTTGCATTTTATCATTTGAATTAGATTGAAGGTTTTGTCTTCATTGCCCATTGCAGATCTGGAAGAAAGAAAGGCATAACGTAATTTACTGCTTTGGTGTCGAGGAATAATTGGATAATTAGGTATGTTAAAGAGAAAAGTCAAAATCCTATTATTTTTATACATGAAGCTTTAAAACTACCTAATAAAATGTGGTTAATATAAAATATTTTTGACTTCAGTGATTTGGTAATTGCTGGGAAAATAATGTGATGTACATATAATGTGGCTGTTCATTATCTGTATGATAAAAACAGACATTTAACATACAATTATATGTGGAGAAAGTGACAACATCAGACAGATTCAGTTTAGCAATTCTGAGACAGCTAAAATGTTATTCCCCTGGTAAAACAAACAACCATATATAGTTCGCTGAAATCAGACACAGAAAGATGACATCTGATTGGTTGCTATAACATAAAATACTTCAGCTTTCTCTTTGCTGAGTTAGACTGTATGTTTATTTGACCCTGAAATTATACCCTTTAAACTTGGAATAATCATGTAAAGCTGCTAAATGTTGCTCCCTGTAGGTATAACATGTCTAAACAAGAAGTCATTTACAGTGAGGGAACAAAGTATTTGATCCCCTGCTGTTTTGTACGTTTGCCGTCTAACAAAGAAATGACCAGTCTTAAATTGTAATGGTAGGTTTATTAAAGCTGTGAGAGACAGAATAACAACAAAAGAACCCTTAAAAACCCAGTGCTCAAAAGTCAGAGCTTGATGTACATTTTAATGAGTGAAATAAGTATTTGATCCCCTATCAACCAGCAAGATTTCAGGCTCCCTGGTGTCCTCACTGTATGCAGGTTACAAACTGAGATTAAGAGAGTGCTCCTATTCCAAGCTTGTCACAGTACCTGTAAAAAAGACACCTGTCCACAGAAGCAATCAATCAATCAGATTCCAAACTACCCAACATGGTCAAGACCAAAGAGCTGTCCAAGGATGTCAGGGACAAGATTGTAGACCTACACAAGGCTGAACTGGGCTACAAGACTATCATCAACCAACTTGGTTAGAATAGCAATGGTAAAAAATTATGGGGTAGAGGGCAGTTATTTACATTAGATGTTGATGCATTCTTCCAAATAGATCTTTAAATCTGATACCAAAAGACTTGACACCAATGGCCCCTACATATTAGGCTATATGCTTTTAGCCATTGTTATGGACCATCCAAAATAATGTTGTTATGTATATTCGATTTTGTATCACAATGATTAGGTATTCTATGAGTTTGATCACTGAATACAACATGCACTATTGCCTACAAAAAACACGTGTCTATCTTGTTTTTGTTTATGTATAATTGGGGTTGGCATAATCCCTGGTAAGGGATATTTTCTGATATTCAGTTCATTACTTTTGTAACAAGCTCTCCACTGTTACATTAATCTCACTTTGGTTTATATCCATTGTTATGATTACAAATTAAATTCCTAGCACATGGCCTGGTGTTTAATATAATTATTTTATTTTTTGAAAATCAAGGAAGTATGAGAAAAACACTTCATAAATATTTTAATCATGGATGTTTTATTGATGTATGCAGAATATTGTTATACATTTTATAGTTTCCAATTAATTAAAAAAGAAAGATTGTCTTTTATCAATTAATTAAATAATTATATATTATTTGGGGAACTTTTTAAATCAATAAACAGTAAAAACTGTTAAAGCACTTTATGCATTTCCACTAAAAGTCAATTTTATATGAAGAAGACAGCATAGAAAAAAGGAAAAGCCCATGAACACTGGCTCTTCTAACCTTGACAAAAGCAGATCTATCCCAAGACAAAATGTGTCAGTATTTGGTTAAGAATTAATGGCAACCCAGCCTACCAGTACATGTTATACATTGGATTAATCTGCCTGTTTATGCATGAAAATACATGCAATAATGCAACTGAGTATTTGGAACAAGTCCCTGATGTTCTGACATTTATTCTGTAGGCAAGCAAGAACAAAAATTTTACTTGTTATATTTGTTTTTTTGACTGCACAGCAAGCGCCTAATATTAAATTAGTTATCTGTTTCTTCTATACCTAACTGTGGGGAAGTTATTATCAATCTGCAGCTGCCAAATTTGAACTGTGGCATGACTAGTGCAATGAAGGAAAATATTTATGATTAAAGTAGAACTGATAATACAAATAAGACTTCCTAACTGGCCCTATTATCTTCTCCAACATGTACACATTACAGGCCCAGACAGATCTCTACTGAGATGCATCACGCTAAGGAGCACATTACTGCAACACACAATGGGCCTTATTTATTAAAGCTTTAGGACTGGAGAAGATAGACTATCATGGGAGAAGCTGGGTGATCCAACAAACCTGGAATAGATTTCATAAAAAACATTTGCTGTTAGTCTGAAAATATTTTCAGTCCTGGACCAGATTTTTTTTTTTTTTAAATTGTATTTTTATTGAGAAGTTTTCAACAGGGTACAGAAAAAAAAAAGGGGAGAATAACACAAAGGGGGAAGGCAACAATGGCTTTTTTTTTTAGTTTCAAACACAGTAACAACCAGTTCTCAAACAGAGCATATCACAAATCTTCCTTGAATAGCAGGTGAGTATAAAAGGATATAGGACCTAAAACCTTGTGCAATAGGGTAGAAACCAGGTGGAGGAGCGGTCAAATAGGTAAGCCCGCATAATAGTGGTCCCACGCCTCCCAAACCATCTCAAATTTGGCCACAGTGTCTCTAAGGAGTGCCGTGAGGTACTCCATAAGGCGGATCTCTTGGATCCTCGCATATAGATTTTCCATGGAGGGAGGTGAAACTGTTTTCCATCTAGAGGGAATCAGCGTACGCGCTGCGACAAGTATGTGGGAGACTAATTTGCGAGAGATCCTAGGGAGGGTAAGGCATGGTTGACCCAATAGATGAGTGAGAGGTGATAACGTTATAGGTTGTTGAATCACTTCGGACATTAAAGCATTAACACGTGACCATTATTGTTGAATAATGGGACAAAACCAAAATATATGTTCTATAGTACCTTGGTGAGTGCCACATCTCCAGCAGACAGGGTCTACGTTAGGGAAGAGGCGGTGAAGCACCGTTGGTGTATGATACCATCTGAGGATTATTTTATACAAGTTCTCTTTGTACAATGTGCAGATTGAACTTCTGTGTGCCGCATCCCAGATCTCAAGCCATTCGTCAGGAGATAGAGAGCGTCCCAGAACCTCCTCCCATTTGATCATGTAATTAAATTTATGAGTAGTACCCTGTGTGGAAGCATGTAAGATGCGATAAATAGAGGAGACTACTCCTTTAACATAAGGACCCTCTATACAAAGCCTCTCAAAAGCGGTAAGGGCCTGAAAGGTGGCCGTGGGCTGCAGAGACAGGATGTAGTGCCGTATCTGTAGATAGGCATAAAAGGAGGTACGAGGCATATCTACTTTTTCTCCCAGTTCGGCAAAGGAGAGCAGTCTTCTCTCCGTCGGGTGCAGGACATGCCTGATTTGATAAAGGCCTCTGGCCCTCCATGGACCGGACATATGGTCCGATAGACTATCAGGAATTTGTGGAGTGAGTATTATGGAGGTTAGTCTCGAGACCGGAGATATGAGACCATACTTAGTTTTACAAGTCCTCCATATGTTTCTCATGAAAATCATAGGAGCCTTTAAGTCTGGATCCGACAAAGTGAGGGAAGAGCTCCAAAGCAAAACATTGGGGTGTATGGGGGCCAGCCATTTTTGTTCCAGTTCAACACAGACACTTGGGGGGTACAGAGAGGTCCATAATTGCAAGTGTCTGAGATGAGCTGCGAGATAATATTTATAAATGTCAGGGGCACCCAGGCCCCCACTATCTCTAGGTGTACAAACAAGAATTCTAGACACTCTGTAACGCTTATAAGCCCAGATAAATCGCATAAAGTCCATTTGGATCTTCTTCAATGCTCGGGGTGGTACTCTTACTGGCAGTGTCTCAAATAAGTACAACAATTTAGGGAGAAGCATCATTTTAATCGAGGCTATCCTCCCCAGCCATGACAATGGATGATTCCGCCATTTTTGTAAAAAAGTGTTCACTTCCCGAAATAGTGGAGGAAAGTTGTGGAAATACAGGTGAGAGTATGAGGAGGTAATATGCGTTCCCAAATAGTGAAGGGAGCACTCCTGCCAAATAAAGGAAAAGGAGTCCCGTAGAGCCTGTAATTCTAATGGGGGAACATGAAGGGGCAGAGCCTCGGTTTTCGATGAGTTGATTTTAAAACCCGAAACCTCACCATACACCCCCAGCTCCCTCCACAGATTAGGGAGCGATATAATTGGCTGAGATAAGGTTAGCAGAACATCATCAGCGTATAAGGAAAGTTTGTACTCCTTCCCCTTTACAGGAATCCCGCGTATATTTAAATTGGAGCGGATACAAGCCGCTAAGGGGTTCAATACATATTGCAAAAAGCAGAGGAGACAGTGGTCACCCCTGTCTTGTTCCATTTTTAATCTGAAACCAACCCGAGGTAGCGTGGGGTAACCTGACCGAGGCCGAAGGAGCCGTATATAACGACTCAATCACCTTGACAAAGGGCCCTGAAAAGCCCATTCGGTCTAGGGTGGCGAAAAGGAATGGCCAGCTGAGGCGATCAAATGCCTTTTCAGCATCCAGACTTAGTATCACGGATGGGCCTTTCCGTTTGTTAATGATGTCAATGATATTGACCACCCTCCTAGTGTTATCACTTGCTCGCCTACATGGAATAAATCCTGTCTGATCCCCATGGATGAGAGTAGGGAGGAAGCGGGCCAATCTTGAAGCCAGAATTTTCGTAAAAATTTTGAGGTCTGAATTTAAAAGAGCTATCGGTCTGTAGTTCGAACAGTCCAATGGATCTTTGCCCTGTTTCGGTAGCACTGTGATGTGTGACCCCAACATAGAGGAAGGAATGGGCTTGCCCTTCAAAAAATCATTGAATAACTTTAAAAGATGTGGTGACAACTCCGGTAGGAATGCTTTATAATATAGATAGGGCAGGCCATCCGGGCCTGGGGCCTTAGAGGAAGGTAACTTAGCAATAGTATTCGCAATTTCTTCCTCAGAGATGGGATTATTGAGTTGTGTAAGGGCCTCCGGTTCGATCCTAGGGAGGATCACCCGTTCTAGGTAAGTGTCAATTTTCGGACGCAAAGATCCACCCAGAGGAGCCTGTGTCGGTAAAAGCTGCAGATATTGGTGCCAAGATATATTAGGAGATTTCTCCTGTTGTGTAGAACCCCTCTTCCTCCTCACAGGTAGGCCCAGCCGGGCCCCCTCTCCCCTGTCTTCCTCATCTGATCCCTGGGCCCCATGATCCATCCAAGATTTGCCTGGGCGATCAAAGGCCCCCCCAGGGGAATCAGCTGTCTGGACATCCCTGAGCCCCCCCCGGGAGAGGTCCCGGGCAAGTAATGAGGCCCCTGGCCCAGTATCAGCCTGTCTTCTGGCCTTAGATGAAAAGGGCCGTGAATCAGCCCGCTGGGCAGTGTCCCCGGGGGGAGAGGCTGCAGGGGTGCAGTGTCTCTCCTCATATGCTATGGGACTCACCGGCTCCTGGGCAGAAGTCTCCGGGTCCTGGATGGGAGAGGACGTAGGATCCAAGCTGGCAGCAGGGCAGGCGGGTGATTGGGAATCCCCTTCCTCTGATTCAGAGAGAAGCGCGCTCTCTCCCCGCTGCCACGCGTGCGGGGTGGAGGCCGGTGCCATCTTGAAGGCTGCAGCTGGGCCCGGAGAGGAATCCTCCATTAATGCCCGTATGGACGGCTGAGCCGTCATCTGTTGCGGGGCTGGGGTAGGGGGAAGCTTCCCCACCCTAGCCTTCTTTTGCTTGCCCATAGATGGGTAAGATAGCGCCCGAGATATCGCGAATGTTGGTCGGCTCCCGCAGAGCTCCGGATTCACACAGCCAGCTCTCTAGCCGGCCAGGCCACGCCCCCCCCCGGACCAGATTTAATACAGACTTGCTGCACCAGGTTCTCCCATGAAAGTCTATCTTCGCTTTAACAAATCAGACCCAAAAGGTTTGTTAACACTTTACATTGTAATTCATTTTCAATGACATCCAACATCCATATAGGCTGCATGGTTTGCTCAGTAATTAGCACTCTCACTTTTGCAATACTAGGTCACAGGTTCCTATCCCAGCCAGGACTCTATCTACAAGGAGTTTGTTTGTTCTCCCTGTCTTTGCATTGCTTTTTCCTGTGGTTCGCCGGTTACTTCTCACAAACCAAGAACATGCAGTTAGGTTATTCAGTTTTCCATTAAACATTGTCCTTAGACTATGCAATGACATATGACAATGGAAGGAACATTAGATTGTGAGCGCCTTTGAGTGAAAGTTAGAGATATGAAAATGGACTTTGTAAAGTGCTGCAAAAATAAACAAAATAGACAAAGAGAGAGTTTTTTTGGCATAAAGAAATATATACCGTATTTTCTGGCGTATAAGGTGACTGGGCGTATTAGACGACCCCCCACTCTAACCAATCAGTTGGGGGTCGTGTTTTAAGCCCAGTATTGTACTGTTCCTTCTGCCTGTCAGATCTCGCTATTGTGCGAGAACTGAGAGGCAGAAGGAACAGTACAGTACTAGTTCTAAGAAATGAATGGGCGCATTCCTTCTTAATGAATGGGCGTGTTCCAGTGGAGAGCCAATCCAGGCTCTGCACTGGAGAGCCAATCCAGGCTCTGCACTGGAGAGCCAATCCAGGCTCTGCACTGGAGAGCCAATCCAGGCTCACGTCCTAATGTGCAGGCTCGCGTTCTCCTGTGCAGCTTGCACAGGAGGACTCGCGGGGACTCGACTCGCGGGGATGCCAGACGTGAAGCAAGCTGCAGGTAAGTACCGGTACCCGGCGTATAAGACGACCCCCGACTTTGGCACAGATTTTTCGGGGTTAAAAAGTCGTCTTATATGATATTAGTATCATTCAGAAAAGCAAGGCCAAAAGCTGTCTCTAGACAGTTTTGCATCTGACTACTACTTTTTTTTTTAAGGCCTGTTCGTTGCCTATATAGTCCAATACAGTCCTAGTTGTAAAAAATAATTTGCATACGTGTAGCAGGTTTTACCTGATGTGTTTTTCCTACTTTAGGCTTCCTATGAACCTAGTAAGTGAAACGCGTTGGGTAAAACCTGCTACGCGTATGCGAACCCCTATCTTTGTCTATTTAGTTTATTTTCACATTTATGACATTTATTGGGGTTTGGCAATTTATTTGATGTGTTTACTTATTGAACACCATCTGTTTTTCAATCCATTTTGCAAAATAGTCTACTGTCTGTAAAGCGCTTTATAATATGCCAGCACTTTATAAATAATGTTTATTAATAATAATAACACATTAAAGCAGCACAGCTTAGATGCACATCTATTGCAGTATAGCACAACACATGGTAACACACTACATGCTGCATGTGCCTTAGGAAATTTTAGGGTGTTTCCAGCCCTTTAATTTTGAATAGGCTGCTTAATACAATATGTATTATTTGCACACTGGCCCAGGGTTGCCGTTGGACTTGCATAACACAACTCTATAAACTATATTAGGAAAGTGGACAGAGTGAATGTACCTGATTTATTGGTGGTCAATGTAAATGTCCCAGTTACAGAGGATTCTACACTGAAAGCCAGTGTGTTAATAGGGTGTTTGCTGGGGGAGGGGTCTACATTATATGGAAGTATTTGAAGGTTGTTTCCCATTGGGTGGTAGATGAAAATTTGGAGCCTTTACATCACTGAGAACTGTGATGACTGAATACAAGGACACTTTTACATTACAGGAAGCGATATCATACTTTACTGTATTCTGTATTTTTGGCAGGTGATATAATGTCAGGGTCATAAAAAAAGCAGTGGCCAGGTAGGATTATCGCTCCCACCATTTATTTTGTTAAACAGACATTATACTGTAAAAAAAAAATATTTATTGGGGTATTGTTGTCTTCTTTGCAGGTGAACAGGGGTTCACATGATTTAAGGTCAGTTCTATTTGATTTATAGAGCTTGAGTCTTGAATGATTAAGATTGTTAGTTTTACAATGCTTATTCCAATGGTATATGAACTAGGTGGTTAGGTTAAGTTTTAATTTCTACTCGCTGCCATCTTTTACACATTTATGTGTCCAGTGTTTTATTATTTTATTTGTTGAATATAATATGCATTTTGAAGTTGGGATGTGTACAATACCATTTGCAATTGTTGATGGAATTTACTATTACAGTACAATTTACATTTGTTGTTATGACACAATATATTATAGTATGATTAGGTCAATTCACTATTACTTTAAAGCAGAACTTTCATCCATAAAATTAAAATATCGACCACTTACCTTTACAGGTGAAAAGCTCCATAATCTGAGTCCAGTAGATTTTGAGCCAAGCTTCTCTCTTCTTTCCAGCTTCTTTCCAACGGCTACGGCCATCGTCTTTCTCCATCTTCAAGGTTCTGCTCAGGTCACAAAATCTCATACTATGCAGGCATAAAAAAAAAGGTAAAAAAGAAAAGTGCCAATCTTTTGCCAAACTTTTCTAGAAAAGCTCCTTATGACACATGCCTGAACCTGTGGGCATGATCAGAAGGAGCAGCCTACAGCCTCCTTCAATATGTGACGTAGATATCCCAGGAGGGTGCAGGTTTTCCTTCAGTCTTTACCACAGTGGCGGTAAATACGGAAGCCAAGGTTTCCTACACCAAAAATGTTTACAAGAAACCCACATCCTATGTGCACATGTGCAAAAAATATAGTTGGAAAATGAATGATAAACGACAGATCAGTAAATATTCACGATTATTTCGAATGAATGAAAAGTGCACAATTCTGTACATGCTGAAACGATACGACCGTTCAAAGATAATCCACCAATAATGTATACACATTACATATGATTGTTTGAACAATGCAGGAAGTGACGTGTATCAGAGAAAGTGTACCGCAGAACCATCCATAATCACTGTATGACCGTACACACAACAGACTGATAGTGACTGACCATCGCCCAATCAGATCAGCAGGGGCAGTCGTTCATTTGCAGAGTCATTCCTCGTTCATTGTCGTCGTTGGCCTGTCAGTGTTCACTTTTTTGTTAACGATTACACTGGTCAACAAATATTTTCTTACCAAACAGAATAAAGTCATTTTAGGTTATGTTTGATGCACAGATTCCAAATATGGTATTGATTTTGCTAGATTGGCTCTAGTTTTTGAAATATTGACCTTAATAATAACCTCATAGAAAAGTAATGAAACATGAAAATTAAGCAAAAATAAACTAGATATGCCTACGTATACAAAAAAAATAATTTTTGAAATACCTAATGTCAATTTATTCTATATTCAGTATATATACAGAACTAATCACAAAGAAGTCATTAAAAAACTCCAAATGTATGATTTCTTTTTATGCTGATGATTAGGACAAACACATTTAACGCTCCAGCAGTAGTCTGCCATCATGTGTCTATCCCATCTGCCCTGATACCTTTCTTCCATCACCTTTATATCGTGATGGAACCTCTCCCTTTGTTCCTTACTGAAATCGCCAAGGTTTTCTGGAAATTTTTGCAAATGGCTATGGAGATAGTGTACCCTTATGCTCATAGTAGCACCCAAATTTTTAACGTTTAAAAGTAAGTTTAATACCAGTTCTTCATAATTTTGTGCTTTATGGTTACAAAAGAAGTTCTTGACAACCATGACATAGCTGTGGCAGGCAGAAGCTTCAGTATCAGTCATGTAACTTGTGTAATTTGAATCATTTATCAGTATCAATGTATTTGAAGCAATCACCGTCCTTGTTCAGAGCTCTAACAAATTGCTTCATTAATTCTAACTTTATGTGTAGTGGAGGGAGAACAATTTTTTTCTTTGTCAACCAATGGTTTGTTAATGATGTTCGCTGCACCTTTTTACATGTTTTCCCTTGGAGGCCATGTCACTTTTTTCCAGTAATCCCGCTTTGCTCTACTATCCCACAAACAGGTGAAACATGGGTACTTTGTGTATCCACTTTGCTTTCCAAGTAGGAAGTTCACCATTTTTAAATCAACACATATTGACCATTGGTGTTCATGATAGCAAACCTTTTGTAAAACCATTTTGATATTTTCATATTCATCTTTAGGTTTTGTTGAGTGACCAATTGGAATTGATGCATAGCAGTTGCCATTATGTTGCCATTATGTATGTATGCTCGGTATTCTTGTACTTGCATATGGGCTAGTAGTCCAGGGATGTTACAACAGTACATGAAGTCTCCATCTTCAGTGAAATATGGTCGGGGTGTCACCTCTCTTGTCCTATAAACTGTTATTTTATCTTCAGGTCTCAGACAGTTCAGATGCTTGTTTTGACAGACTTAGGTAACATATTAAATCATTGAGCTCTTCTTTGGAGAACTGCTGGTTTGATGAAACACCTCCTTCATATTCACTTCCACTGCTAACTCCTGGATTACACTCCAAAGCCTGTTAATCCTCCATGTCGGATACAGGAATATCAGGGAGTGTACTGAACACTGGTATGGGAACATCAGCACCATGCGGCACAGGTCATCATGCCGATTAAAAATCAGGGTACTCCCGCTTGTTTTTCTTGTAACCATTGAAACCTTTCACATTCACAGCACAAAAATAATATTCATAATGATTTTATTTAAAATAATATTATGATGACAATATGATGATTTTTGGGCTTTCACCATACCATAGGTACACCAAACTTCAAACTTTTGAAATAAACATATATTTCTGTAAAAAAAAGGAAATGTATGAATAAAAAGAAGGCAAATGAAAGTTTCATGAAAATGATGCTACATTTAATATACAAAATGCAAAACATTGGTGTAAATAAAGATTGATAATAATATGCTGTTAACATTTGTTGTTGGTAAAATCGTCTATTCCGATTCCTGTATCACAAGAACTAGAGCAAATTCAACAAAACTGATGTCATTTCTAGTTTCAGCAGACCTGAAATACATTAAATATATTAAAAAAAGTGAAAAAAAAAATGTTTTTTTGAGCTGTGTTATCGATGCAATATATATGCATTATATCAACCTTTTTGTATCTTTACTTTATTCATCTAATTAACCTGTATTTTTCAATATACACTGTTTTGCATTTATAGACGGTATCTCGGATACAGTATTATACCCCTGAAGAAGCCAAACTGGGGCGAAATGCGTCGAGATGTAAACAAGAATACGGGTAATTAGGAATTATCACTGATAGTGCATATCTGTATAACATGTTATATCCTAATTCTGTGACTGACAACAGAACTGGGGATACAAATATGTCATGAAATATTAAATAATTATGTATGAATCTGAAATATGTCAATACATAATTAACATTTGACTACTACGAACCTCAAACCTCTTTCTTTTCTTCCCACCACATTTCTTCATATTTGTAATTTTAAAGAGGGCAGCTCGTACATAAACTTCCTGGGAAAGAGATAAATCACTTATTCAAATAATGAATTGTCCATATATTAATACAAATCTGTCTTCCCGATGAAGACTTATTGGCGAAAACATGTTGTGTCAGAGATGGTTACGTTGCCCTACACTCTATTATTACAACTTTTTCCTAATTTGTATTGTTATGTTTCACCTACCGTCATAGCTCAGGTGAATTTTGTTTAGTTAGTGGTCAACATAAATGGTGTCTAAACCTCACTATAAAAAACATATAAGTAAACATCATTGTTTAATTGCCAAATAAACCCTCTTTTATCTCTTTGCTTTCATTTTGTTGAATAAGGCCTTTGGCCTTTTAAAAGGGTAAATAATCTATTTTTTAGTGGTGTAAGAAGAGGGAGAACTGGAGACACAAAGGAGTGTGAAAAAGGAACGACTGTGATGTAATTTGGGGCCCTGATATTATTATTGCAGAAGGGTCCCTTGCTGACTTTATTGTGCTGCTTTATCTCTAGTACAGCTTTCTGTTACCCATGGAAATGTAATCTACAAAGCTTGTATATTTTGTATGTACAAAAATAGTATGTCATGGGATAGTTTTTATTTTTGCGTCTGCTAATCACTGGCTTCCAGCCAACCTACAGACCTTCCAGTCACAGACTACCAGCAATGCTTCCGCTCACTGCTATTTACTGGTTGTGTCAGTACGTGACTCCGCCCCTTCGCTCCACCTCACAGGCAACAATAGTGTGTTCCCCTCCTCTAGCTGTCAGTAAAGTTGGATTATTCACATGAGCCATGCCGGCAAATGTAGTCCCGCAAGGCATTCTGGGAAATGTAGTGACAGTGTGCAGCGGATTTGCACAGAGTGAGAGCGTGTTAGTGACAGAGAAGACACTAAGTGAGTACACGGTGTGAGTGTGTGGTGACCGGGGCACAGCTGGCCATTGGGCGAAGAGACTGCCAGCTGAGGGGAGCAGGATAAAGGGGGTTCAGTGGTCACGTGGAATGTCAATGTCCACTGACCTGTGTGAATAGCTGTGTGTCACATGGAGGGACAATATATATTGGGGACACCAGGAGGAATCAGATGATTTGTGTGATGCACGGTGGGAAAATGATCACACACACCATTTCCTGATTTCTGCACAAATCACTGTCAGATTTACATTATTAGAGCCCATTCTCGCTATGGTGCTAAGGTATTGCATGTGCCATACCACGCTTCTGTTATAGCAACCCATTTATTTAGGGTTTGAGACAAAACCCAGCACAGCACAATGTGCACAGCTCACATGTCAGTGTATTGGGGCCATCAGAGTGAGAATGGCAGCACGCTGGGCTTTTATGGGGGCCATGATTAGGCTTTACCATGCC
>NC_092864.1:52812982-52833001 GCF_032062135.1 Pyxicephalus adspersus | reverse complement strand
TACCATGCTTTGCAGTACAAATTACCAGGCATGTTTTACTGCATTGCACTGATGTGATCAGCCGCTTGTTTGCACTCATTCTACTCTCAGATGGACATTGCTTGGCTTTCCTGTTATCGGTTTAAGTTCTGTAGACAGAAATATACTGACAGCAGACAGAGCCAGGTCCTTATGAACTTTGACACACTTCAATGCCACAATGCTGTTCAGTAATGAATGCTCTTTGCATTTGTTACAACAACACACATATTTATCTTGTGAAAACAACAATTAACTCATGGTATGTAACAATTTAACAGTAAACCTTTAGTAAAATATATGTGGACTGTCATTACCGACTTCTCTTTCATTTGTTAGCTGTCTGTTATGTGGCCCCACTACCTGGAACAATACCAAGATACATACGTGATCCGAGTAAGTGCAGCCAAATGGTCAGCATGACCAGCCACTTGCACTTGCAGACAGAAAGGTCGTCATTAAAAAAAAATGTTAAGCTGTATTTTTTTTTATTTATTGGTCTGTTCAGTATGGCACTGTACAAGGTGTAACATTTGTGTGTTACAGTGCTATTTATTTGAATAGCACATCAATGCCCTATGCTATCCCAATGTATAAGTACTGCATCTGCTGTGTGTTGTAGTTCAAAGGTAAACATTGCAGCTGCATAGATCTGTATTGGTCCTAAGTACATGACAAAGGATTCCCAGAGTTTTATAGATTAGCTGAACACACAGCTGCTTTGAGGCTTCATTTGTCTAACTCATTCCATAGAACCTCAAGGTTTCTCCAGAGGTTGTAAGGGATTCCTTGAACCATGGACAATCTGTGCCTCTCTTTTATGCTATCTGTAAGGTGCCATTTGTAACACTGGTCAGCAATGTAAGAGTAAGAGACATTCTTTCCACTGCACTATAAGCTGTGGATATAGTTATTATAGCAGGGGTTCCTTAAGAGCTGAAAGCTTTTTTTTTCAAGAATTCTCAGGCATTGAAAAGGTCAATAAAGGCTGATCTAACTGAACCTTTGAGCTACCTCTGACAATTCATTCACCTTCTGTAAGCAACGAGTTTGTTCAGCATAGCTGAAAACGATACAATGCATTCCAAATGAAAAGATGACAACAGCTCCACCTACTGGCTGGATAGAAGACATTACATGTATTTGTTCAGAAGCTGACATTTCTGAGAATATTATTCTAATGTGTGTGTTTTCCCTTTATTACAAGGTTAAATGTTTCAATGGCTTCGGACTGTGAAAGAAATGAAAAGCCCGAATCTCCAAATGAGGAAGAACAGCAATCTCCTGTAGTTGAAACACATTCTCCTTCAGAAGGTCAATCGGCCGCCCCTGCTGATGACCAGCGATGGAAGTGTCTGCTCTGTTACCTTTGTTTCTACGGCTTCATGAACCAGATACGTCCTGGAGAAAGTTTTATCACTCCATACCTACTGAGCTATGAAAGGAATTTTACCAAAGAGCAGGTATTACATTTTTTTCCTCAAAGGCGATCTGTATGCCAGAGTTTTGTATGGTAAGAGTAAAAGGCAACATGTAAAGTGTGTATATATATCCGTATCAGAACTTTTTTGCTGATCTTATTTTTTTTAATAATTATTTCTTATTTTTTTTTTTAACTGAAATAGGGAAATGCTCTGATATACAGAGCTGACTGTGTAAAAAGTTTATCTATCTATCTATCTATCTCTCTATCTATCTCACACGTTTCTCCTATCATTCATATTTCACAATGCAGTTGTTCAATAAAAAACCACCATGACAGCATTATGAGGGTAATTATGAAGGTAATTGTTAATTGTTGCTGACCTCCAGAAAAAGTTAGGAATCTATGCAGAATAGACATTGATTACAATGTTTGCTGCATGCTGAAATTACCTAAGTATCAAGCATTTTTTAGGAGGAGAACAGCAATAGCAGGCTTTTACATGGGGTCTTGTTAGTGCCCGGCGCTTCCTCTGCGCCAGGACGACACACGACCCAAACGAAGAAACCTCCTGATGGAGTAAAGGTAAGTGTGTTTTTATTTTCAGTTTAGTTCCGCTTTAACACCGCAGAGCATTTATTCAGTACTCTGTAATCAGGAGGTTTGGCAGATGTTTAGAAGGATTTTTGCCCATGCTTTACTTGCTGAGGAATGTTGTAAGAGCTAAACTGCTGCGAAAGCATGTGAACTGTAACCTTTGTCCATTCTTTTAAAGCAGACTTCAGTCATCTAGTCACAAGAATAATAACGCCTCAGAACTTGCTGTGTATTACAGGAGCAGTGCATTATGCCAGAAGTTCATGAACTATAAAATTATAGATGATCTGTAGAATGAAGTAACAAGGTATATTCAACTGGATTAGTTTTATAATGTTGAGGGTATTTCACAGCATCTCCAGTCCTAATAAGTATCAGGAGAATTCTATTTATAGTCACAAAGGTAAGTTAGTGATAATAAACCAGTCAGTCAAATTTGTCAACCAGATGTTGATTGCCAAGGACAGGATGGAAGGCGGTAGTAAATGGGTTTTAAAAATCAAATTAAATCCCATGATAACACTTAATTTTATCATGTATGTGGCTCATGGTGTTAGTTGCTGTCACATATGCAGAGATGGATAAATGGTGTTATAGGTGGGTAACAGAAGGCTTTCATCCCCTTTTAGGGAAGGTTAACATAGATGGCCTCTTTCATGCCTTTTGTGAATCTGTTGTCCTTTCCATACAAGATATTCACCGGACTGTCCTGTTATGAATATCCAGAGGACCTGAGCTCTGAAGGCAGTGGTGCAAAAAGGTAGGCAGAAGGCAAATTACTGGTCATCAGTACTGCCTGAGGTCTTCCTGCAGATGATTCGCGACTTATCATGAATTGTTCTGTCTCTGTATATGGAGGTATTCATCTTGGGGTAAAGTCAGGGCTTTGGTTCCTCATTTTAGCCTCAAGCACAGAAAATTTCTCCTGACACTAGCAATCAGAGTCAACAGTATATATATAACGATGAGAGTGTTGGCACATCAGTGCCTGGGCACGCTGACATACCAGGAAGTACTCTGCTATTTTTTAGATGGAATGTAATATAGAGGGTTCTTGTTTCAAAGTGCTGCATGTTCCGTATCAACATAATACATCCTAACTTTTTGAGTTCAGTTCCATGTTAAAGTTGTTTTTTCATGAATAAGTACTTTCCTTTGCTAATTCAGTCCGGTCATTTGTTCTTTCTCTTTGTGGAATCCTCATTATTTATTTTTTATTTACTTTATATAGTGTCAAAATATTACGCAGCTCTTTGCAAGCCCATAGTCATATCACTAACTATCCTTCAAAGGGGCTTACAATCTAATGTCCCTATCATTTCCCTAGTAGTTGAACTTGATGGACCTATGTCTTTTTTCAACCTAACCTACTATGTAACTATTAACCTGTCCACACTTAGTTAGGTTACACCATCTTCACCCAGTAAACCTCTTGGTGTCTGATCTTCAACCAACTTCAACTGGCCTGGAATGACATAACTCCCAAACATGGATTCCTGCACAGGAGTTCATTCAGCCCTGGCAGCCCAGAGGGATGCTGGGATCCTACACTGAGCCGTGTATGCACAGTTTTTCAGGTTTAGGATCTTTGGTCATTTTAATTGGGCAGGCCAGAATGACATAACTCCCATGTATGTGCTTGTAAGTTGGTTCATTCTGGCCTCAAGGAATGTGAGCATATACACTGAGCTGTGTGTGCTTTCTGGAGAAGTTTGCAAACAGACAAATAAGTTTGTGATAATGGAGAAGAGCAATTCTCTTTTACAATAAAGAGTCTTCCAGCTCACAGATTTGGCTGAGTTGCAATGCTTTTGACAAGCTGTTAGCAGACTTCAATATACTTTATAGGCTTCAAGAAAATGGTATTAATCTTGCCGAAACGTAACTTTTCCACAGGTGACCTCTCTAAGAAGAAGAGTAGATGGTTCTTAAAAATTATATTTTCGTTGTTTAAAAAATCTGATTCCACATGCAGCATGGTTGAAGGTGAAACTAATTAATGTAATACACAATCGAATGCCAATCCTGTAAATGTTGACACATTTTATGTACTGATTTATATTATTTACAGCAATGTAGAATGTGTACATTGCTATTACAAAATTCAAAATATTTGCTGCATCTTAATCATTGTTGAAAAATACTCCTGCACTAAGACCAAGTGAAGGAACGTCAGACCTTTTCACCTTTTAAGGCTCTGTTGTTCTACATTGGGCACAACCACAGAGGTGACTTGTGAGATGAGCGGTAAGGTTGGCTCGGAGTTTAGCACTCTGGCCTTTTCAGCGCTAGGTCCCAGGTTTGAATCTTGACCAGGACACTATCTGCATGGAGTTTGTATGTTCTGTTTGTGTCGGTTTCTCTGGGCACTTTGGTGTCCTCCAACATCCCAAAAACATGCAGTTAGATAAATTGGCTTCCCCTCAAAATTATCCCTAGATTGTTTTAATGGCATATGACTGTGGTAAAGATATTAAATTGTGAGCCCCTTTGAGGGATAGTTAGTGACATGAGTACAGACTTTGTAAAGGCCTGCGTAATATGTTGGTGCTATAAAAAATTTATGCTAATAAAACATTAATAAAAACCTCACTAAGTTGCTGTTGCTCCTTCATTTTCAATTTTGAGGCTAGAGCAGGTCCTGTTTTAGAATGGGCTTTATAGCCTATTTGGCCTATTCTGTCTTTTTTTTTTTTTTTTTGTCCCGTTACATATCACATCTTTTTAGTCAACTCAAGTCAAACCTTTCTTGTCTTATAGGTACTTATTTTTAACCTTTTTTCCCCTCTTAGGTCACCAATGAAATTACTCCAGTGCTGAGTTACTCGTACATGGTGGTGTTGGTGCCAGTTTTCCTGCTGACAGATTACCTGCGCTATAAACCAGTGTTGATCCTGCAAAGCCTCAGTCACATCTCAGTCTGGTTGCTGCTTATCTTTGGTACTGATGTCATTGCAATGCAGTTCATGGAGTTCTTCTATGGCATCACCATGGCAGCCCGTGTTGCCTACTCTTCATATATCTTCTCATTAGTTTCCCCTTCCAGGTATCAAAGAGCAGCAGGGTATTCCCGGTCCTCTGTGCTCCTGGGAGTCTTCATCAGTGCCGTTCTCGGACAGCTTTGTGTTACATTGGGTGGTGTCCCTTTTCAGACTCTGAACTATATTTCTCTTGCCTTTATGATATTTGGACTGATCCTCACCTTGTTTCTGCAGCGCCCCAAAAAAAGCCTTTTTTTCAATAAAAGTGTAGCTAAGCATGAGAATGGAATCAACCATTCTGAGCTGCAAAAAATGAATCCTGAAGGCAAGGCTGGTGGCTGGTTCTCTGGATGGAGAGACTCGGTGTTCATCCGTATGCTCACTGAGCTCAAGGGAATCTTCCGTCATCCCCAATTACGTCTCTGGTCTCTTTGGTGGATTTTTAACTCAGCTGGCTACTATCTTATGCTATACTATGTGCAGATTCTGTGGAATGAGATTTACCCTGCCGTAGACAACCGAAGGGTATATAATGGGGGAGTCGATGCTGCTTCAACACTTCTTGGTAAGTTTCAGAATGGGCTGTGCAAATTTGTGAATTTGGTAGCCAACCAGTTTGCTATTAAGGACCAGTAGCATTTCTTATCTGGCTTGTGATATATGTCTCTATCTGAGCCTGATTTGGTGCACTTTGTAGGGGCAGATTAAGGTAGAGTTTAGGAGATTAAGTTAGGAGATTAAGTTTTTCTTTCAGAAATGCAAGACTTCTATTTGCATTTGGCAAATTTCTCAGACTAAAGCTGCGTACACACTTGCAATTTTTGTCGTTGGAAAGGATCTTTCACGATCCTTTCCAACGACAAGGGACTGCACGATGCATGAACGGTGTTGTACATACAGCACCGTTCATGCTCTATGGAGAGGGGAGGGGGAAAGCGATGGAGCGGCATCCTGCTGCGCGCTCTCCCCCTTCCCTTTCATTAGGATCGGTTGTCGTTCATCGTCCGTGGATCCGGCAGGACGGTCGTTCGGACGATGGACGACACCAACTGTACACACGGCAGATTTTAAAAATCTGCCGTGTGTACGTAGCTTTAGACTACTGCACTGGTGTCCTGGCACTGAAAATTGATGTATTCTAATTCCATCCTAACATAAAAAATCAGTAATTTCTTGAATAAAATGTATTGCTTTTAAGGTTTCTTATTTTTTTTGTTCCTCAGGCTAGTGTCAGTGACTTCTTTTTCCTCCGTCTTTAGGAGCCATGACCTCGTTTGCTGCTGGCTATGTGAAGATCCGCTGGAGTCTGTGGTCAGAATTGGTCATCGGGTCAGTGACGGCTTTGCAGGCTGGACTTCTCTTACTCATGAACACAACTACGAATATCTGGGTGTGTTATGTGGCTTATGTTATTTTCCGCAGCTCTTACCAGTTCCTGGTTCCCATTGCCATGTAAGTGCCTTCTGTTTACATTGGATACTTAAGATATTTAGTGACAGTTAAACTATGTACACACGTCAGATGATGCCCATCTGATAATCTCCTCAGGGAATCATACAACATCATACGACAATCTGGTGTGTGTACAACACTTGGCACTTTTTTCAGAACATTTGAAAGTTCAAATCAAAAAGACGCTTCAAGTAAAATAGGCCTGAAAAAATTCTTGTTAGAACTTTCTCGTCAGAAGGTTTTATATAATCCCTCTGTGTCCACTGCAGTGTCAAAGAAAGGAGAACACTACTGAAATCGATAAGAATTCTAGCAACTGTCCTGGGGATTTTTAAAGTAAACACACTCTTAAGTTTGGCGACTGCCATTGCTGATCTCCACCTATAACATATTATGTTGCCTGGCTGTTATGCTTTAAGTAAATAACCTGGAAAATCTATACACATCATAGTTCTCCCCAGAGGGTTTTAGCTGGTTGCTCCACCCGGCTGCTGTGATTACCCCCCCCACACCTCTCCTCGCCACGGATTATTAATATTATTATTCTCAGTGAGGCTGCTCTGTGCCATCTGTGCTCTGTGTCATCCGTTCAGAGGATTGCTGGGACACAGGCAGCCCTGCCCCTATCTCATAGCACAAGCTACGATTTCATTTAAAAAAAAAAAAATCTGCTTGTGAAATGTATCTACTGCTAGAGCTGTGTGTGATGTCTGCATGTCATTCTGCATCCTCACATCCCTCTGTGTACAAACCTCCATATCTCCTAAACTGTATGTCACAATGACCTGTAATTTTCAGTGTGCACGGGGGACTCTCATAGATACTAGTTACTACAATTTCCCAGCTTTAAAGAATTTCAAGATATGGGGGTCACAAATGTGAAAAGTTATGAAAAATGAACTTATGGGTTGCTGTTTCAGAGGAAAGTGCAACTAGGAGTCCTAAATTGAAAATGCAAATTGGGGACCCCGGAGCCACTAACATAGCAAGGAGCATTGGGGTGGGGCCCCTAAATATATACCTACCTGTTTTTTTTTTTTAAGTTGACTTATTGATACTAATGATGTTAATTTTATATTTTGTTTCAGTTTCCAGATTGCAAGCTCTTTGTCAAAGGAACTTTGTGCATTGGTGTTTGGGGTTAACACATTTTTTGCTACAATCTTGAAGTCTATAATTACAGTTGTGATTGCTGACAGAAGAGGCTTGGCACTTTCTGTACATCCCCAGGTAATATAGAAGTGATTGTGGAAAACAGTACATACACCATTTACTTGAGACGTTGGGATTGATTTACTAAGTCAATAGGACAAATTCACTTAGCAAAGTAATTTATACACTTTGTCCATTTCTTACTCTGAGAACTAAAAACTAGTGGTATTTTCTTTTAAATTAAACATTTAGTGAGGATAAATGTGGATATTTAGATCACCAGTGTCACTAGAGCCTGGAGGAATCACTACATGAAAGTAGAGCAAACTTTCTCAACTGTTTTACCCCAGAGTTGTATGGTCTTGAGGAACCGCTGCAAAAACTAGTTAATTCAGTGACAGATGAATGAACAAGTGCTGTACACACAGCGGCTTTCTGCTGTATGGAGTGGGGAGGAAAAAGGAGGGGTGAGCAGCACCTTACTCTGCTCTCTTTGTAAGGAGTAAACAGTGGTTGTTCCCATGTCTCCAGTGATGATTGTTTTGACTCCTGCTGTAAGGAGAATGTTGGGAACTAGTTTCTTGCCATTTCAAACTTGGGCCTTGAAATTGTTGCTATTTATTTACTTAACATCAGAACTAAACTGCACAGTTTAACATTTAAAACGAAAAATGAAAAAAAAAACTCTGTCATGGTTAGAGGATAACTGCATTTTCAAACATCATGCAGTGTGTACACCATTTGACCCCTAAAACTAACCCGTACTTCTTCACAGATGTGTACTTAGAGAGATCTACTAGCTGCGGTCCTGCTCCTTGTTAACACAAGCACTTAATTGTCTTAATTGTGCCTTTGGATTACAGCACCATAGACTTCTGTGGGACTGTGTTCCAGGGTCAGTGGATAAAGTACCAGTTTATGGGACTGGTTGGAAATTTACATCTATAGAGGGGGAGGTTGGGTTAGTTTAGGTCAGGCAAGGGGCCATATGGGATAACTGCACTTTGTTTAAAAGTAAAAGGTGAAAGCTCTGGGATGTCATGCTTCATTGTTTCGTCACTTACTAAATCACTGGCCTGAAACAATTGTGCAGCCCATCAACTTAGGATCTCTGGCCTGCTTTGATTGTTCTGGATCAGTGACTCATTTAATAGTTAAGTAAGACTATCAAATACAGCCTCTCATCTAAAACTAATTGGCAACTGCAGCTTTTTATATTTCTGTATGTATAATTCACAGTGGAGCGTTTAAATGAAAACTGAACAATGAAGAATAAACCTGCTACCCAGAGCCAGTCAGATTCTAACCATTCATGTTACAGATTCTCTGCTCTGTGAAACTTAGGCTGGTGAATATGCAGCAGTCAATGTAATACTACTATATGTGTATGAAAGGACTTCATTTAGTGACTGTGCAGAGTCAAATCACGGCCCACTTTCCAGCTGTTTGGTTAGGTTAAAGTAAGATTATTACTGCTTGGCTTCTTTGTGCTATTACATATCGCATAATGACATTTGCCTGATTTGCAAACATTCCAAGTATATGTAGGAACATATTAACAATTCCTGTTTTGTTTTTTCTTTCATTTTTCCTCTTTCAGTTTTATGTCTATTTTGGCTACTTTACACTGCTAGCTGTTGTATACCTTGGAGCATCAATCTGGGTTATCGCCAGATACGTGCGACAGAAGAACACTGAATCAAACATTCAGGAGCCGCCAGAAACAGCCACTGAACAAAAGGGGGCAGCTGATCTAATTGTTGCCAAAGAGTCCCAAGCATGAAGTCTTCTCATGGTCAGACTTCGGTAAAAACGGTATTCCAGTATTAGCCCATGCACAGCCAGATTGTGCTGCAAACGGGGCTACTGTCGGTAGCAGATAAGTTTAGGAATAGCAAGACAAGGCTGTGCTAGTATTAGGAAATAAACTGTAAGCACAGTGTGCGATTCTTTCCTCTTGTACAACCTCAATACAGGAGAACTTGGTAGGGCAAAGCCTTGACTCAATCCATGTGACTGCGGGCACTGCCTGCAGGTGGTTGCATCCAATCTAGTAAAGTGCAACAGAAGGCTCTCAGGAATATGGTTTTGGTTTTCCATGAAACAAATATTTTACATATATCATGGAAATAGACCTTTTCGTGTAATAAAATTATCAGACCTAGAAAAGTATTTCTTTTGGCTCTACCAGTTTAAGCAGATACCTTTAATTACATTCTTTATCATAACTTCTGAATCCATGTAGTTTTAAAACATTGCACTGATATAATGATGTTGATGAACAGATCTGTGCAATATGGAATTTATTCATTCAAATCAAAGTGCAGTAATATCCTAAAATCTAACGCCATTCAGAGGGGTGATGAGTCCTCTGTCAGATTTTTGTTGGTGAGACTTTTCCTTACTCTCTGCCAAGCTGACTAGATTTGGGCTTTAAATAAAACTTGGAAATGTCTGTATGGAAACGTTGGCTTTACCGAGACGTTCTACTATGGAACATGCATGGGCCATTGACATTACTAGTAACTGTGAAGTACAGGTGTAAACTGCCAATTTGTAAACAAATTACAGGCATTATAGGAAACACTTCCTAGTAGGTAATGAGTAATGGGCTCCTTTGATGGGGTAAAAAGTGCACTTACAGTTTTTATAGATCTTTATGTACACTGAACTGTGATGATCACCAAAGGAAACACAGCGGTGCTGTGTGCTTTGCTTCATGCTTACTGTAATACTTGGACCAAAATAAAAACACAGGCTTTGAATTGTGTTTGTCTGTACTGTTTGTGTATTTTATTAGAATTGCATCCAACGTGATAATTGTTTTGGCTAGGAATCAGGGTAAAAGCAAAGAGAACATGTCGGTCTGCTCTAAAACTAAAAGTTGGCTGTAGGGATGTCCCCAATGCTGTCTCATCAATCTCTTGAAGTTATTTAGCACTTATTTAAAACTATGCTTCACTGCTTCTGGCACTTCTCTGGTCCACAGTACTAAGGTACTAAAAATAAGTTGGTCATCATAGCAATAATGAGCTTATATATAAAAGTATTGGAGTAAATTGCATTTTCCATATTTATACAAGTTTGGAACAGGTTTTGTTTTCTTGTGGTCAGGCTTTTACACAGATAATATAATAAAATAAAACAAAGAGCACTGTTCTTCCCAGCCCTTTTGAGTCAGGCTCACCACTTGGTACTCTTCAGTAGCCATCATCGGACAGCTTCGTAGGCTTGGCTTTGTGTGGAGTGAGATGTTGTTGAGTACAAGCAGCCCAATGACTCTGCTGGCAGTGGAAGGAAGATTTGCACTATGGATCTTTGCCACTTACCATTTTCTGGGAGTAGAACAGACAGGCTGGCAGCTCTCATCATAAGCCACCATGCTGAAAAGGTATGACAGAGCTGCAGTACAGGTCAGTTAATATTTGCTGCCCACAGAGGAGTTCTGGTGTACCAAAGTGTAGATTTACTGCATAAGTCTTAGTTCACAGCAGTTTAAAAGTCTTGGAAAAAAATAGGTAACTTTGGGGAAAAAATAGTTGTTTTGTCCTCAGGTGATGGGAGGCAGAAACATTGTGCATTTTTTTCAGATGCCATGTGAAATGTTTAAGGGTGGTTTGTTACCTGCTATGAAAGTGTTTTAAGCATTTGCATGTAGTTTCAATAAAAAAGTAAAAAACCCACTTGAAAAGGCCTGAAAATGCCTAGTAGTTGCTGCCTGTTACTACTTTTCCAGGGTCTAATGGTTGCCAGCAGACACTCAGAAGCTGTAAATGCCAGTTTTTTTTGTTTTGTTTTTTACTGTAATGTTAACTAAGCTTAAATGATTACACTACAAAAATTACAAGTGATTGCACGCCTTAGAAAACATTGGGCACTAGAAAGCTGGGTCACATTAAAGGGGCACCAGACAGTTGAGGCATAATAAAAGAGGGTAAAAAAAATGGTTCAATATTACCCAAGTTTTAAGTATGGATGGACCCAAGTATGGATACCTATAGCACTAACAGCTAGGTGTCCTAAAATTTGAAATTTTTTTTCTCATCTTTTACAATATATCAAAACAACCCAAAGAAACTAATTTTTTTTGTTTATCGGGCCAATTTTGAATCGTGGATCATTCCAAAAAAAAAACAAAACTTGATGTTGAAAGATGTAAAGAAAAAGTAAGGCTGATCATAACAGAATCTGTAGCTCAGTAATCTGCTCAAAACAGTCAGACTTGTCCATCTCATATGATTGCTTAGGGTGATTCAACCTTGTAGAAATAGTCAAGTTATCCAGATATCAGTGGAAAAATGATATAAAAAAAAGCAGATGATTTATTAATCAAGATGATTATTAAAAAAACAAACTTTACTTTAGTCTCTGAAAGTTAGAGCTCCTATGGTTTATTATTTGTAAGCTGCAAAGATCATTGTATTGGAGACCCCAAAATCAATTCCATGTATATGTGCTAAGATTTGAAAGAAAAAAATCTTTTGCTAAAAATCTAATTCTTTGTGTAGCAGATTCTTTTTATATCATACTGTGAATAAAACAAGTTTTAGAGTAAATTTGTGAAAAGCATTCCGGTGATGGGACTATTGCTTCTGGGTACGAAATGACAGAAAAAAAAGACCACACCACACATTAGTCCTAGGAAGTATTTATAGACATGAACTTGAAACATCCACAGGCTTGATTTTCTTCTTTAAAATACAAAGATTACGGTAGACGACTTCCATCTGTTTCCTGTCTTAAAATATTCTAAAAGCATTTAAAAAAATAAAGTTTTTAGCACCTTTTAGACAAAATGAGGGATATGCATGTTCACTGGTGACTTACTAGCATTAAACACCTATGTGCATTCCCAGCTGCACAAGGCCTACAACTAATGTGTACTCTGCTAAGGCACTCTAACAACCAGACTGCAGCCCTTAACACATACATACAGCACCTTCCTTTATATACAGGTAACAATGCAATATAAAGGCTACTTACACCCATTTCTAAAAACATAGCTTAAGAGGAATAAAACAGAAAAAAATCAATACCTATTCTTTAAATCTTGTAAGTTTTCAATGAATTCCCCAATCAATTGTCCCTTTTTCTCTCTGATGGCTTTTGTTTACAGCGATGGGAGAGAACGTAACAACCCCTAACATTATGATCTGGCTTAAGCTGTTATTCTTTAGGGTTGTCATGGCCCTTTCCTTGATCGTTCCCAGCAAAACCCTACAATCCTGGTCCTACATAAAGTCTATTTTTACAAAGATGGTTTTCAAAGACCCCCAAATGCAACACGGCACCGTTGCTGCAGTCTAAAAATGCTAATTATCTGTCTGACCTCCCTTGCCTCAATACGTTCAGATCTGTTCTTCATCAGTGACTTTGTGGGTTAGCCTAATAACCAGACCACAAAGATTTTCAGAATTGGGTTAGCAAACAGCAACTGTAGCAGAGTGGACACTATTAAAATAAATGGGGCAGACACATTTTGTGCAGATTTGTATTGCAGTTACCTTGTAAACAGTGACAGTACTGACAGTCTGGCTAGCTCTGTGCTGGAAAAAGAAGGTATTTGAACCAGTTTAGTGCACACAATAAAGGGTGTGTATTAATGGGCGCTTTACCTAAATCAGCGCTGCATTTGCACTGGAGGGGTTTTAGCAAAACTGACCAAAAAAAGTCTTCTTTATATTTTACTGGGGATTAGAGCATAAGTAATCTAGTGGTATGCTTACTCCTCCTACTGGTACAATGTAGTAATGAAGCAAAGCTTTGTTTCAGACAATAGGTTCAATTCACTAAGCTATAACAATGAAATCAGACCTATAGCAGAATATGTTTATATATATATATATATATATATATATATATATATATATATATATTAGGTCCGGAGGGTCTCAAAGGCCAAGACATATTTAGGTAGGGTTCATTAGTAAAATGAGTATTGTGTATCATTGGAGGATTTGTTTCTGAAATGCAGGAAGGCCCCTTTTTTAATGGGATCCCATCACACATTGTTACAGCTTTGGCAAAAACAATAATGAGAATTATTAGCAATGACAGCAGAAATAAACAACTAATATGGCAAATAAAACATTGGATTAGCTTAGTGAACTGAGTCTAATTTCAGTAATACCATCTAGCTTCAATATTAGGCCTTGAAGTAAACCTAAACTAAGTTCTGTATAGAGTTGAGGAGAGCTTGAACTTCCAACAGGTTCCTAATATTTCGTGTGTCTGGATTAGAAGGGTTCACCTCTCTATTTGTTCTATTCACCAATGTAAAGAAAGTAATTGTAAATTGTAAAGCATTAAAACAGTAGTAATAAAGGGAATCTCTAGTTGGGACACTTTGAAAATACAATTGGCTGAAGGGGAATGCCCCTCACTAATATGGCTACAGGACAAAAAGTGATGGAAACCCCTCCCAATGGATCATAGAAAACATGACAGGGTCCTAACTATACCCTGCCCTGTTCATTAAAAAAAATAAAATTAAAAAGTTTAAATAAAAAAAATGTTTTGGTTTAGGTATACTTTTTACTGTATAAATTTGAATTCTGCTTAGTTTTATTCTGAGTAGAGCTGGGAAATCTCAGGCTAATGTGCACGATCTTCATCTCATTCTGAAGCATGGTTAGGAAAATATATAACAATGATTTCTAAAAACGTATACCTCCTGAATAACACATAAAAAGTTCCAAAGTACCCTCGTCAGGCTGCACAGGTCAAGTATAGAGCAGCCTCAGCACAGTGACACACAGCATTTACTGCAATAATCAACCTACAGACAACACTTTAGAAGCGTTCCTAAGTCTGAAGGCTGCTCAGTAAATACTGGATACTGTAGGTACAACATCTTTAAAGTTTCCTAAGAAGCTGAACTCTAATAAATATAGTGGTAATCACCAGATGTTTGACATAGAAACCTAGGAAACAGACATTTACAAAAGATTAATGAAGGGATATGTGTGTGTCTCTGTAACTACAAGTGGTTAAATATTACATAATAAAAAAAAGGCTATTCCAACATGGATGCGTCAATGAGCTGTGCATCCAATATACATCTGCGCTCAGGCTGGTTCTTCCGAGGACAGTTTGGTTACAGGCCGCCTTTGGCTCTGGACAAGACAGGGCTTTCAGTAGAAGGGGCACAAATAGGGTCAATGTTTACAATCTGGATTCTTATGATGGTTTTAGATTTTCAGCCTGTAAAATTCAGAATGTAAAAACTGGAATTTTGTTTTTTAAAGTTCTGTTGTCAAGCTGAGGCAGGGAATAGCTCAGACAGTGTATCCTAGTGATGTGGCCTCATGAAGCCAAGGGACAGTAACGCTGCACATAAATGTTCACAGAAGAGCAGCTTCAAACACTCTTTGGTCTCTGGACGCAAGAAGGAATCTCAGAAAGTCCGCGTGCAGCCTCTGTCAGCATTAGCACCACTCTGACTGCTCAGCGTGCTCCTACTTCTTCTGACCCGCGGGCATGAAGCTGTTTTCAATGCACAAGACAATAAAGTTCTTATTGCAGCTCTGAGGACGCTGCTCTAGGAGCTTCCCATTTGTGAGAGACGAAGCCTGGCCGGTGACTATGCTTTCATCTGTGCGCCAGGTCTCGCAGTAGTTCTCCGTAAGACGACGACCCTTGCTGTCAGATCCATGCCAGATCATCTTCTGGGGCCTAGTGAACAAAAACAGGACATGTTAAAAAAAGTAAATGTAAACCTTAACTACATGACAAAGTTTGCAAATGTGCGACATAAACCGGCATTTCGGTCCCACTGATTTGCAGCTATTTTCTGCTTACATTCATGCGGTTCTGTGATGGAATGGTATGTAATTGTTTAGCTGACTATGTTTGCATAATGTGTTAAAATGGCCTTTTGTAGTCTCTGAGCCTTAAGCTACGTACACACTTCCAATTATTATCGTCGGAAAACGAACGACGAACGTTCCGAATGGGAAAGAGGCTTTAGGTTACACATTCTGGTATTTTCATATAGCAAATTCATTGCTATATTGAACTGGTATTCTAGCAGTAGACCTCCAGCTAATGAAGAAGCTCAGCAATTGTTTCCAGTATGTATATTAACAACGGCAATATTATTTATTTAGGGCAGAATTAGGTCTTACCAAGTGAAATCAGTTGCAACATCCCTTCCATCAAAAGAGTAGATACGAGCTCCTGGATTCATCTGTCCTTCGGAGCCGGAGAAAAGGGCCTCCCAGTTATCAAACAGCGTTTCATCCTACAA
This sequence comes from Pyxicephalus adspersus, assembly GCF_032062135.1. NCBI lineage: Eukaryota > Metazoa > Chordata > Amphibia > Anura > Pyxicephalidae > Pyxicephalus > Pyxicephalus adspersus. The sequence goes on along the minus strand of NC_092864.1, from coordinate 52,817,130 downwards.
TACAAAGACACTCGTCACATAATCATGATAAAGAGTATGTAGACAGATAAATGTGAAAGAAAAAAATAAGAGCAAGATTAAAAGTCAGCCAAAGTTGGTCACTATCAAAAATTGCTAATTTGTAGTTATGCTAAATTTCAGACTCGATATTTTCTAAATCGCTGAACCTAAAGATTTTGCAATAACAGAAAACATAATACCAAATCTGCACACTTGTTTCAGGACACATGCTGAAAGTCTGCCATCAGCACTGACAGCCAAGAGACTAGAATTTCAGCAGTTGTATTAAGACTTTCTCTTTTAACATTTTAAACTTTCTGGCATATCAGATGTAAAACACAATGCTAGACACATGTCATTTAAAAAGGGAACAACTGAAACAATGTTCATTATAAGGTGTGCAAATGGAGATGCTTGATTATCCCATGAAGCAACAAGCAATTCATCTTGGCAGCTTCATGCAACAATCACCATCTGTATTGTGCTGATGTGTACAGATATTTCTTTACAACCCATTGGCAGTGACGTCAGGACAACAGTAAATATGAACATCAGTAAATAGGAAAAATCAGATATATAAAGGAAGGTTTGACAGAAGTGGCCTTCAAAATCTGCCAATGTTATAATCTTCAGATATCACAGGACATCATGGCAGGATGCTTGGGATGATATCTTCACTTTGGCAATCGGGCTGCACTCTGAATAGACAAGATTAAGTTGTTGTGCGATTGGCAGTTTCCTACTGAGAACGTTCATTCACTTTAATTGTTGGCAATAATTTTTATTTGATGTCTGTATACAGGGCAGAGGTATGATCAGCTGAGTATTATTCCATGTGTTATTCCATGTATGCTAAGGCAGGGGTTTTTACAATACCCCCAGGAAAAGAAGTTACAATCTTGCTTATTGCTATTGTCTACAGTTTCCACACCAAGTGCTACATCAATACATACCCTGAGATTGACAATTGGCACAGATAGCCTGTCAGCCTTGCGGACAATACTGTATAGATCCTGAAGACGTGAAGAAAGGAATGCTCGGAATGTTCCATGAAGTCCAGCTTTGCGGGCTTGTTCAAAGCACTGGAAGTCCACGCCACGTATGGAGCGCATGCTGCCTGTGAGGGGTGCGTTCAGGGCCACTAAGTGTAGCTGCAACAGGTAATATGACATGTTATTATGCAAGCCAAGAAAGGAAGGAATGAGACTTGGCAGTTTCTATCTTGTACTTACTGCGGCCTGGTATTCCTGGTGTGTGTGTATGGGAGCACTGTGCTCTGGTTCCACTGGCCTGGGGAAGACTTGAGGTGGTGGCTGTGGAGGATGGAGATTTACTTGTGGTGGTGCTTCATTCCTTGGGGGCTGAGGAACAAAAACATCTGTAGACTGATAGGATCCAGAGTCTCTGCTACCAGAGGGATAAATGACCACAGGAGGCTGATTTGCAGCAATTTCATTATCCTATAAAAAAAGACATTTAACTAAATAACCAGACATGGACAACTACAAGACTAAGGCACTAAGATCAAAGGAAGGAGGCCTACCTGACCATTACCAGTTGCATACTCTCCAAGCTAAAAAATAAAAAAAATCAATTTTAAATATATTTTAATCAAAGTCTTAATAGCTTTAATATACAAATATCAAAATTAAAATGTACTTTTCTTTCTAAATGTGTAAAAGTCCTATATAGTATATATGGAAAAAATGCAAACAATTACCGAAAAGTGATAAATGCTCCATCTGCACCTATGCTAAATGTCAAAAATGCCCTGCTTGGACAATGCTGTTTTAGGGCTGTGTAAATTAGAGGAGCTGAAACCCGCTCAAGATTGTGCATGCACTGCATTAAGAAAGCCAAGCATCAGGGAGTGCTCCAGTAACTACTTTTACTCTGCTCAGGATCAAAGTACAAAGTTTAAATCAGACAGATAGCTTTTAATGTACTTCTTGTGTCTAGCTAGAGTATTTCCAGAATTAATGACTGGTTTCATAGCGTATTTCTAATCTTGTTGTCCCTAACACTATCTCTTTCTTAGATGTACTATGGGCAATTTACTTTTTATCCTTAAAGCACTTTGTTCATATTTGTCAGCAAGTTTATCTAAAAGTAGGTATTTCATGGTTTGTTGCCAGGTGTGTGTTAGGTTAGCATACAGTAAAACAGCTGTATTAGCTAAAGGCACATAACTTAGAGGTGCCATTTCTTTTGACCGCACTATACATTGTGGTGCAGAACATAATAAATAAAAAGGAGTCCCTTAAACAATTGTGTTAAACGCTCATTAAAAATTGTGCTGATGTAATGTATATTAACATGTGTGCAGTGAAGAACTACAACTGAATGAATCTGCCACTAGAGCAGTGTTTCTCAACCAGGTTTCTAGTGGTTCTCCTAGCAGTTCCTTGATCATTAGGCAGTTTGTGCCCCATGTAAGTTTAATTGACACTTTTTGATCTTTTTAGCTATTTGTAAGGGTGACAATTTATTCTACTGATCACCAAGCTAATCCACGATGAGCTGTGGGTGTAGTTTTTATAGCAGTTCCTCGAAGACCTGCAATTATTACAAGGGTTCCCCCCATGTTAGAAAGGCAGAGAAACACGTCCTTAGAGTATTTCCTTTTTTAAAGCTAGATAGAAATTAATATTGATTGATATTTAGAATATGAGAGGTCAGCATAAATAGGATGTAATCAACTGATTGTAAATTAACCATTAACATTGGAATTTAACACCAGAATGTTAATACTTACAAGAATCTTTCTGTAGCCATCTCTGACTCGTACATACAACTCTGCTTGTTCCAGTACTAGCACAAGGGTCCCTTCCGGCAATGAGTGGCGCAGATTAAGCATGGTCTGATAGCTCTGCAACACTGTGGCCTAAAGGTATAGGATGAGAGGGCATTTAAACACAATATTGCATAGAGATATTACTATAGAAGTCATTCTTCAAACAGTAAGTAACAGATTGTTAGGGTCTTAACAAGCCTGTGTCACATATAGTGGCTTTTTCCAAAAAAAACTCCCAAACCTACATTTTGTAACCATTGCACTTATATATCAGAACTGTCTTGCCAACACAATGCTGTGCCATGCTTTGTTTGTGATTTGAAGTGCTTTCTGCTTGCTTTATTATCAGGCGTACATGATCTACAGTGGGGGTTAGGGAATGGCAGCACTTTGATAGTCTCAGGTCTGAGACCCTGATGCCCATCAGGATACCAATTGCCTTGGTTCCAGATCTTGGCTCAGTAATTCCATTATAGTATTCCATGTTTCATTAACAATAATGTACATTTTTGTTAAGAAATGTAAAATAAAACGTTAGCTTTTAGCTTTATTGATAAAAATCAGTGCAAAATGTCCCTAATGGCAACAAATGAGATATTATTTTATGTAACTAGAGATCATTTTATAATCAGTTGCATTGAGTTACTGCACATTGTGCCTATAATAAGTGTGAACTCTTCCAGTGTAAGCTACAGAAATGCAGTTTTTAAGCTCACCGTAGAATATCCTCCTGATCCTCCTTGGGGTCCAGGTGGCCCAGGGGGTCCTGGTGGTCCTGGAATGCTTAAAACTGTGAAAAATAAAAACAATATTTTCTATTACTAAAGATATTATAATATTATAATTTTCTATTACTAAAGATTACTAAATATTAAAGATACAGTTTCTCACCCATTGACAAAAAACAGGTTTACACTTCTTTATTACTAACCTGGTCTATTGGGCCCAGGTCCAGGATAAGATTGTGATCCAGGTGGACCTGGAGGTCCCGGTGGTCCAGGTGGTCCTTGTCTTCCCTCATATCCTGTGCCAGGAGGTCCTGGTGGTCCACGTGGGCCAGGAGGACCTTGAATACTGTCTCCTTTAGCACCCTGCACAAAGAAATATTTGATTATTATTTGTGGCAGCCAATAACTATGTTTACATTAAATGTACAGTCAAATCATCCTAGGTATGTGAAATATAACCATACACAATACCCAAACAGTTATGATGCAACTGGCATATCTCCTCAATTTTTGAAATCTAAAACTAGAGCATTATAAGTAGTGTTGATGTTCGAATTCGGGTTGTCCCTATATTCGACCCGAATATGGCTGTTCAAATTCGGGTATACCCGAACCGAATTTTGCTG